>NC_086444.1:419541830-419844830 GCF_028390025.1 Pseudophryne corroboree | reverse complement strand
AGCCTCCTTTCAGTGTCTCGCCTACTAAAGGGTGCAGTTTACCTACGACAGGCAAATCCAGGCTTCAGCACAGATGGCTAAATCACTGCGGTACTAAGAAGTCACCTGTGCTCAGACATGAATATCACTAAATCCTGGCCTGTTAGTGTGCCTTGAGGACCGAGGTTGGGAATGCCTGACTGGCAGTAGTGTGACACAGACCGTAAAAGGAAAATTGTGGCCTGCCAGTTTCCTATAACCTGACTGTAGTCTCCACTGTGGAAGATTAAATGGTGTATGGACATTTCAATTAAGATGTGATGAAACCAAAAGCATTGTGTAAGTACAGAAGAGTCCCATACATCTATTTTGAACCATTTTAAATAAACTGTATAAAAAAAACCTTACTAATTTACGACCCTTTCTATTTTTGCACATGCCAGCCGCAACATCTTGCCTCTGTTTCTAGAACTACGATAATTACCCACCATGTTAGATTTGCTAAGCTAGCGAATAATAAGGTTTTTTTCTCACTATTACATAAATTATGACTGTGAGTCTATGCAATCAGACTGCTTCAAGTGACATGTTTTACCACACTTCCCTCCTGTGTGGGATGCTTCGTTCCTTGCTCTGTTGCGCAAGTAGGATAACAAAGACATTGACACACAATACAGCAGGGGTGAGTAACCTTTGGCCCTCCAGCTGTTGTTGAACTACACATACCAGCATGCCTTGCTACAGTTTTGCTATTTGGCCATGCTAAAACTGTTGTAGGGCATGCTGGGATGTGTAGATCAACAACAGCAGGAGGACAGAAGGTTCCCCATCCCTGCAATACATGGATATGTCCCTTAATAGTACACACTTCACAAACTACATAGATTATATCATACAACTAATAAAACAGACTAGATACTCCCATAAATGGCCCAGATGTCACACAGAAGATGGTACTTTTCTAGAGACGCTATGGATTAACTCTAATATATACATGTTCCAAAAGCAATTATACGGCAACAGTCCTCTTCAAAACTGCACTTGTAGGTGAAGTATTTATGCCTCGTTCAGAATATCAATATATATATAAAAAAAAAAAAAACTCTCATAGAGACTTACTGAAATCTGACTACATATCCTTACTGTACTTGCCTACTCTCCTGGAGAGCTTGGGGACAGAAATGTTAAAGGGATGTAGTTCAAAATACTGATGCTACTAATTTATAATTAAATGCACTTGTGTCTATAGCACATTGAGGGCAATTTACACTAGCCAGTTTACACCGGCTGGCAAAAAGCCATACTGCTTTTCTCTTACTTCCTAGAGGATGCTGGGGTCCACATTAGTACCATGGGGTATAAATGGGTCCCTTGGGAGCCATTGGCACTTTAAGAGTTTAATAGTGTGGGCTGGCTCCTCCCTCTATGTCCCTCCTACCAGACTCAGTCTAGAAACT
Source organism: Pseudophryne corroboree (assembly GCF_028390025.1). Classification (NCBI taxonomy): domain Eukaryota; kingdom Metazoa; phylum Chordata; class Amphibia; order Anura; family Myobatrachidae; genus Pseudophryne; species Pseudophryne corroboree. The sequence goes on along the minus strand of NC_086444.1, from coordinate 419,843,394 downwards.
GTGCCCGGAGGAGCCGTTCACAGCTAAGGGAGCTCCTAGGAGTTTCTCTTACGTCCTAGAGGATGCTGGGGTCCACATTAGTACCATGGGGTACAGACGGGTCCACCAGGAGCCATTGGCACTTTAAGAGTTTGAGTGTGGGCTGGCTCCTCCCTCTATGCCCCTCCCACCAGACTCAGTTTAGAAAATGTGCCCGGTGGAGCCGGTCACAGCTAGGGGAGCTCCATAGGAGTTTTTCAAGTTTTATTGTAGAGTTAGGCACAGGGAGGCTGCTGGCAACAGCATCCCTGCTTCATAGGACTTGGGGAAGGGGGGGGGGGGGAGTAGCGATAAACCCTCCGAGCTTAATGGCCACTATCTCCGCTGACAGGACATTAAGCTCCTGAGGGTGATGATCGTTAGCCCCCGAGGCGACCACTCACTCCGGCAGCATGCCGCCACCCCCTAACACAGCGAGAAGATCGCGGTGGTGAGTGTGTCATCGGTGACCCGACAAGCAGGGAGCCGGTGTGAATACCAGCAACAGGGTGGGAGCACAGCACTGAAGCTGTGCCCCGGAAGGCTCATCGGTACTCCGGTGCGGCGCTGTCAGGGGCGCCCTGGGCCAGCGCAGTACCCTTAAAACACTGGGCTATCAGGGAAGGCTTTTCTGCTGCTAGCATGATAATTTACCTCAGACCAGTCTAATCTAAAGTGCGGGAAGACGTACAATTACAGGGGGCGGAGCTTCTCAGATCGGATCCAGCAGTTCACCAGCGCCATTTTCTCCCTGCAGATCACAAGAGACGTTGACAGGGAGCGCTGCCCCTCCACATAACTCCAGCTAGCCTGTACGGTACCAGGGGGTTTTAGAAGGGGGGGGGGGGGGGGGGGGGAGAGAGTGTTTATTCACTGTTGGCACTGTATAATCGATAAGGTTGCACAGTCAGCGCCAGGAAATTATTTTATAACTCTACTGGGGCACTGTGTGGTGGCTGGCTCCATTAACTCTGTGTCTCTCTGAAGGTACTTGGGGGAAACTGACATTTTCGTGTATGTGTGCGTACACATAATTCTCACATTACCATGTCCAGGGACTCTGTGTATTGTGCTGCATAGTATGTATCTTCTCCAGAGGAATCCATTCCATGTACTCAGGAATGTCATGTAATGTCTCAGCCTGCTGAATCCGAACCTTTGGGAGTGGCTTCAATTAAGGAAATGATATCCCAGATTTGATCTCGGATAGCTCATAATGAGACTGAAACACAGGTTTTGAAAAAATCTGTGGTGTTTTTGTCTGGTTCTGTTCCCACTACCTCATCAAAATCCCCTGGTATATGCCCAAAGAAGCGTGCTCTTGCCCAAGTTATGCAAGTCGACACAGGCACCGACTCTGATACGGGAGACGGTGATGGGGATATGCGGGGGGTGAGGCATCCCTTGCAAAGGGGGTGCAGCTCATGATTGAGGCCATTAGGCATGTGTTACACATTACTGACAAAGCACCTGAGCAGGTCAAGAAGGCTTACTTTACAGACAATAAGAAAGCCTCCCTGACCTTCCCTGCTTCTAAAGAATTAAACGCATTATTTGAAAAATCCTGGAAAAACCCGGAGAAAGAAATTGCAGATCCCAAAAAGGGTTCTCGTTGCTTTTCCTGGGGAGGATAGGGCAAAAGTGGGAAAACCCCCTATGGTAGACGCTGCTGGATCTAGGCTGTCTAAAAAGGTGGCTTTATCTGTCCCTGGGTCTACCGCTTTGAAAGAATCGGCAGACCGCAAGTTTGAGACTACGCTCAAATCCATATACACTGCTTCGGGTGTGGTGTTAAGGCCCACCATTGCCTGTGCATGGATTTCTAAAGCCATAGTAAAGTGGTCAGACACATTACTAGAGGAATTAGATTCTCTGGATAGAAGTGACATTGAAATGTTTTTACGTCACATACAGGATTCTGCGGGTTTCATGGTGGATGCCATGAAGGACCTGGGTCATCTGAATGCCAATGGTCTGCAGACCCAAAATCCAAGAGTAGTGTGGAGAACCTACCCTTCACAGGTCAGGCTCTATTTGGGGAAGCATTGGATGCGTCCGCGGGTAAGTCAACCTTTCTTCCCTCAGCCACTCAGACACGGAAGAAATCCTTTTCTACGTTTACAATGCAGTCCTTTCGGACCGCAAAGGTTAAGAAGTCCAAGCCCCCCTACCACTTTCTTCAGAGGTGGTCGGGAAAAATCTAGAAAACCTGCACCTGCAGGGTCACAAGAACAGAAGCCTGGCTCTGTTTCCTCAAAATCCTCAGCATGGTGGACCTCCCAGCCAGGAGAACGGGCGGATGGGAACGAGATTCAGACATTTTAGTCACGTCTGGGTGTCTACCGGCATGTATCCCTGGCTACAGGATATTGTGTCCCAGGGGTACAGACTGGAGTTTCAAGAGCTCCCACCTCACAAATTCTTCAAATCAGGCTTATCAGCTTTGCTGACAGAAAGGGCTATCCTACAGGAAGCCATTCAAAAATTGTAAAAGGCAAATGTCATTGATCCAGTTCCACCTCATCTGGAAAGCAAGGGGTTACTATTCAAAACTATTTGTGGTACCGAAACCGGATGGTTCAGTCAGACCAATTTTGAACCTGAAGTCGTTAAACCCTTATTTGAGGGAATTCAGGTTCAAAATGGAGTCTCTGAGAGCGGTGTTCTCAGGTCTGGAGGAGGGGGAAGTCCTGGTATCCCTAGATATCAGAGATGCATACCTCCACATTCCGATTTGGCCACCACACCAGGCTTATCTCAGATTTGCGCTGTTGGACTGTCACTATCAGTTCCAGGTACTGCCAGCCGGCCTCTACGCTACACCGAGTGTGTTCACCAAGGTGATGGTAGAGATGATGGTACTCCAAGCGGAGAGTGAGCATAATTCCATATCTGGACGATCTGCTGATAAAGGCATCATCCAGGGAGAGGTTGTTGTCCATTGCTTTCACGACGCGACTGCTCAGGGATCATGGATGGATCCTGAATCTTCCAAAAATCACATTTGGAACCGACCAGGAGATTGTCTTTCCTAGGGATGATCCTCGACACGGTAGTGCAGAGGGTATTTCTACCGGTGGAGAAAGCATTGGTGATACAAACAATGGGCCGGGATGTCCTGACGCCAGCCCGGGTGTCGGTTCATCAGTGCAGATGGTTGCCTCCAACGAGGCTCTACAGTATAGAAGATTTCATGCACGGTCTTTCCAACTGGATCTCCTGGACAGGTGGTTGGGATCTCACCTGTACATGCACCAGAGAATACGTCCATCACCGAAAGCCAGGATTTCACTCCTATGGCGTCTGCAAAAGCCTCACCTTCTCAAGGGCCGCAGGTTTGAGATTCAGAACTGGATCCTTCTAACCACAGATGCAAGTCTCAGAGGTTGGGGCGCTGTCACCCAAGGGTAAAATTTCCAAGGAAGGTGGTCAAGTCTGGAATCCATCCTTCCGATAATCATTCTGGAACTGAGAGCTGTGTACAACGGTCTTCTACAAGCAGCACATCTTCTGCAAGATCAGGTCATTCAGATGCAGTTGGACAATGTAACGACGATGGCATACATAAACTGTCAGGGCAGAACGAAGAGCCGAGCTGCAATGTCAGATGTAACAAGAATCTTCCTCTGGACGGAAAAGCATGCGGTGGTGCTGTCAGCAATCTTCATTCCGGGAGTAGACAACTGGGAAGCGGACTTCCTCAACAGACACGATCTCCATCCAGGAGAGTGGGGCCTCCACCCAGAGGTGTTCGCAGAGGTGACAAGTCTTTGGGGTGTACCTCAAATAGACATGATGGCCTCACGCCTCAACAAGAAGCTTCGGAGGTACTGTTCTACATCAAGGGATCCATAGGCAGTGGCGGTGGACGCCCTGGTCACTCCGTGGGTGTTCAAGTCAGTGTATGTGTTCCCTCCACTTCCGCTCTTCTTCAAGGATTCTCAAACTCAAAAAGACAAGAATTCAGGCGATCCTCATTGCTCCTGACTGGCCAAGAAGGGCTTGGTACGTGGATCTTCTGGAGTTCCTGCTGGAAGATCCGAGGCCTCTTTCTCTTCGCGAGGACCTTCTGCAATGGGGGCCGTTCGCTTATCAAGACTTACCACGGCTACGTTTGTCGGCATGGAGGTTGATCGCCAGATCTTAGCTCGGAAGGGCATTCCGAATAAGGTCATTCCTACCCTGATACAGGCTAGGAAAAGGAGTAACGTCTAAGCATTACCATTGGGATCCATAAAGGTCCAAAATTTCAACCTTATCCATTTTTCTTCCAGAAACAATTGGCTGCCCTCCCTGAGGTTCAGACTTTCTTGAAAGGGGTTCTGCACATCCAGCCTCCCTTTGTGCCTCCTACGGCACCCTGGGATCTTACCATGGTCTTGCAGTTCCTGCAATCGGATTAGTTCGAGCCTTTACAGGAGGTTGAGGTCAAGTTTCTAACTTGGAAGGCTGTCACACTGTTGGCATTAGCAATCTGCTAGACGTGTGTCGGAATTGGGGGCTTTGTCCTGTAAAAGCCCCTACTTAATTTTCCATGAAAATAGAGCTGAGCTCAGGACGCGTCAGCAGTTCCTTCCAAAGGTTGTGTCAGCTTTTCATATCAACCAACCTATTGTGGTGCCAGTGGCTACTGATTCTTCAATTCCCTCTAAGTCCTTGGATGTTGTGAGGGCTTTGAAGATCTATGTGAAGAGGACTGCTTGTCACAGAAAGTCGAACTGTTTGTCCTTTATGATCCCAACAAGGTTGGGTGTCCTGCTTCTAAGCAAACGATTTCTCGCTGGATCAGGTTCACTATCCAGCATGCGTATTCTACGGCAAGATTGCCGTGTCCAAAATCTGTTAAGGCCTACTCTACTCGGAAAGTGGGTTTTTCCTGGGCGGCTGCCCGGGGTGTCTCGGCTTTACAGCTTTGCCGAGCAGCTATTTGGTCTGGGTCGAACACGTTTGCTACGTTCTACAAGTTCGATACTTTGGCCTCGGAGGACCTAAAGTTTGGTCAATCAGTTCTGCAGGAGCCTCCGCGCTCTCCCTCCCATTCTGGGAGCTTAGGTACATCCCCATGGTACAAATGTGGACCCGAGCATCCTCTAGGACGTAAGAGAAAATAGGATTTCAATTACCTACCGGTAAATCCTTTTCTCGTAGTCCATAGAGTGTGCTGGGTGCCCGCCCAGCGATTCGTTATCCTGCAGTGGTTACTTCAGTACTGCTTCGTTGTTGGTTTAGTACTGTGTTGTTACTTGGTTAAGTAATGTTATTCAGCCGTTGCTGAGTATTCAAGCTGGTTAGCTTGGTTTGCCTTGTATGTGTGAGCTGGTTTGAATCTCACCACTATGTGTGTAAATTGCTTCTCTCAAAGTTGTCCGTCTCCTCGGGCACAGTTTCTATACTGAGTCTGGTAGGAGGGGCATAGAGGGAAGAGCCAGCCCACACTATTAAACTCTTAAAGTGCCCAAGGCTCCCAAGGGACCCGTCTATACCCATGGTACTAATGTGGACCCCAGCATCCTCTACGGACTACAAGAAAAGGATTTACCGGTAGGTAATTAAAATCCTATTTTTGCCGTGCAGTCATTTCAGTTATTTATGAAAACGCATAACTCCCTTCAGACGTCACGGACACAGCCCGGTCGCCGTTTTACAGCCGGTAATATCCATTGAATAGGACGGCTGCTGGGTCATGGCATCCCTGAAGGCAGAGACGTGAGTGTGTGTGTGTGTGTATACGCTCTTTCTCTAACGTCCTAGTGGATGCTGGGGACTCCGTAAGGACCATGGGGATAGACGGGCTCCGCAGGAGACATGGGCACTTTAAGAAAGAATTTAGATTCTGGTGTGCTCTGGCTCCTCCCTCTATGTCCCTCCTCCAGACCTCAGTTTGAATCTGTGCCCGGACGAGCTGGGTGCTGTTCAGTGAGCCTCTCCTGAGCTTGCTGTGAGAAAGTATTTTGTTAGGTTTTTTATTTTCAGGGAGCTCTGCTGGCAACAGACTCCCTGCATCGTGGGACTGAGGGGAGAGAAGCAGCCCTACTCTCTGAAGCTAGGTCCTGCTTCTTAGGCTACTGGACACCATTAGCTCCAGAGGGATCGTACACAGGATCTCACCCTTGTCGTCCGAACCCAGAGCCGCGCCGCCGTCCCCCTTGCAGAGCCGGAAGACAGAAGCCGGGTGAGTATGAGAAGCAAGAAGACTTCGAAATCAGCAGCAGAAGACTCCGTTCTTCACATGAGGTAACGCACAGCACTGCAGCTGTGCGCCATTGCTCCAAACACACCTCACATACTCCGGTCACTGTAAGGGTGCAGGGTGCAGGGCGCAGGGGGGGGGGCGCCCTGGGCAGCATATGGACCTCTTTTGGCAAAAGTAAACATATATACAGTTGGGCACTGTATATATGTATGAGCCCCCGCCAAGAAAATGTATATTTAAGCGGGACAGAAGCCCGCCGTCGAGGGGGCGGGGCTTCTTCCTCAGCACTCACCAGCGCCATGTTTTTTCTCCACAGCACCGCTGAGAAGAAGCTCCCCAGCCTCTCCCCTGCAGATACACGGTAGAAGAGGGTAAAAAGAGAGGGGGGGGCACATAATTAGGCGCAAAAATCAATATAAACAGCAGCTACTGGGTTAACATTAAGTTACTGTGTTATTCCTGGGTTAATAGCGCTGGGGTGTGTGCTGGCATACTCTCTCTCTGTCTCTCCAAAGGGCCTTGTGGGGGAATTGTCTTCAGATGAGCATTCCCTGAGTGTGGTGTGTCGGTACGTGTGTGTCGACATGTCTGAGGTAAAAGGCTCCCCTAAGGAGGAGATGGAGCAAATGTGTATGTGAGGGTGTCTCCGTCGACAACGCCGACACCTGTTTGGATAAGTGCTAAGGTGAATTTATTGCACAAAAGATTAGAGAACAGACAGGGAATCTACCCATGTCTGTCCCTATGTCGCAGAGACCTTCAGAGTCTCTCAATGCTCACTATCCAAAATAATAGACACTGATATCGACACGGAGTCTGACTCCAGTGTCGACTACGATAATGCAAAGTTACAGCCAAAATGGCAGGAAAGTATTCAATACATTATTATTGTAATAAAAGATGATTTGCATATCACTGATGACTCATCTGTCCCTGACACAAGGGTACACATGTTTAAGGGGAAGTAAGCGGAGGTAAATTTCCCTCTTCTCATGATGAAAAAGAGCGGGAATCTCCAGACAAGAGACTGCAGTTTCCCACAAAGAATTCTCAGGGAGTATCCTTTTCCTACTAGGGCCAGGATATGATGGGAATCTTCCCCTAGGGTGTCACGTTTGCCCAAAAGGTAGCCCTGACTTAACAGCTATCCTCAGGGATCCTGCAGATAGCGTGCACATTCTGGTACACTACTCAGACCGGCGATTGTGTCGGCATGGGTTTATAGCGCTGTAGCAGCGTGGACAGGTACCTTATCAGCAGAGATTGAGACCCTAGTATGTATATATATATATGTATATATATAGATATATATATTAAAGATGCTGTCTTAAGATATATATATATATATATATATATATATATATATATAAAACATGCCCAAAGAGACATTAGTCTACAGGGTTCTAGAGTCAACGCTATGTCGATTTCTGCTTGACGTGTCCTGTAGAATATGCAATCGACAGGTGATGCCGACTTAAGAGGCATATGGAAGGCTGAGGATTGTGTGGAGAAGGGATCTCGGACCTGGTCTCCACAGCTATAGCTGGTAATTCTGATCTTTTGCCTTATATTCCTGCACAGCCTAGGAAAGCACGACATTATCAAATGCAGCCTTTCGATCACAAAGAAACAAGAAAGTCCGAGGTGCGTCCTTTCTTGCCAGAGGCAGGGGCAGAGGAAAGAAGCTGCACAACACAGCTAGTTCCCAGGAACAGAAGTCCTCCCCGGCCTCTACAAAATCCACCGCGTGTCGCTGGGGCTCCACAGGCGGAGCTAGGCCCGGTGGGGGGCACGTCTTCGTAATTTCAGCCACAAGTGGGTTCACTCCCTGTTGGACCCCTGGGCAATTGATATTGTGTCTCAGGGATACAAGCTGGACTTTGAGGAGATGCCCCCTCACCGACGGTCCTGCCGGCTTCCCCCCACGAGAGGGAAATAGTGTTAACTGCAATTCACAAATTGTATCTTCAACAGGTGGTGGTCAAGGTTCCCCTCCTTCAACAAGGAGGGGGTTATTATTCAACCATGTTGTAGTCCCGAAACCGGACGGTTCGGTCAGACCCATATTGAATTTAAAATCCCTGAACATATACCTGAAAAGGTTCAAGTTCAAGATGGAATCGCTAAGAGCGGTCATCGCAAGCCTGAAAGGGGGAGATTTTATGGTGTCTCTGGACATAAAGGATGCATACCTTCATGTCCCCATTTATCCACCTCATCAGGTGTACCTCAGATTTGCGGTACAGGATTGTCATTACCAATTTCAGACGTTGCCGTTTGGTCTCTCCACGGCCCCGAGAATCTTCACCAAGGTAATGGCGGAAATGATGGTGCTCCTGCGGAAGCAAGGTGTCACAATTATCCCGTACTTGGACGATCTCCTCATAAAAGCGAGATCAAGAGAGCAGTTGCTGAACAGTGTATCACTTTCTCTGGAAGTGTAACGGCAACACGGCTGGACTCTAAATATTCCAAAGTCGCAGTTGGTTCCTACGGCTCATCTGCCTTTCCTAGGCATGATTCTAGACACAGACCAGAAAAGGGTTTATCTCCCGATAGAGAGTGCTCAGGAGCTCATGACACTGGTCAGGAACCTATTAAAACCAAAACAGGTGTCAGTGCATCACTGCACTCGAGTCCTGGGAAGGATGGTGGCATCATACGAGGCCATTCCCTTTGGCAGGTTCCATGCGAGGACCTTTCAATGGGACTTACTGGACAAGTGGTCCGGATCACATCTTCAGATGCATCGGTTAATCACCCTATCCCCCAGGGCCAGGGTGTCTCTCCTGTGGTGGCTGCAGAGTGCTCACCTTCTCGAGGGCCGCAGATTCGGCATTCAGGACTGGGTCCTGGTGACCACGGATGCAAGCTTCCGAGGGTGGGGAGCAGTCACACAGGGAAGAAATTTCCAAGGTCTGTGGTCAAGTCAGGAGACTTGCCTTCACATCAACATCCTGGAATTAAAGGCCGTATACAACGCCCTACGTCAAGCGGAGACCCTGCTTCGCGACCAACCGGTTCTGGTTCAGTCAGAAGCCACCAGAATTCTTCGCTGGGCGGAGAATCACGTAAGCGCACTGTCAGCAGTGTTCATCCCGGGAGTGGACAACTGGGAAGCAGACTTCCTCAGCAGGCACGACCTCCACCCGGGAGAGTGGGGACTTCATCAAGAAGTCTTCACGCAGATTGCAAGTCAGTGGGAACTGCCACAGGTGGACGTGATGGCATCCCGCCTCAACAAAAAGCTACAGAGGTATTGCGCCAGGTCATGAGACCCTCAGGCGATAGCTGTAGACGCACAGACTCCTCTTCCTCTCATACCCATAAGAAAAGAGGAGTGAGAACAATACTCATTGTTCCGGATTGGCCAAGAAGGGCTTGGTATCCAGTTCTGCAAGAAATGATCACAGAGGACCTGTGGCCTCTTCCTCTAAGACAGGACTTGTTGCAACAAGGGCCCTGTCTGTTCCAAGACTTACCACGGAAAAAGGCATTCCAGATGAGGTCATTCCTACGCTGATAAAGGCTAGGAAGGACGTGACAGCTCAACATTATCACCGTATATGGCGAAAATATAATGCTTGGTGTGAGCCAGGAATGCCCCTACGGAGGAATTCCAGCTGGGCCGTTTCCTTCACTTCCTACAGTCAGGAGTGACTTTGGGACTAAAATTGGGTTCCATTAAGGTCCAGATTTCGGCCCTATCCATTTTCTTTCAAAAAGAGCTGGCTTCTCTACCTGAAGTTCAGACGTTTGTAAAGGGAGTGCTGCGTATTCAGCCCCCTTTTGTGCCCCCGGTGGCACCTTGGGATCTTAACGTGGTGTTGAGTTTCCTGAAATCCCACTGGTTTGAACAACTCAAAACGGTGGAATTGAAATATCTCACGTGGAAGGTGGTCATGCTACTAGCATTGGCTTCGGCTAGGCTTCGGCTAGTCAGAATTAGCGGCTTTGTCACATAAAAGCCCCTATCTGGTTTTCCATGCGGATAGAGCAGAATTGCGGACCCGTCCACAAATTCTGCCAAAAGTGGTTTCATCCTTTCATATAAACCAACCTATTGTGGTGCCTGTGGCTACTACTGACTTGGAGGATTCCGAGTTACTTGATGTGGTCAGGGCTTTGAAGGTTTATGTAGCCAGAACGGCTAGGGTCAGGAAAACAGAATCTTTGTTTATCCTGTATGCTTCCAACAAGCTTGGTGCTCCTGCTTCAAAGCAAACTATTGCTCGGTGGATCTGTAATACGATTCAGCAGGCTCATTCTGCGGCTGGATTGCCGCTGCCAAAATCAGTTAAGGCCCATTCCACTAGGAAGGTGGGCTCTTCTTGGGCGGCTGCCCGAGGGGGTCTCGGCATTACAGCTGTGCCGAGCGGCTACTTGGTCAGGTGCAAACACTTTTGCAAAGTTCTACAAGTTTGATACCCTGGCTGAGGAGGACCTGGAGTTCTCTCATTCGGTGCTGCAGAGTCATCCGCACTCTCCCGCCCGTTTGGGAGCTTTGGTATAATCCCCATGGTCCTTACGGAGTCCCCAGCATCCACTAGGACGTTAGAGAAAATAAGATTTTACTTACTGGTAAATCTATTTCTCGTAGTCCGTAGTGGATGCTGGGCGCCCGTCCCAAGTGCGGACTTCTTCTGCAATACTTGTATATAGTTATTGCTGCAATAAGGGCTATGTTATTGTTGCATCAGGGTTGAACTGATGCTCTGTTGTTGTTCATACTGTTGACTGGATAAGTTTATCACAAGTTATACGGTGTGATTGGTGTGGCTGGTATGAGTCTTGCCCTGGATTTCCAAAATCCTTTCCTTGTACTGTCAGCTCTTCCGGGCACAGTTTTTCTAACTGAGATCTGGAGGAGGGACATAGAGGGAGGAGCCAGAGCACACCAGAATCTAAATTCTTTCTTAAAGTGCCCATGTCTCCTGCGGAGCCCGTCTATCCCCATGGTCCTTACGGAGTCCCCAGCATCCACTACGGACTACGAGAAATAGATTTACCGGTAAGTAAAATCTTATTTTCGCACACACGTTTTTATTTTTTTTTATTTTCCTGCTGTGCATGCGCACAGCATGAAACAGGACTCAAAGCCGTTGTGTGTGAAAGGGCAGTTACAGCCGGTTAAAAGCTAGCTGGCTTTTGCTGGCTTTTTGCCAGCTGGTGAAAACCAGCTAGTGTGAAATAGCCCTTACATTGCACAAATGGATTTTGGGCTAGTCTCCCACAAGCCAAAAATCCATTGAAAAAATAGCTTCTAAACAGAAGACACAGACAGAAAAATCAGTAATATTTGAGCGGCGACGTAGATTGTATTCTGTGGTAATATTGCCTACGTGTATGAACTGTACATGTAGGGACATACATCCCGTGTACTATTGTTTTCTCCTAAGGCTAGATAACTGTCAACACTTACATGAACTGCTGTGACTACGCTGATGACCATCTTCTTTCCTTTATGGGTAGATATGATGTTTATCGCCGATAGCACATCTTTTCTCAGTATTGGACAGATGTATGCTTGAATGTTCAATCTGCAGTATTTTGAATTTGTGAGGTACTTGCATAAAATGCTAAAACTGCACAAATAAGCAGATTTATAGTGCATTCCAAAAAGGATTAAAAAAAATTCTCAGGTTTTGACCGTACAGGTCTAACCGCAGATGAAATCACTGGAAAATAAGTACATATGCGTGCAACACATACAACTTTCTTGGGTAGCAAGTTCAGTACACAATTCGAAACTACAGTATTCGTGCTTACCAGTGTTGATCCAGAGAAGGCAAAACAAAATGCCAGGTACAGTAGCTACCAATTTACCCTGTAGAGTGGCTAAAAATGGGGAAGGGGGGGAGGAAAGCTGATGTTCCAGATCAGTGATTGGCTGCAGCTCCACACCTCTTGTTCCTCCCAAGGCAAGAAATTAGGATTTTTGTACCCACCGGTAAATCCTTTTCTCGTAGTCCGTAGAGCAGGCATGTCCAAACTGCAGCCCTCTAGCTGTTGTGAAACTACATATCCCAGCATGCCCTAACACAGTTTTGCTGTCAGAGAATGCTAAAGCTGTGTCAGTGCATGCTGGGATGTGTAGTTTCTCAACAGCTGGAGGGCCGCAATTTGGACATACCTGCCGTAGAGGATGCTGGGGTCCACATTAGTACTATGGGATATAGACGTGTCCACCAGGAGCCATTGGCACTTTAAGAGTTTGAGAGTGTGGGTTGGCTCCTCCCTCTATGCCCCTCCTACCAGACTCAGTCTAGAAACTGTGCCCGAGGAGACGACATACTTCGAGAGAAGGATTATACACAGATAGTGGTGAGATTCATACCAGCTCACACATACAAGGCACGTCAAGCCAAATAACGTGAACTACTCAGCAACAGCTGAAACATTACTTACCAAGTAACAATGCAGTACTCAACTAAAACGAAGTTGTACTGAAACAAATAACATTTGCAGGAAAACGAAGCGCTGGGCGGGCGCCCAGCATCCTCTACGGACTACGAGAAAAGGATTTACCGGTAGGTACCAAAATCCTATTTTCGCTTACGTCCTAGAGGATGCTGGGGTTCACATTAGTACCATGGGGATGTACCAAAGCTCCCAGAACGGGAGGGAGAGCGCGGAGGCTCCTGCAAAACTGATTGACTGACTGAACTTCAGATCATCAGAGGCCAAAGTATCGAACCTGTAAAACTTTGCAAACGTGTTCGGCCCAGACCAAGTTGCAGCTCGGCAAAGTTGCACTGCCGAGACACCCCGGGCAGCCGCCCAGGAAGACCCCACCTTACGAGTAGAATGGGCCTTAACAGATTTTGGACACTGCCATCCTGCCGTAGAATAAGCGTGCTGGATAGTTAACCTATTCCAGTAAGAAATAGTCTGCTTAGAAGCAGGACACCCAATTTTCTTGGGATCATATAGGACAAACAGAGAGTCCGATTTCCTGTGACGAGAAGTTCTCTTCACATACGTCTTCAGAGCCCTTACGACATACAAGGACTTTGAAGTAATTGAGGAGTCAGTAGCCACTGGCACCTCAATAGGTTTGAATCTGTTTTTTTATGGATGTATATATGAGGCAATGATCAATCTATGAGGGTTACTTATCATTCACTTTATTATGTATAAAGTGTTTGGATGAAGTATGCAGGCTGCCCTTCTATCAGCAACCTCCTTTTAATAGTTCCTTATTATCGTTCTTTCACCACTGTCAGGTGTGTCCTGCAGACTACCCTTTGCAAGGTATACCTTCCTAATGGTATACCAAAAATTAACCCCAGCTCAGGTAAATATCAGGTTTACCCTGCGGGTCACCTTTACCATAGGAGTGGTGGGTACCTATGTTCCCTCTGAAGCTGTGTCTAATTTAAGTATTTGGGGTGTGTGACCAGTGCGGCGTCCTGCCTGTCAGTACTCTTCCATGTGCAGCACTGAGGTGTGGGGTCGTGGGCTGTGTGTCTTGCACTTACCGCCGGGGGCAGGTCTTTGCCTGCCGCCGGTGACCGCGTCTCTTCCTTCCCCACCTCAGGCTATCAGGCTTCTTTCTGGTCTAGCAGATGTGGCCTGGATTCAGAAGCCACTTGTCGCCAATTGTTGTGTCTGTGTAAGTGCTCATTGACACAAACAGACATGAAGACCAGGAGCTGAGGCCACATCTGCTAGACCAGAAAGAAGTGGCAGTGTTTGTGAAGAAATCACTGTGCACTCTGTTCAGCTGCAAGCACCGATCTCCCTCTCCGGCCGGAGAAGGGAACGCAGCAGCATTCACCCCAGACAGAGCGCTCACGTGACATCGCACGTGACGCGCGAACCCGGAAGCAGTAGACGGGACACGTTGACGGAGGAGACCGGCGGCTGCTGGAGCAGCGCGCGGACCGAAGGAGACGGAGGACACCAAGGAAGAGGACTGATAGCCTGAGGTGGGGAAGGAAGAGACGCGGTCACCGGCGGCAGGCAAAGACCTGCCCCCGGCGATAAGTGCAAGACACACAGCCCACGACCCCACACCTCAGTGCTGCACATGGAAGGGTACTGACAGGCGGGACGCCGCACTGGTCACACACCCCAAATACTTAAATTAGACACAGCTTCAGAGGGAACATAGGTACCCACCACTCCTATGGTAAAGGTGACCCGCAGGGTACACCTGATATTTACCTGAGCTGGGGTTCATTTTTGGTATACCATTAGGAAGGTATACCTTGCAAAGGGTAGTCTGCAGGACACACCTGACAGTGGTGAAAGAACGATAATAAGGAACTATTAAAAGGAGGTTGCTGATAGAAGGGCAGCCTGCATACTTCATCCAAACACTGTATACATAATAAAGTGAATGATAAGTAACCCTCATAGATTGATCATTGCCTCATATATACATCCATAAAAAAACAGATTCAAATCCATACACCTATGGATTTCACCCATTCCGTAACACCTTCTTTTTCATATCTCCATTTACACTAATGAGCGCGCTGACCATTCCAAGTTATAAATTCCACTACAGGAGGTAGGACGCCTCCAGGTCCAGCAGCTCTTGTTAGCATCCTTTCCCCCTGTGAGCGCAGCCTCCATCCATTTGAAAAAACCTCAATAGGTTGGTTGATATGAAATGCCGACACAACATTAGGAAGAAACTGCTGACTAGTCCGGAGCTCAGCTCTATCTTCGTAGAAGATCAAGTAAGAGCTTTTACAGGTTAAAGCCCCCAGCTCGGACACACGTCTAGCAAAAGCTAAGGCCAACAAAGTGACCGCCTTCCATGTAAGAAATGTGACCTCTACCTCCTGTAGAGGGTCAAACCAGTCCGACTGGGGGAACTGCAACACCACGTTAAGGTCCCAAGGCGGCACAAAAGGAGGTTGGATATGCAGAACTCCCTTCAAAAAGGTCTGAACCTCAGGGAGGGCAGCCAATTTTTTCTGAAAGAAAATGGATAGGGCTGAAATCTGGACCTTCACTGATCCCAACTTCAGACCCATGGGGGTAATTCCAAGTTGATCGCAGCATCAAATTTGTTAGCAGTTGGGTAAAACCAAGGGGGTAATTCCAAGTTGATCGCAGCAGGAAATTTTTTAAGCTGTTGGGCAAAACCATGTGCACTGCAGGGGGGGGGGGCAGATATAACGTGCATAGAGAGATAGATTTGGGTGTGGTGAGTTCAATCTGCAATCTAAATTACAGTGTAAAAATAAAGCAGCCAGTATTTACCCTGCACAGAAACAAAATAACCCACCCAAATCTAACTCTCTCTGCAAATGTTATATTTGCCCCCCTTGCAGTGCAAATGGTTTTGCCCAACTGCTAAAAAATATCCTGCTACGATCAACTTGGAATTACCCCCCATGTGCACTGCAGGGGGGGCAGATATAACATTTGCAGAGAGAGTTCGATTTGGGTGGGTTATTTTGTTTCTGTGCAGGGTAAATACTGGCTGCTTTATTTTTACACTGCAATTTAGATTTGGTTGAACACACCCCACCCAAATCTAACTCTCCCTGCAAATGTTATATCTGCCACACCTGCAGTGCAAATGGTTTTGCCCAACTGCTAACAAATTTGATGCTGCGATCAACTTGGAATTACCCCCCATATCCACTCCTGCTAGCAGGAAGAGGAGGAAACGTCCCAGTTCTCCACCGAAGGAAACTTCTTGGACTCACACCAAGAGACATATTTCTTCCAAATACGATGGTAATGTTTACACGTTACCCCTTTCCTAGCCTGTATGAGGGTAGAAATAACCTTCTTCGGAATGCCCTTCCGAGCAAGAATCAGGCGCTCAACTTCCATGCCGTCAAACGTAGCCGCAGTAAGTCTTGATAGGCGAATGGCCCCTGCTGCAGCAGGTCCTTCCGAAGAGGAAGAGGCCTCGGCTTTACTTGCAGTCGATTCAGAAGGTCCGCGTACCAAGCCCTTCTTGGCCAGTCTGGGGCAATAAGGATCGCTTGAACCCTTGTTCTCCTTATGAGCTTTAGGATTCTTGAGATGAGTGGGAGCGGTGGAAACACGTATACTGACTGGAACACTCACAGAGACACCAGGGCGTCCACTGCCACTGCCTGTGTGTCCCTCGACCTGGAACAATAATGCCGAAGCTTCTTGTTGAGATGAGAGGCCATCATGTCTAATTGGGGGAGACTGCAAAGATCTGTTATTTCCTTGAACACCTCCGGATGGAGTCCCCACTCTCCTGGATGGAGATCGTGTCTGCCGAGGAAGTCTGCTTCCCAGTTGTCTACTCCCGGAATGAAGATGGCTGACAGCGCTAACGCATACTTTTCTGTCCAGAGGAGTATTCTTGTCACCTGTGACATTGCCGCTCTGCTCATTCCGCCTTGTCCGTTTATGTAAGCCACTGTTGTTACGTTGTTCGACTGCATTTGAAAGGCCCGATTTCTCAGAAGAGGGGCCACCTAAAGAAGACCGTTGTAGACGGCTCTTAGTTCCAGGATGTTGATGGGCAGGCCGGCTTCCAGGCTTGACCACCATCCTTGGAAGGTTACTCCTTGAGTGACTGCACCCCAGCCCCAAAGGTTCGCATCCATGGTTAGAAGGACCCAGTCCTGAATCCCGAACCTGCGGCCCTCCAGAAGGTGAGGCAATTAGAGCCACCAGAGGAGTGAAATCCTGGCCTTTGGCGACAGACAAATTCTCTGGTGCATGTGGAGGCGAGATCCTGACCACTTTTCCAGGAGATCCAGTTGGAAGGTCCGAGCGTGGAACCTCTCGTACTGGAGAGCCTCGTAAAAGAGGCCACCATATTTCCCAATAGATGAATGCATTGATGAACCGACACCCAGGGTGGCTTCAGGACATCCCGGACCATAGCTTGTATCACCAATGCCTTTTCCTGCGGAAGAAACACCCTCTGCACTTCCGTATCCAGGATCATTCCCAGAAATGACCACCTAGGGGTTGGTTCCAAATGTGACTTTGGAGGGTTCAGAATCCAACCGTGACTCTGGAGCAGTCGCGTTGTGAGAACAATGTACTGCAGCAGCCTCTCCTTGGACGACGCCTTTATCAGCAGATCGTCCAGATATGGAATGATGTTAACACCCTGCTTGCGGGAGGAGAATCATCATTTCCGCCATCACCTTGGTAAACACCCTCGGTGCTGTGGAGAGGCCGAATGGCAGGGCCTGGAACTGAAAATGACAGTCCAGCAATGCGAAGCGGAGATAAGCCTGATGCATCAGCCAGATCGGAATGTGGAAGTACGCATCCTCGATATCCAGTGATACCAGAAATTCCCTTTCTTCCAGACCTGATATCACCGCCCTGAGAGACTCCATCTTGAACTTGAACTCCTTTAGAAAGGGTTCAATGATTTTAAGTTCAGAATGGGTCTGACCGAACCATCCGGTTTCGGTACCACGAAAAGGTTCGAATAGTAACCTTTGTTCAGCATGTGAGGTGGTACTGGCACAACAATGACCTGTGCCTCTACCAGCTTTTGGACAGCATCTTGTAGTATAGTGCTGTCCTCCAACAGAGTTGGTAAGCCTGACTTGAAAAAGTGATGAGGGAGACTTTGAAATTCCAGCCTGTGTCCCTGAGACACAATATCTACCACCCAGGGATCCAGGCCGGACGATACCCAGACATGACTGAAGAGTCTGAGTCTCGCTCCCACTGGCCCCACCACCGGGGCATGCAGTCCGTCATGCGGAAGACTTTGGTGTACCCAAAGCAGGCTTTTGTTCCTGAGAACCTGCAGCGGCAGGTTTCTGAGACTTAACCCGACCTACCCTAAAGAAGATATTGGATGTTCTGGCCTTTCTAGGCTTGTTAGGCCGAAAGGACTGTGGTGCAGCTGAAGAGAACGATTTCTTCGGAGCAGGTGCTGCTGAGGGAAGAAACGGAGACTTACCCGCTGTAGCGGTGGATATCCACGCGTCTAGAGCTTCCCCAAAGAGAGCCTGACCTGTATAGGGTAGGGACTCCACACTGCTTCTGGATTCCGCGTCGGCCGACCACTGGCGCAACGACAGACCCTGACGAGCTGAAACAGACATGGAAGAAATTCCCGCAGCCTTGGAACCCAGGTCTTTCATGGATTCTACCATAAAACCTGCAGAATCATGTATGTTGCGTAAATACAATGCAACGTCATCCCTATCCATAGTGTCCAAATCCTCAAGTAAGGTGGCAGACCACTTTACTATTGCCTTTTGCAAGCCATACAGTAGCAATAGTGGGGCGTAATATGGCCCCCGAAGCAGTATACATTGATTTAAGCGTGTTATCAATTTTCCTATCAGCCAGCTCCTCTAAGGCGGTAGATCCTGGAACAAGTAAAACCACCTTCTTTGAGAGTCTGGACACAGAGGAGTCAACAATCGGCGGGATTTCCCATTTTTTCCTATCCTCAGGGAAAGGAAATGCCACCTGGACCCTTTTAGGGACCTGGATTTTTTTCTCAGGGTTTTCCCATGCTTTTTCAAATATAGCATTCAATTCTTTTGACGCAGGGAAGGTTAGCGAGGCTTTTTTATTTTCAGTGAAAAAAGCCTCCTCAACCTGCTCAGGTGTGGTATCAATAACATTTAACACATCCCTGATAGCCTCCATCAACAATTGCACCCCCTTTGCAAGAGATGCGGACCCCTGCAACACATCCCCATCACCCTCTGTAGTGTCAGAATCGGTATCCGTGTTGTGTGACATGCACAAGCGCACGTTTGTGGGGATACATAGCGGGGCGTCCTGAGGTACCAGAACCAGGCCATACTGCCATAGACCTCTGTAATACCTGGGTTGCAGATTCATTATTTGCAACCGTCAGAAATCTGAGAAATCCAAGATTTGATAGAGGAAAACCACTCTAGTTCCCTTGCTGCTATCTGTGCTAAACCAGTGCTATCCTGATTTCATGGAATGGGATCATCCTGGGAGGACAAATCCTCTGCAGCATATGACACAGTGTCCCTGGACATAGCTAAAGGAGACCACCAAACCCTACACACACACACACACACACACACACACACACACACACACACACACACACACACACACACACACACGTACGTGTGGGGGCAGACAGAGTTTCCCCCCCAAGAATGGCAAGAGAGACACAGATCGGAGCCAACCCACACACAGCTCTTTTAGTAAAGGGAGACCCCTTATCAGCGCAGACTGTGTCCCTTAATAGGAGACACAGTCGTTTTACAGCCTTCCCTCCCTTCTACAACCCCCTGGTACCATGTACTGTTAGTTGGAGTTGCTGTGGAGGGACCTGTTCTCCCGTTGCCGCCATCTTCACACCGGCCCCCCACTTGTTAGGGGGGTCGGTGTCTCATTCACTGTTCTTCAGCTCTGTAAGGGGTTGGCGGCATGCTGCTGGGGCGAGCGGTCCACTGTGGCGGAGAACGATCCGACCCCTCTGGAGCTCAGTGTCCAGTCAGCGGAGTCAGTGACTCAGACCCCGCAGGGCGGGCACTGCTCCCCCCCCCTTAGTCCCTCGCCAACAGCCTCCTGTAAAAAAATAAACTCTAAACTAACTTTAACTAGAAAAGCTCAGGAGAGCTCCCCTAGCTGTGACCGGCTCCTCCGGGCACATTTTCTAAACTGAGTCTGGTAGGAGGGGCATAGAGGGAGGAGCCAGCCCACACTCTCAAACTCTTAAAGCGCCAATGGCTCCTGGTGGACCCGTCTATATCCCATGGTACTAATGTGGACCCCTGCATCCTCTAGGACAGCGGTGGCCAACCTGTGGCTCTTGAGCCTCATGCGGCTCTTTCTTTATTCAAATGTGGCTCCCGACACTCGAAGTCACGTGACCACAACAGAAACTGCTGCAATCCAGCCAGACAGGCAGCAGCAGCAGCACTACGGGGGCTGAGAACTGAGAGAGCCAGATACTAGAGGTGATACACCCACTGGCAAACAATGGACACATAAGGGGCTGCTGCAATGACACAAGTTGTATTTTCGTGGGGGCTGTAATGACACATGAGGGTCCTGGCAGGAGTGAAACAGGAGAGTGCTGGCAGGAGTGACTCATGGGGGAGCTGGCTGTAGTGACATACTGTAGGAGTGTGCTAGCAGGAGTGACACCTGAGGTAGCTGGCTAAAGTGACTTGTGGAAGTGGCTTATTAAATGTATTTTATGTTGGATCTGGCTTTAAAAATGTATTTTATGTGGATCTGGCTTTTTAAATGTATTTTATACCAGAGGCGTGGCCTAGCAGGCACAAGGCCACACCCAATTTTTGCATGTGTGCCTGTGGCTTGATGTCGGCTCTTCGACGTGCCTATCAAGATTTTTTGGCTCTTTGTTTCTGACTGGTTGGCCACCCCTGCTCTAGGACGTAAGAGAAACAGAGGCGCATACAATTTAAAAAGAGTAGCAGAATTGTTACCACCGCTTAAGTCAGTTTTTCTTAAACGCTGTCCTCATTGAACACTAATAGCTGGATACACGTTATAAGATTGTCTGTTCAATCTTTCTGGTCGTGACGAAAATCTGGTAGACTCACACAGAAGCCGTGATGCCTGTAATTGGGAAACGCTGCTCAAGGGACAGAACATTCACTACCTTTATCTATGGCAGAGGTTCTCAAATGCAGTCCTCAAGACACCCCAACGGTCCAGGTTTTAAGAGTATCCATGTTTGGTCACAGGTGACTTAATTGGCACCTCAATCAATTTGATTTAACTATCTGTGCTGAGCCATGGCTATACCTAAAACCTGGACGATTGGGGTGCCTTGAGAACCGCTTTTGAGAACATCTGATCTATGGTAAAGATAATATAATTTCTCTATCGTCCTAGTGGATGCTGGGGTTCCTGAAAGGACCATGGGGAATAGCGGCTCCGCAGGAGACAGGGCACAAAAGTAAAGCTTTTCGATCAGGTGGTGTGCACTGGCTCCTCCCCCTATGACCCTCCTCCAAGCCAGTTAGATTTTTGTGCCCGGCCGAGAAGGGTGCAATCTAGGTGGCTCTCCTAAAGAGCTGCTTAGAAAAGTTTAGCTTAGGTTTTTTATTTTACAGTGAGTCCTGCTGGCAACAGGATCACTGCAACGAGGGACTTAGGGGAGAAGAAGTGAACTCACCTGCGTGCAGGATGGATTGGCTTCTTGGCTACTGGACATTAGCTCCAGAGGGACGATCACAGGTACAGCCTGGATGGTCACCGGAGCCTTGCCGCCGGCCCCCTTGCAGATGCTGAAGTAAGAAGAGGTCCAGAATCGGCGGCAGAAGACTCCTCAGTCTTCTAAAGGTAGCGCACAGCACTGCAGCTGTGCGCCATTTTCCTCTCAGCACACTTCACACGGCAGTCACTGAGGGTGCAGGGCGCTGGGAGGGGGGCGCCCTGGGAGGCAAATGAATACCTATTTTGGCTAAAAATACCTCACATATAGCCTCCGGAGGCTATATGGAGATATTTAACCCCTGCCAGAATCCGTTAAGAGCGGGAGACGAGGCCGCCGAAAAAGGGGCGGGGCCTATCTCCTCAGCACACAGCGCCATTTTCCCTCACAGAAAGGCTGGAGGGAAGGCTCCCAGGCTCTCCCCTGCACTGCACTACAGAAACAGGGTTAAAACAGAGAGGGGGGGCACTAATTTGGCGATATGCTTATATATTAAGATGCTATAAGGGAAACACTTATATAAGGTTGTCCCTATATAATTATAGCGTTTTTGGTGTGTGCTGGCAAACTCTCCCTCTGTCTCTCCAAAGGGCTAGTGGGTCCTGTCCTCTATCAGAGCATTCCCTGTGTGTGTGCTGTGTGTCGGTACGTGTGTGTCGACATGTAGGAGGACGATGTTGGTGAGGAGGCGGAGCAATTGCCTGTAATGGTGATGTCACTCTCTAGGGAGTCGACACCGGAATGGATGGCTTATTTAGGAAATTACGTGATAATGTCAACACGCTGCAAGGTCGGTTGACGACATGAGACGGCCGACAAACAATTAGTACCGGTCCAGACGTCTCAAAAACACCGTCAGGGGTTTTAAAACGCCCGTTTACTTTAGTCGGTCGACACAGACACAGACAGGGACACTGAATCCAGTGTCGACGGTGAATAAACAAACGTATTCCTTATTAGGGCCACACGTTAAAGGCAATGAAGGAGGTGTTACATATTTCTGATACTACAAGTACCACAAAAGAGGGTATTATGTGGGATGTGAAAAAACTACCATAGTTTTTCCTGAATCAGATAAATTAAATAAAGTGTGTGATGATGCGTGGGTTCCCCCCGATAGAAAATTATGGGCGGTATACCCTTTCCCGCCAGAAGTTAGGGCGCGTTGGGAAACACCCCTTAGGGTGGATAAGGCGCTCACACGCTTATCAAAACAAGTGGCGGTACCGTCTATAGATAGGGCCGTCCTCAAGGACCAGCTGACAGGAGGCTGGAAAATATCATAAAAAGTATATACACACATACTGGTGTTATACTGCGACCAGCGATCGCCTCAGCCTGGATGTGCAGAGCTGGGGTGGCTTGGTCGGATTCCCTGACTAAAAATATTGATACCCTTGACAGGGACAGTATTTTATTGACTATAGAGCATTTAAAGGATGCATTTCTATATATGCGAGATGCACAGAGGGATATTTGCACTCTGGCATCATGAGTAAATGCGATGTCCATAACTGCCAGAAGATGTTATGGACACGACAGTGGTCAGGTGATGCAGATTCCAAACGGCACAAAGGTGTATTGCCGTATAAAGGAAGAGGAGTTATTTGGGGTCGGTCCATCGGACCTGGTGGCCACGGCAACTGCTGGAAAATCCACCGTTTTTTTACCCTAAGTCACATCTCTGCAGAAAAGACACCGTCTTTTCAGCCTCAGTCCTCTCGTCCCTATAAGATCATATCTGCCCAGGGATAGAGGAAAGGGAAGAAGACTGCAGCAGGCAGCCCATTCCCAGGAACAGAAGCGTTCCACCGCTTCTGACAAGTTTTCAGCATGGCGCTGAGACCGTACAGGACCCCTGGATCCTACAAGTAGTATCCCGGGGGTACAGATTGGAATGTCGAGACGTTTCCCCTTCGCAGGCTCCTGAAGTCTGCTTTACCAAGTCTCCCTCCGACAAGGAGGCAGTATGGGAAAAAATTCACAAGCTGTATTCCCAGCAGGTGATAATTAAATTACCCCTCCTACTACAAGAAAAGGGGTATTATTCCACACTATATTGTGGTACTGAAGCCAGAAGGCTAGGTGAGACTTATTCTAAAAAAAATTTTTTGAACACTTACAAAGGTTCAAATCAAGATGGAGTCACTCAGAGCAGTGATAACGAACCAGGAAGAAGGGGACTATATAGTGTCCCGGTACATCAGGGATGCTTACCTCTATGTCCCAAATTTGCCCTTCTCACTAAGGGTACCTCAGGTTCGTGGTGCAGAACTGTCACTATCAGTTTCAGACGCTGCCGTTTGGATTGTCCACGGCACCCCGGGTCTTTACCAAGGTAATGGCCGAAATGATGATTCTTCTTCGAAGAAAAGGCGTCTTAATTATCCCTTACTTGGACGATCTCCTGATAAGGGCATAGTCCAGGGAACAGTTGGAGGTCGGAGTAGCACTATCTCGGATACTGCTACAACAGCACGGGTGGATTCTAAATATTCCAAAATCGCAGCTGATCCCGACGACACGTCTGCTGTGCCTAGGGGTGATTCTGGACACAGTCCAGAAAAAGGGTTTCTCCCGGAAGAGAAAGCCAGGGAGTTATCCGAGCTAGTCAGGAACCTCCTAAAAACAGTGCATCATTGCACAAGGGTCCTGGTAAAAATGGTGGCTTCCTACGAAGCAATTCCATTCGGCAGATTTCACGCAAGAACTTTTCAGTGGGATCTGCTGGACAAATGGTCCGGATCGCATCTTCAGATGCATCAGCGGATAACCCTATATCCAAGGACAAGGGTATCTCTCCTGTGGTGGTTATAGAGTGCTCATCTTCTAGAGGGCCGCAGATTCGGCATTCAGGATTGGATGCTGGTGACCACGGAGCCCAGCCCGAGAGGCTGGGGAGCAGTCACACAAGGAAAAAATTTCCAGGGAGTGTGATCAAGTCTGGAGACTTTTCTCCACATAAATATACTGGAGCTAAGGGTAAATTTATAATGCTCTAAGCTTAGCAAGACCTCTGCTTCAAGGTCAGCCGGTATTGATCCAGTGGGAAAAACATCACGGCAGTCGCCCACGTAAACAGACAGGGCGACACAAGAAGCAGAAGGGCAATGGCAAAAACTGCAAGGACTTTTCGCTGGGCGGAAAATCATGTGATAGCACTGTCAGCAGTGTTTCATCCCGGGAATGGAAACTGGGAAGCAGACTTCCTCAGCAGGCACGACCTCCACCCGGGAGAGTGGAAACTTCATCGGGAAGTTTTTTCCACATGATTGTAAACCGTTGGGAAATACCAAAGGTGGACATGATGGCGTCCCGTCTGAACAAAAAACGGGACAGGTATTGCGCCAGGTCAAGAGACCCTCAGGCAATAGCTGTGGACGTTCTGGTAACACCGTGGGTGTACCAGTCGGTGTATGTGTTCCCTCCTCTGCTTCTCATACCTAAGGTGCTGAGAATTATAAGACGTAGAGGAGTAAGAACTATACTCATGGCTCCGGATTGGCCAAGAAGGACTTGGTACCCGGAACTTCAAGAGATGCTTACAGAGGTCTTATGGCCTCTGCCGCTAAGAAGGGACTTGCTTCAGCAAGTACCATGTCTTTTCCAAGACTTACCGCAGCTGCGTTTGTCGGCATGGCGGTGGAAAGCCGGATCCTAAGGGAAAAAGGCATTCCGGAAGAGGTCATTCCTACCCTGGTCAAAGCCAGAAAGGAGGTGACCGCACAACATTATCACCAAATGTGGCGAAAATATGTTGCGTGGTGTGAGGCCAGGAAGGCCCCACAAAGAAATTTCAACTCGGTCGTTTCCTGCATTTCCTGCAAACAGGAGTGTCTATGGGCCTCAAATTGGGGTCCATTAAGGTTCAAATTTCGGCCCTGTCGATTTTCTTCCAGAAAGAATTGGCTTCAGTTCCTGAAGTCTAGAAATTTGTCAAGGGAGTATTGCATATACAACCCCCTTTTGTGCCTCCAGTGGCACTGTGGGATCTCAACGTAGTTCTGGGATTCCTCAAATCACATTGGTTTACAACCAGTCAAATCTGTAGATTTGAAGCATCTCACATGAAAAGTGACCATGCTCTTGGCCCTGGCCTGGACCAGGCGAGTGTCAAATTGGCGGTTTTTTCTCAAAAAAGCCCATATCTGTTTGTCCATTCGGACAGGGCAGAGCTGCGGACTCGTCCCCAGTTCTCTCCCTAAGGTGGTGTCAGTGTTTCACCTGAACCAGCTTATTGTGGTGCCTTGCACCTACTAGGGACTTGGAGGACTCCAAGTTGCTAGATGTTGTCAGGGCCCTGAAAATATGTTCCAGGACGGCTGGAGTCAGGAAAACTGACTTGCTGTTATCCTGTATGCACCCAACAAACTGGGTGCTCTTGCTTCTAAGCATACTATTGCTAGTTGGATGTGTAATACAATTCAGCTTGCACATTCTGTGGCAGGCCTGCCACAGCCAAAATATGTAAAGGCCCATTCCACAAGGAAGGTGGGCTCATCTTGGGCGGCTGCCCGAGGCGTCTCGGCTTTACAACTTTGCCGAGCAGCTACTTGGTCAGGGGCAAACACGTTTGCTAAATTCTACAAATTTGATACCCTGGCTAAGGAGGACCTGGAGTTCTCTCATTCGGTGCTGCAGAGTCATCCGCACTCTCCCGCCCGTTTGGGAGCTTTGGTATAATCCCCATGGTCCTTTCAGGAACCCCAGCATCCACTAGGACGATAGAGAAAATAAGAATTTACTTACCGATAATTCTATTTCTCGGAGTCCGTAGTGGATGCTGGGCGCCCATCCCAAGTGCGGATTATCTGCAATACTTGTACATAGTTACAAAAATCGGGTTATTATTGTTGTGAGCCATCTTTTCAGAGGCTCCGCTGTTATCATACTGTTAACTGGGTTTAGATCACAAGTTGTACGGTGTGATTGGTGTGGCTGGTATGAGTCTTACCCGGGATTCAAAATTCCTCCCTTATTGTGTACGCTCGTCCGGGCACAGTACCTAACTGGCTTGGAGGAGGGTCATAGGGGGAGGAGCCAGTGCACACCACCTGATCGGAAAGCTTTACTTTTGTGCCCTGTCTCCTGCGGAGCCGCTATTCCCCATGGTCCTTTCAGGAACCCCAGCATCCACTACGGACTCCGAGAAATAGAATTATCGGTAAGTAAATTCTTATTTTTTCTGCCTAACTTGACTTTGAATCTTTTTGCAGCGAGACACTAGTTTTTTCACTATACTTCTGTTAATAACCCTAGATAGTTCCGCGTCATCTGCATATATGGACACTATAAGTATAAGATTTATTAATAAAGTCATTAAAAGGACAGGGCCCAAACTTTATCCCTATAGAACCCCAATAGTATATAGTAACTGCAATATAGTATATAGTAACTGCAATCTGGGTTTTATGTCTACACTTAAAAGCAACCCTGTGTATTTCATATTGATAAATCATGTAATATACATACATTTTCTGCATAGTAGTGGCATTCTCATATTAGGTATAAATCGGTTATGTGGGACAGTATGAAATGCTTTTTAAAAAAAAAAACTAGTTACAAAAACTGCACATCTGGTTTACACTATCCTCTAAAATGGTTTTGCTTTAGACCTTTATGAACTCAAGTTAACATGCGAGCAGTAATTAGCATTAACTGCTGCCTCTGGACTGTCATAATACTGTAACAATAGACTGCGACAATCTGCAGGTAATTGAATCTGCCCCTATGTTATAGGTTTATTATCTGTTACATATTTCGAAATTGCATCACTTAAAAATAAATGAAAATGTAGTCTCAAATAATTAATCTGCACTAATGCAGTTTACAATAGCTATAAGAGACAAAGGGTGAGATTCAAATGATATATCACGCCCAATTTCCTTTCTAAAATAATCTCCGTTATCGCGCATATTGCGCCCATAGTAATCAGGTTTAGCTGTGTAAAGGGTCGGGTGCCTCGCTACTCCGGGGGTAGCGATCTGATATAATGATACAACGTTCCTGAGGGCAGAAACAGAATGGGTGTGGAAAGGGGTGAAAAGAATTGAATTCCGCCCATAGAATATGTTAATAATGTGTCAATGAGGAAGATTCAATTAGCAGGTACTTCACAGGCTAATACTATGCGTGTTGTCTAGCCAAGCAAACCTTACTCATTTCTATTCATGTCCCACAGAAAGAATGCGGTCAATTTACCGACGGTCAAAATCCCGACAGCCATTGACCAACTGTCAAATCCAGACAAGGTCAACGTCCCAACATTGTCAAAATCCCGACAAGGTCAAAATACTGACATATAAAATGTAGACAGGTCAAAAAGTCGACATGATTTTTCCATTGAAACCGACTTATTCATACTTTACCATCCCAGTGGACCAGGAGGGGGAATATACTAGTGTGCCGAGCGCATGCGGTACACTTATACGCTGTACATGTCGACCTACATCAACAAAATTATTTTAAAAACTTGTCGACTTTTTGACCTGTCGACATTTTAAATGTCGGTATTTTAAATGTTGGTATTTTGACCGTCAGTTAATGGTTGTTGGGATTTTGATTGTAGGTATTTCATACTAAACCCCCTGCAGAAGTACAAGCAGAAATCAAGGGAGGTTTTCCTCATGTACCTGAGACAGACAGGCTCAGCAGGTGTCGAAACGCTCAGGTAATGAGATCACTAATGCTGGGGACAGAGGTCAGGCCAACTGTCACTGGTTGCATTGCGACTGTTACCATACCCTCCAGCATGACCCATTCCATTAGGTATAAAATGCTCTGTTACTTGGTCTCCTAGCCAGTGGCAGTTGCAGAGGTGGGGCTGCAGCACAGTGCAAAATTGAGATAGGGGAGCCACACCAACTGCCAGTGAGTCCCAGACAGAGGGGTTTGGCAGCGTTTGGGGTGGCAGCTCCCCTATTTGAATTTTGGACTGTGCTGCAGCCCCACCTCTGCAACTGCCACGGAAGTCCAGGAACAGAGCATTGGGCAATACTGACGGAGTAATGGTTAACATTACTGCCTAACAGCACTGAGGTCATGTGTTCCTTTTTTTGTTTTCTCTTACCTCCTACAGGATGCTGGGGTCCACATTAGTACCATGGGGTATAGACACGTCCACCAGGAGCCATGGGCACTTTAAGAGTTTAATAGTGTGGGCTGGCTCCTCCCTCTTTGCTGCTCCTACCAGACTCAGTTTAGAATATGTGCCGGGGGGGGGGGGGGGGGGCGTGGCTTGGCTACTGAAGGAGACAGACGTGCAGCCTAGGAGCTCCTGTACGGTATCTTACAATTAACCCCTTATAAGACACTCGGGGTCACCCACCCACATCTTATTATCTCCCCCACTACTATCCAGCTGGCTTGGAACACCCTGGGGAGGCGCAGCAGAATCGGGGAGTGCTTTTCAGCGCTTCAATCTCTCCCCAGATTGAAGCCGGGGCCTAGAGTGATTACGGAACCCGGTCTGAACGCCCGAAGCCGGTACCCTTCCCCTCACGGCCGCGGCCTCCAGTTGTCAGAGCACCTGCGGTGACTTACTGGTAAGACGGGACGGGGCTGGCTATACATCCCGAGGCTGG
Organism: Pseudophryne corroboree; assembly: GCF_028390025.1. Lineage (NCBI taxonomy): Eukaryota > Metazoa > Chordata > Amphibia > Anura > Myobatrachidae > Pseudophryne > Pseudophryne corroboree. The sequence continues at coordinate 419,814,488 of NC_086444.1, read as the reverse complement.
GGGGCGGTAAGTGTGCTGTGCTACATACTGCGGCACCCTGGCTTCCCTGCAGCTCTCCCTCATATCATGTTGGGGCACAGTCACAATGCTCTGGAACCACCGCGTGACCTCTCCGTTGTGATCCACTACCTGCAATCGCCGGGGGACCGTTCGCAGCACCGGCCCTGCCGCCAGCCAGACCCTCCTCCCGCTGTCCGTACACGCAGGGAACTACAAGTATATACCCTCCTGATGCCCCGGCTCCCCGCCGCGACGGCCATCTTGCTTGACTCCCTTTTCACTGTGGCCTGCCTTCTGGCTATAGCCCTAAGGGGAGATTCTATGGAGTGGTGTTGACACAGCCAGCACCGTATACACCTTTGCCCGAAATGGTAGGTCTCACTCCTGCTGTCTCCCAGCACCCATTGAGCAGGACAGACCCCATTACGGACCCTGAGCTGTAGCTTCTACAGAAAACTCCCTCTGGTGTCTACACTAGGAAAATTCACCTGAGATGTGCATCTCTGCTCAAATATAAGAAACCGATTGAATGCTTTTCTAACCCGCTGAGACACCCCAGCGGTCTAGTGCTATAGATGTGTGCTACGCTAGGATGCCGTTGGCATTGATACCGTAATGAACTGCTGACGCCAACCCACAGGGAGCCACACCGCTGAAGGCATTCTTATGTGAGTTATGCAACCTTATTTTACCTCGTTATCTTGACCTTAATGAATCTAAGCTTCTCGATGCTGATTGAGTGATGCCCAGGAACAAGAAATCTTCTCAAAAGACCGGCACATCAACTCCGCGGGGGAACATGTCACAGTCCGCTATGAGATCATTCTTACAATCCACCTAGCCCGCATTAACAGAAAACCCTTCTGCTTCAAACTCCCTCCTCTCCCCGCCTGCCCCTCACCCATTTCCTCCAAGTGCGGATGTACCGCATGCCTGCCCTCCAGGAGGTAGGGATCTACAAGATATCTTAGCCTATATGAAAAATCTACCCACTAAACAGGATCTACAAGATACAGTGAGACGTGAACTGGCTACCATGAGACAGGACATTTCTCACATTTCTGACCGGGTGTCGAGTTTAGAGGATCACCAGGTCTCTTCCGACACGTTCCTGAAGTCATTGACGAATGTCATTGAAGCTCAGTCGACAGAGATTCGCTCTCTCCAAACACGGTTAACAGATTTGGATTACAGAGGGAGGAGAAACAACATCCGTGTGCGGGGATTGCCAGAAGACGTTCCTCAAACAGGCCTGATTGATGCTCTTACGAAAATCTTTAACGAGATATTAGGTTAACGATCCCAACGATACTATCACCTTCGATAGGGCCCACCGAGTTCTGAAACCAAGAGGTCTCTCCGCAGACAGACCACGTGATGTCATCTGCAGATTGCATTATTTTTTTCAGAAGGACGACATCATGTGCAAGGTTCGCCAACTCGATGGAGTTGATTTCAACGGCTCAATGATCCATATCTACCAAGACTTGTCCTGGAACACCCTCCAACAACGGAAAGCACTCAAGCCCCTGACGGACGAGCTCCGTAAACGCCAACTGAAATACCGTTGGGGCTTCCCCTTTAATCTCCAAGTCTCCTCCTCGGGGAAAACCCACATCCTCAACTCCTACCCTGATCTCCCTATGTTCTGTAAAGGTCTTGGCCTACCGAAACTTGACTTACGCGACTGGGACTCCCCTACTCCAGCATTGCCATCTCCAATCCCCGAGTACAGGAACCCCTTGGCAGGGGGTACGGAGGGCCGGAAGGAAAAGCACCAATGAATCCCCCTCTGACAATGACTCAAATGCTACTTGATTGATAACCTGTGATCTTTTGTTTGTTCTTGTTCTCCTTAAACTATCTCTCTAGGTTACAGCGTAATACCATTTCTCACCACTGATTAGCCTCCACCCAATATTCTGCTGTCACTGGGGCTATGCCCCTCCCATTATATAGTGGGCCGTTGATTGTCGGTTCCTATCTCCCGACTATGAGATTTCTTCCATCCTACCATCTGAAGATGTCTTCATGTTAATGAGGTTCACAGTTTACAGTTAATTACAAGTAAGTATGTGTTTTGATTATTGCATTACTTTTTCCCATTTTTCAATATTCCTCTGGCGGTGGCTCCCTCACTCGCCCCTTACCCGCTCCTGGCTGTTTGGCTTCTTGGGTTTCTGATCCTTAGATGGATCAGCTACCCCATTGCGGGTTTTTTGATTGTTATTGTTGTTTTTTCTGTTTGCTCTATTTCTTTCTCTTTCCTCCCTGTTCCTTCCTCCCCCCTCTTGTTGACCACTCCGGGCCCCCTGCCTTCAACTATGATTTATGCCTCCTATGACATCCCCTAGTAAAGTCAAAATAACATCGATCAACGCAAAGGGCCTTAATGTACCGGAGAAAAGAGCCTCCCTCCTAAGGTCTCTCTGGGCCGATAGAGTAGATCAGTGTTTCCCAACCGCGGTCCTCAAGGCACACTAACAGTGCAGGTTTTAGTGATATCCAGGCTTGAACACAGGTGACTTAATTAGTACCTCAGTTATTTTGATTTAACCATCTGTGCTGCAGCCTGGATATCACTAAAACCTGCACTGTTGGTGTGCCTTGAGGACCGCGGTTGGGAATGCCTGGAGTAGATGTTGCACTGGTCCAGGAGACGCATTTTAAAATCTCAGCTAGTGGCCCCTCCTTGACTAACTACCGTTTCCCTCAAGCCTTTTATAATAATAACCCAGACTCTAAATCAAAGGGTGTTGCGATATTATTCTCTAGGACCCTCCAGCTGTCTGACATATCAGTTCATAAGCTGATCCCGGGTCGTCTCCTGATAGTGCGGTGTAAAATATGCATGTGCCCATACACATTTGTTACACTTTACGCCCCAAATAGGGACCAGGTTCCATTTTTTCGCTCCGCCCTCTCCCAAATGGAACCTCTCCTTTCAGGCGTTGTTGTTCTGGGGGGTGATCTGAATTGGATAATGGATCCATCCTTAGACTCATCCTCTAATGCCCCCCGGACCTCCCAACGTCAATACCGACAAGTTAGAAGATTGTTCCACGATCTCCAGCTGACAGACTCCTGGAGGGTCCTTCACCCCTCCGATAGAGACTACTCCTTCTATTCACCCCCGCACAAAGCTTACTCTCGTCTCGATTACATATTCCTTAGTCACAGACATCTCCCCTTACTGATAGATTCCTCCATTGGCTTGATAACCTGGTCTGACCACGCCCCGGTGTCTATGACTCTTTCAACCCCCCAAGCTACCCCAGGTCAATGGACCTGGCGTCTTAATGAATCATTATTACAGGACCAATATTGCAGGGGAGAAATAGAGAAGGCATTGACTGAATTCTTCTCCATAAATGATACCGACGATGTCTCTAAGATTACCCTGTGGGAAGCGCATAAATGCACCATAAGAGGTAAACTTATACAGTTGGGTACATTTATGAAAAAACAGAGGTTAGCACTAATCACCAAATTATTACAACGACTCCACCTCCTTGAGTCCTCGCACAAAACATCCCTGTCGGAAACTGATTACCTAGAATTACTTGACACGAGGGCTCAACTAAAGAAAACCCTCACTGATCGTATCCAGCTTTCAGTCCGTAAATGCAACTCCAAGTACTACCAGTGGGGTAATAAACCTGGTCGTCTCCTGGCCCAGGCACTTAAGGCCCAACGCTCATCTTTGTTTATAAACAGCGTGAGGGACCCTGGGGGAGCTCTCCGTTTCAAAACCCCTGAAATAGCTGCATGCTTCAAACAGTATTATTCCCTTTTATATAATCTAGAGAACCGACCCGAAGGCGCTACCCCTCTTTTTGACTTTCTAAAGGCGAAGGCATATTTAGAAAAGGTATCTTACCCCGTCCTATCTCCTTCAGATAGGGATGCTCTGGAATTACCTTTTACCCTGCAAGAGCTGGAGAGCGCTATGACCTCGACACCCTCTGGTAAGAGTCCAGGGCCGGACGGCTTCACGCTTACTTACTATAAACAATTTAAGGGTCTCCTTTCCTCTTATCTCCTCCAGGCCTTTAACTCTATCTCCGCAGATACCCATTTTTCAGGCCAATCCCTAGAAGCCCACATTACCGTTCTTCCTAAACCCGGTAAGGATCCCTCGGTGTGCCCCAGTTATAGGCCCATATCACTTCTAAATGTCGATGTCAAACTTTTCGCAAAACTGATGGCGAACAGACTGAATGTATTCCTGCCTTCTCTAATCCACAACGACCAGGTGGGCTTTGTCCCGAACCGCGAGGCTAAGGATAATACCACCAAGGTATTGAGCCTAATCCACATAGCATCCCAAGGTAACTCCCCCACTGTGCTGCTATCCACTGATGCCGAAAAGGCCTTTGATAGAGTCAGTTGGGGTTTTATGAGGTCTGTACTGGGGCACATCGGTTTGGGTCCACTAGCACTTGGTAGGATTATGGGACTTTATAGATCACCCACAGCCCGGGTTCGAGTTAACGGATCCTTATCCGACCCCTTTTCCATAGGTAACGGGACGCGACAGGGATGCCCACTGTCCCCCCTACTCTTTGTCCTTTGTATCGAAGCTCTTGCTAGAGCTATCAAGGCCAATGATTGCATTACTGGACTGAGAGTCGGGGATACAGAGCACAAACTTTCCCTGTTTGCAGATGATTTATTAGCTACAATAACACACCCGGTTTCCTCCCTCCCCCATCTTATGAAGGAGTTGTCCAATTTCGGGTCACTTTCCAATTTCAAGATTAATATGTCCAAATCCTGCGCCCTGAACATTTCCACCCCTCCCGACACAGTGGCTAAACTTAAACAATCCTTCCCCTTTACTTGGAATACCTCCCACCTGTCCTACTTGGGAATACAATTACCAAGTGATCTTTCCCGTTTGGTTTCATTGAACTTTATGCCCCTTCTCCGAACTCTCAGGGCTGACTACAGCAGATGGTACCTCAAACCACTTTCCTGGCTGGGGAGGGTGAATGTTGTGAAGATGAATACTCTCTCTAAGCTACTCTATAAACTTCAGGCTTTTCCCATATGGATCCCAGACTCCTGGTTCAAGTCCATCCAACTCTTGATACAACAATTTATCTGGTCCGGGAAACGGCCTAGAATCAGCCGGTCCACTATGATTCGCTCTACCCGATGCGGTGGTTTCCAGCTACCTGATATCAGAGGCTATTATTGGGCAATCCTGCTCAACAGGTTCTTGGATTGGACGAGGAGTCGGGACACAAAGCAGTGGGTGGCTCTGGAGGGGCTCTATATGCAACAATTCCCGAGATCTTCCCCTGGCTCCCTTCCCTTCCCAAGGCTCCCTCCCCTCACCCAACTATTACCACGACCCTCTCCTTTTGGAAAAAAGTGCGGCGCTGGCCCTTCCTCTCCTGATTTCGGCCCGTTGACTTCTTTTCTAGCCAACCCTGACTTTCTACCCGGCTTAATACCCTCCCACTTTCGCGACTGGGCCCTTGGGGGACTCTTCAGGGTAGGCCAGCTGGCGATATCCTCAGGAGTTAGACAGTTTTCGGAAGTGCGATCTAAATGGGAAATTCCATAACACGACTTCTGGAAATATTTACAGCTTAGACATTTTCTGCATTCCAAACACAGATATCTTCAAGCCTCCAGGGAACTAACACAGTTTGGTAGATTGTGTGTCTCTACATGCAACCCCCAACACAATGTTTCCACACTTTACAAATTATTCCAGAGCCCCGGTGCTCAGACGCCCCTTCCCTACCAGTTAGCTTGGGAGAGAGACCTTGGGATTCAACTATCAGACAAAGACTGGCGGATGATATTTCTCAAATCCCACAATAGTTCAGTCTGTATACAAGTCAGGGAAACCCAATATAAACTCTTAATGAGATGGTACAGACACCCCTCCCTCCTCCACTTCATGTACCCCGGAGTGACTGATGGGTGTTGGAGATGTCTTAGCGCCACTGGTTCCCTACTCCACATCTGGTGGAATTGCCCCCTACTCCGGTCATACTGGATTGATGTCATCTCTATTTCCCAAGACATACTTCATACCCCTGTCCCTTCTGACCCGGCCTTTTGGCTGCTCTCCCACTCTTCTATATCATTGGCTCAGCATAAAACATCATTACTCCACCACTTGTCTAATGCAGCACGGGCAGTTATTCCCACCCTATGAAGGTCTCCATCTCCACCCACAAGGAAAATATGGTTCACTAGAATCAACTACTACATGAACATGGAGAACATCCTCCTGGTCTTCAGAGATAAACTCCCAGAATTCATGGCCACTTGGTTACCTTGGATGGAATATATGTCCTCCAAAGAATACAAAGACTACATTTGTGCCACTAAATGATTTGAGTTCCGCAGTTGATCGATTAAAGAGACTGCATTACCCTCCCCCTCAGTCCGAAGGCTTGGTCACACTATGTTTTTCTCCTATCCTTTTCTCCATATCACATCTTTCTCTTTTCTATAGTTTCCCTACTGTGTTACTTATGTTATTATGATCACATTCTCTGTTTAGACAAATAGCGAGTAGATAATGCGATGAATCCATAGAACACCCTATCAATGTCTGCATTTGCACCGACTTCCAGTGTCTAGAGTGTTAAGCTATCACGCTCCTTATGGCTAGACTGCAATTGACTTTAATTATGTGTCTTGAAGCTTTTTTGTCTAATGAGATGTAATCTTTATATTTTCCTAAATAAAAACAGATTATACAAAAAAGAATATGTGCCCGGTAGAGCCGGTCACAGCTAGGGGAGCTCCTAGTTTTATTTTTTTAAGAAGTTAGGCACAGGGAGGCTGCTGGTAACAGCCTCCCTGCTTCGTGGGACTTAGGGGTGGAGTAGTGTCCAGCCCTCTGAGGTTAATGGCCACTATCTCCGCTGACAGGACACTGAGCTCCTGAGGGTGATGATCGTTAGCCCCTGGGGCAATCGATCACTCCCGCAGCATGCCGCCACCCCCTAACAGAGCCAGAAGATCGAGGTGATGAGTAGAGCACCGGCGACCCGACAAGCGGGGAACCGTTGAGAATGGCAGCATCAGGGTGGGAGCGCAGCGCTGAAGTTGCTCTCCGGAAGGCTCAGCGGTACAGATGTGCAACGCTGTGAGGGGAGCCCTGGGCCAGCGCCATACCCTTACACTGGTCAGATCGCTTTCAGGGACTCTGTCTACTGCCAGCACACAATCCTCAGGCCAGTATAAAAAATTCAAAAGTGCAGGAAGACGCGCCATCTTCGGGGGCGGCGCTTCTCCTCAGAGCTGTTGCCTTATAGGTAATTGTCTGCACTTAGTATAATATTAGGGCAATGGATATTGTCTGAATCAAAATATAATTCATTATAAATAGGCGATGTTACCATAGTGGACAGTATACTGGATATATATAGTAAGGAATAGATATGAAATAAGTTTGAATGTATGAGGTAATGTTTAGCTGATTTAAGAGATTAGGTTTGTGTATGTGTTTATATAGATATACTGTATATTTGTGTTTTACAGCAAGATGGTAAAAAATAGTGTAGGGAACAGGTTTATTCTGCTCTAGTCATAAATAAGGCCAGAGAGGTTACAGTAAGATCAAGAGTCATTGTAGAGAAAAGGTATTAGGCCATAAATGATAATAGGTATGTGACAGAGCTCTGTTGGTCATTGGAATTCACAGGTGTGCTTACAGTAGATCAGAATCTACTGGTTTGTCTATTGTCCAGTGAAGGTTAAAAGCTAGGGAGTATAAATTAACTACTATGAAAAGAGATCACATCCATTGATAAAACATTGTGTAACCGACCCCAGGAAAACTTGTCAATACAACAGAACTTTGGATGAAAAGACATTCCAGATTTTACAATACTATACTTGCTTAAGGCAGTGTGGACACCACACTTTTATGACACCATGCCTCCGTGAACAGGACACGACAGCCCAGTTCAATGTTTGTTTTATTACACCTTGGAATCTGACAAACCTATAATTACCTATTCCATTGGAAACTATGAGAATATGATAGTTTGAATTGGTAAAATATGAGATAAAAGGACCAGACTTGTAGTTAGGAGTTAGAAGGAAGAGGGAGAGGGAGAAGAAGAAGGAGAAGGAAGGAAGTCAGTCAGGAGGAGAAGTCATGGAGAACATGCAGAAGGAATGATTCTTGGGATGGCAATCTTTAACTTGCAAGTATACATTTTATGTTAGCAATTGAAACTGTTTGTGAAACTTATGTCATGTTGTTTTATGTTATGTAACGAAGGAAGCATATATAATTATAATTAGTATATATATCACTACTGTGTATATCTTATTCTGTACGATTTGATCTGCCTGTAAATAAAGAATCATATAAAAAGAGCGGTAATATTCAAGCTTGAACTCTCTTTAAGGAATCTTAACTTAATAACTTCATAAGTCATATGTATAAGGACTGCATATATGTATCAGCCAATTAGTTTGTAAGCCTGACATAATATATTTGCAGATATATATGATAAATGCATATTAATTGAAATATATCCATATATTAAATACCATATATGATATATTAAATATTAATATTCATAAATATGATTCCATAAATCAATATTGGCGACCACGAATTGGACTTGTTATTACTGAATCTGATTATCTGATTTATAATATTTATGAGGAGTAGCAAATGCTATAAGCTGGCTACCAAATCTGCAGAATCACGGTGGGGATGTATCTATGAAAATTTATTACCATTGTGTAATGTCAATTTTGTATTCTGTATAACCTAGGATAAATGTGTTAGTGCAATATACGTTATTTTAACTAACATAATATCTATTAGGAAGCAGCACCAAAGGCTATAAGCCTGCTGGCAAAATACAAGATCACAGTGGAATAGGTTACAAATGAGAATAAAGAATTTAAAGGCCTAGAATAGAAAATGTGCACAGTGGAAAAGAGTATTTCCAAATAAATGTATAAATGTACCAGGTATTAGAGTTTAACCTTAAGACACCGGTCAATCTTAAGGAGAGGATACCTTCAGTACTAAAAACAAAGAATATATAAATTTAGCATTGAAATGTTAAAAATGCAAAAGTTTTCTGTAGCATTTAGAAAAATGCGCAGAACTGCGGCTCTAGAAGCCAAACAGAAATATAAAGAAGAATCAGGTTCACGTCTTCGTAAGGCGTGCCTGACCATTAATGCAAAAATGCATTCGTTATTTAAGTCCCTTAAACAGAAAAATAAACAGAAAAAGTTTGGGGCAGAAGCGAAAAGCCTGACAGTTTGTAATCAAATTGTCAAGATCTCTGATGAAGAGATAACATCCAGCAAGCAAGCTGAGATAGAAACACCAAACAGGAATAGTGTTGAGGTATGTGAAACTCTGTACACAGAGTCTACAGGAGTCAGAAATGACTTAATCAGTCAAGATCCTAAAATTAAGGAAAGTTACATGTTGCAGGACTGCATCAATGTGCAGCGCATGGAGTCTGCTATGGTCACACAGACCACCAGCAGAACAGCCTCTGTGGTAAAGGAAGAAAGTAGCAATGTGCCGGATGTGTCTATCATCAGACAGCACATTAATGTAAAGGAGGTAGCAGCAATAGGAGATGTCCCCTATACTGTGTCTAGTAAGGGGGAAGATCAGTGTAATTCAGATTATGAGTATTCTGCTGAATACACTCTCAGAGTTCCCAATGTAAATGAAGAATTTGTTATGCCCTTAGGCAAAGGTGAATTGTCAGCAGATTTAAACACTGATAGCAGCAGTACAGTGCACACAGGGGTGGGGAAGTTCCCCATGGTGAAAACTCCCATGGCAACCAGAGTTGCAAACCTTGAAATGTATTCACCTGGAAACATGTTTAAAGGGAAAATCCATGAAATTAATTCAGGAATGCATGTTTACAAACAAAGTTCCCAAACTTATGTAACCCCCACAGAGCACTCAGAGACTTCTAGTGATGGTGCAAATGTTTGCATGCTCTCAGAGAGACCACATGCAGAGTGTCATTCTGCAAACCACACACCAATTAACAATGACAAAAAGGATCACCAGGATGAAAATGTTTTTATGCCCTGGTGCCATAACCATTTTATTACAGGTGTGGAAAGACAGAAAGCCCTGGGACCTGCAATACATATTTGGCAAAGTTTAACAAGTTTCTCTCCCCACAAAAGTAGGTTTTTTCAGAAGCTCCAAGATTCTTCCAAACTAAGGAGCCACACCAAGCAGCAAACGCTATGGTTAAAGACAGTCTGGGACCAGGCTGCATCACAAGGGAGTATGGTCACAAGTGAATACGGTAGTATCATTCCTTTACTTGTTAGATCCAATGAAGCCATTGTTTGCTTTGATGTTCAAACAGCCACAGTTTCCAAATTAAACCTGCATCATATCTGCAGCGACAATTGTGCTGTCATTGACACACAATGTGACAGGAAAGATTGGCACAGGCCAGAAACAATTGTTTGTTTGTTATTCAATCGTTAAAAGACACATTTGTAAATTCTGTACCTGATAACATGCAGCAGATAGGACAGAATGCATAGCAAGCTATGTTAAATCACTGTATAAATATCTGTGATAGTCATTGTATGTATTTTTGTTTGATTCATAGTAATCCTGGCAACCTGTATACAGAATGGTGCAAGACTCCAAAAAGACTCCAATTTACAAGGGAAAAGGTCTTCATTAACCCTTTCATCGCTGCTATCCAGCAAAATCTACATAGCATCCCTAAAGACTGATATATGGACAAATCCTCAAGGAGTTTTCTAGTTTCACAAGAAAGGGGAATGTTTTCATTAACCCTTTCATCACAAGTAATCATTACTTGTCTTTCAAACTACATGTACACTCCCACAACAGTGTACAGCACATCTCATCACTGTGATTATACAGAACTGTCTCATCCCTTCATATACCTTAATCACATATATGTAAACATTTGTCTGAGATATATTTTATATCATTGCATATATACCTTGTAAATATTTTATGTTTTTTTTATATATTACACAATAGATACTACCTATGCTTCCTTCGTAAAAGCTTCAAAAGTAATTAAATATCTAATACAGGATGGTATACCACGTTATAACAAATTGGGCCGAGATTATTAAGTGGGATGAATAATTCTCTTAATAAAGACTGTCACAAGTCTAAGATAATTATTTGTAGCATAACAGGGTCACTGTATATGCACATGGCTGCATATAAAATAATATTGGATGGAATTAGATATATTTAAAGCCATTCCTAAATGATATTTAATATCTGTTTGAAGCAAAATTATATTCATTTATTGTATTGATAGGATGTTACTATATACACATCAAAAGCATTTTAAATAATTATTAGTCAAAATATAGGTAGGATAGAAAACGCCTTTATATGGGTTAAACTGGTATAAGTTTATGTAAGATTGAGATGTATAAATAGGTACAAGGTAGAATAAGGAGATTTAAGACTGCATGGTAATTTATTCAGTGAGGAAATACAGAACAGAGTAGGTGTACTACTCACAGCCATTTGTGGTACTATTGCCCGAAGACAATTAAGACCTACTATTAACAAGCAAGGAAAGAAAGAAAGAAAGAAAAAAAAAAAAAAAAAGACTGTTTCATATATGCCTGTTCTATTCAAAATCACAACCTGTTTGTGCAAAAGCAATATGGACACTGGTCACAACTGCGGCATTGGATAAACGCAAAGGAAACAGAACTGCTAAAGACTGTATAAAGACTATTACTATTACTGAGGGTCGTCACAAGTACTGAATGTTCAAGACACAGCACTCGACGTACACAGCCCTCTGCCTCAAACAGCGAAATGGCAAGCAAAGGAGCAGCTGCTACGAAGAATTCTACTTCTAGTAATGGTGCAAATGTTGCAAACGCAAGGCCATAATGCAAACGCAAGGCATCTCCAATTGCAAGCAAACCACGCAGAGGACAGTCTTATCCCAGTAAATTGCTACATACAAGAACAGCAAAAATGTCCAAACGTACTGATCCAGATACAGAAAAAAGGTCTACAATTGGGCTATGGTATTCCAAATGTCTGTAGAAATTAGTTTTCCTCATGAATACTGAATAAAAACCTCAGTTTTGTCTGCTTTAGTTAAAAAGTAGAATAAGGTTAGGTAAGCTAAGAATTTTTAGAGATTTTTAAAATCATAATGGTTATTATTATTACACTTATGGTATATATTATGGTTACAACGAAAGTTATGTTTGAAGGAATATTTTGAAATGTATTTGGAAGCAATTACGCTAGTTTAATGTGTGGCCAATCAAAAGAATTTCTCATGGCCACAAGGGGGCGACTGTTGCCTTATAGGTAATTGTCTGCACTTAGTATAATATTAGGGCAATGGATATTGTCTGAATCAAAATATAATTCATTATAAATAGGCGATGTTACCATAGTGGACAGTATACTGGATATATATAGTAAGGAATAGATATGAAATAAGTTTGAATGTATGAGGTAATGTTTAGCTGATTTAAGAGATTAGGTTTGTGTATGTGTTTATATAGATATACTGTATATTTGTGTTTTACAGCAAGATGGTAAAAAATAGTGTAGGGAACAGGTTTATTCTGCTCTAGTCATAAATAAGGCCAGAGAGGTTACAGTAAGATCAAGAGTCATTGTAGAGAAAAGGTATTAGGCCATAAATGATAATAGGTATGTGACAGAGCTCTGTTGGTCATTGGAATTCACAGGTGTGCTTACAGTAGATCAGAATCTACTGGTTTGTCTATTGTCCAGTGAAGGTTAAAAGCTAGGGAGTATAAATTAACTACTATGAAAAGAGATCACATCCATTGATAAAACATTGTGTAACCGACCCCAGGAAAACTTGTCAATACAACAGAACTTTGGATGAAAAGACATTCCAGATTTTACAATACTATACTTGCTTAAGGCAGTGTGGACACCACACTTTTATGACACCATGCCTCCGTGAACAGGACACGACAGCCCAGTTCAATGTTTGTTTTATTACACCTTGGAATCTGACAAACCTATAATTACCTATTCCATTGGAAACTATGAGAATATGATAGTTTGAATTGGTAAAATATGAGATAAAAGGACCAGACTTGTAGTTAGGAGTTAGAAGGAAGAGGGAGAGGGAGAAGAAGAAGGAGAAGGAAGGAAGTCAGTCAGGAGGAGAAGTCATGGAGAACATGCAGAAGGAATGATTCTTGGGATGGCAATCTTTAACTTGCAAGTATACATTTTATGTTAGCAATTGAAACTGTTTGTGAAACTTATGTCATGTTGTTTTATGTTATGTAACGAAGGAAGCATATATAATTATAATTAGTATATATATCACTACTGTGTATATCTTATTCTGTACGATTTGATCTGCCTGTAAATAAAGAATCATATAAAAAGAGCGGTAATATTCAAGCTTGAACTCTCTTTAAGGAATCTTAACTTAATAACTTCATAAGTCATATGTATAAGGACTGCATATATGTATCAGCCAATTAGTTTGTAAGCCTGACATAATATATTTGCAGATATATATGATAAATGCATATTAATTGAAATATATCCATATATTAAATACCATATATGATATATTAAATATTAATATTCATAAATATGATTCCATAAATCAATAGAGCGGACCCAGAAAACGTCACCAGCGCCATTTTCTCCCTGTAGATCATCATCACAGAGACGCTGGAAGGAGTGCTGATCCTCCTCATAACTCCAGCTATCCAGTGCGGTACCAGGGGGTTTTTAGAGGGGGGAGAGTGTTTTATTCACAACTGTGTAGCCTATTAAGGTTGCACCGGCAGTGCCAGGTACTTATTATATAACTTCCTAATGGAGGGTGCTGTGTGGATGCTGGCTCCATTAACTCTGTGTTTCTCTGAAGGTACTTGGGGTAAACTGTGTCTGACATTTCCCTGTGTGTGTGTGTATGCAAATTTATCACATTACCATGTCCAGGGACTCTATCTTGTGCTGCAGAGTATGTATCTTCATCAGAGGAATCCATGCCATGTACTCAGGAATGTAAGTTACTGTCTCAGCCTTCTGAATCTGAGCCACAGTGGGTGGCTTCCATTAAGGGAATGATATCCCAGATCTCTACTAGGATAACCCATAATGAGACTAAAACACAGGTTTTGAAAAAATCTGTACAGGTTTTGTCTGGTTCTGTTCCCACTTCCTCAAAATCCCCTGGTGTATTCCAAAAGAAATGTGCCCTTGCCCAGATTATGCAAGTCGACACGGATACCGCCTCTGAGACGGTGATATGCGCGGGGGGGGGGGGGGGGGTGTGGAGGGGGGAGGCTTCCCTCGCAAGAGGGGTGCAGCTCATGATTGAGGCCATTAGGGAAGTGTTACACATTACTGACAAACCACCTGAGCAGGTTGAGGAGGCTTACTTTACAGACGATAAGAAAGCCTCCCTGACCTTCCCTGCGTCTAAAAAATTAAACGCATTATTTGAGAAGTCCTGGGAAAACCCAGAGATAAAATTCCAGATCCCAAAAAAAGGGTTCGCGTTGCTTTTCCTTTTCCTGAGGGTGATAGGAAAAAGTGGGAAAACCCACCTATAGTTGACGCTTCTGTATCTAGAATGTCAAAAAAGGTGGTTTTTACCTGTCCCTGGGTCTACCGCTTTGAAAGAGCCAGCAGACCGCAAGATTGAAACTACGCTCAAATCCATATACATATCCATATACACTGCTTTAGGCATGGCATTGAGGCCCACTACTGCCTGTGCATGGATATCTAAAGCCATAGTAAAGTGGTCAGGCACATTACTAGAGGAATTAGATTCTATGGATAGAAGCAACATTGAATTGTTTTTACGTAACATACAGGATTCTGCGGGTTTCATGGTGGAGGCCATGAAGGACCTGGGTCATCTGAATGCAAGGACATCTTCCATGCCTGTCTTAGCACGCAGGGGACTCTGGCTGCGCCAATGGTCGGCAGACGCGGAATCCAGTAGAAGTGTGGAGAACCTACCCATCACAGGTCAGGCTCTATTTGGGGAAGCATTGGATGCGTGGATCTCCACGGCAACCGCTGCCTTTCTTCCCTCAGCCACTCAGACAACGAAGAAACCCTTTTCTACGTCCACAACCCACAATGCAGTCCTTTCGGACCGCAAAAGCTAAAAAGTCTAAGCCTCCTACCACTTTCTTCAGAGATGGTCGGGCTAAATCCAAAAGACCTGCACCCGCAGGTTCCTAGGAACAGAAGCCTGCCTCGGTTTCCTCAAAATCCTCAGCATGACGGTGGACCTCACAGCCTGGAGAACGAGCAGGTGGGAGCGAGACTCGGACGTTTCAGTTACGTCTGGGTGTCTTCCAGCCTGGATCCCTGGGTACAGGATATTGTGTCCCAAGGGTACAGACTGGAGTTTCAAGAGCTCCCACCTCACAGATTCTTCAAATCAGGCTTACCAGCTTTGCTGACAGAAAGGGCTCTCCTACAGGAAGCCATTCAAAAATTGGAAAGGTCAGATGTCATTGTTCCAGTTCCACCTCATTTGGAAAACAGGGGTTACTATTCAAACCTATTTGTGGTACCGAAACCAAATGGTTCGGTCAGACCAATTTTGAACATGAAGTCGTTAAATCCTTATCTGAGAGAATTCAAGTTCAAAATGGAGTCTGAGAGTGGTGATCTCAGGTCTGGAGGAGGGAGAATTTCTGGTATTCCTGGATATCATGGATGCGTACCTCCACGAGTTGGCCGCCACACCAGGCTTATCTCAGATTTGCTCTGTTGGACTGTCACTATCAGTTCCTTGGCACTGCCATTCGGCCTCTCCACGGCACCAAGGGTGTTCACCAAGGTAACGGCAGAGATGATTCTCCGCAGGCAAGGAGTGAATTTAATTCCATATCTGGACGATCTGCCGATAAAAGCGTACTCCAGGGAGAAGTTGGTGCAGAGCATTGCTCTCACGACTCGACTGCTCAGGGATCATGGATGGATCCTGAATCTTCCAAAGTCACATTTGGAGCCTACAAGGAGATTGTCTTTCCTAGGTATGATCCTCGACACGCAAGTGCAGAGGGTGTTTCTACCGGTGGAGAAAGCGTTGGAGATACAATCAATGGTCCAGGATGTCTTGAAGCCTGCCCAGGTATCGGTCCATCAGTGCAATCGCCTTCTGGGGAAGATGGTTGCCTCCTACGAGGCTCTACAGTACGAAGATTTCATGCACGGTCCTTCCAACTGGATCTCCTAGACAAGTGGTTGGGATATCACCTACACATGAACCAGAGGATACGTCTGTCGCCGAAAGCCAGGATCTCACTCCTATGGTGGCTACAACTGCCTCACCTTCTAGAGGGCCGCAGGTTTGGGGTTCAGAAATGGATCCTTCTAACCACGGATGCAAGTCTCAGAAGTTGGGGCGCAGTCACCCAGGGGGCAACCTTCCAAGGAAGGTGGTCAAGTCTGGAATCCATTCTTCTAATAAACATCCTGGAGCGAAGAGCCGTGTACAACGGTCTACTACAAGCGCCGCACCTTCTGCAAGATCAGGCCATTCAGGTGCAGTCGGACAATGTGACGACGGTGGCCTACATAAACAGACAGTGCGGAACAAAGAGCAGAGCTGCAATGTCAGAGGTGACAAGAATCCTCTGGGCAGAAAAGCACACGGTGGCGCGGTCAGCAATCTTCATTCCAGGAGTGGACAACTGGGAAGCGGACTTCCTCAGCAGGCACGACCTCCATCCAGGGGAGTGAGGCCTCCATCCAGAGGTGTTCACAGAGGTGACAAGTCTTTGGGGCATACCTCAAATAGACATGATGGCCTCACATCTCAACAAGAAGCTTCGGAGGTACTGTTCCAGGTCGAGAGACCCACAAGCAGTGGCGGTGGACGCCCTGGTCACTCAGTGGGTGTTTAAGTCTGTGTACATGTTCCCTCCACTTCCACTCATTCCAAGGATTCTAAAGCTCATAAAGAGAACAAGAGTTCAGGCTATCCTCATTACTCTGGACTAGCCAAGAAGGGCTTGCTACGCGGATCTTCTGGAATTACTGCTGGAAGATCAGAGGCCTCTTCCTCTTCGAGAGGACCTTCTGCAACAAGGGCCGTTTGCGTATCGAGACTTACCACGGCTACATTTGACGGCACTGAGGTTGAACGCTAGATCTTAGCTCGGAAAGGCATTCCGAACTAGGTTACTCCTATCTTGATACAGGCTAGGAAAGGAGTAATGTCTAAACATTACCATCGGATTTTGAAAAAGTATGTGTCTTGGTGTGAATCCAAGAAGTTTCCTACGGTGGAGTTTCAACTTGGACGGTTTCTCCTCTTCCTGCAGGCAGGTGTGGATATGGGCCTGCGTTTGGGATCCTTAGAGGTCCAAATTTCGGCCTTATACATTTTCTTCCAGAAACAACTGGCTTCCCTCCCTGAGGTTCAGACTTTCTTGAAAGGGGTTCTGCACATCCAGCCTCCCTTTGTGCCTCCTACGGCGCCCTGGGATCTTAATGTGGTGTTGCAGTTCCTGCAATCGGATTGGCATGAGCCTTTACAGGAGGTTGAGGTCAAGTTTCTCACTTGGAAGGCGGTCACAGTGTTGGCATTAGCATCTGCTAGGCGTGTGTCTGAATTGGGGGCTTTGTCCTGCAAGAGCCCCTACTTAATTTTCCATGAAGATAGAGCTGAGCTCAGGACGCGTCAGCAATTTCTTCCGAAGGTTGGGTCGGCTTTTCATATCAACCAACCTACTGTGGTGCCAATTGCTACTGACTCCTCAATTCCATCTAAGTCCTTGGATGTTGTAAGGGCTCTGAAGATCTATGTAAAGAGGACTGCTCGTCACAGAAAGTCGGACTCTGTTTGTCCTTTATGATCCCAGGAAAGCAGACGATTTCTCGCTGGATTAGGTTCACTATCCAGCATGTGTATTCTACGGCAGGATTGCTGTGTCCAAAATCTGTTAAGGCCCACTCTACTCGTAAGGTGGGTTCTTCCTGGGCGGCTGCCCGGGGTGTCTCGGCTTTACAATTTTGCAGAGCGGCTACTTGGTCAGGGTCGAACACGTTTGCTAAGTTCTACAAGTTCGATACTTTGGCCTCTGAGGACCTAAAGTTTGGTCAATCAGTTCTGCTGGAGCCTCCGCGCTCTCCCTCCCGTTCTGGGAGCTTTGGTACATCCCTATGGTACTAATGTGGACCCCAGCATCCTCTAGGACGCAAGAGAAAATAGGATTTTAATTACCTACCGGTAAATCCTTTTCTTGTAGTCCATAGAGCAGTGTTTCCCGACCTCGGTCTTCAAGGCACACTAACAGTCCTGGTTTTAGTGATATCCAGGCTTGAACACAGGTGACTTAATCAGTACCTTAGTTATTTTGATTTAACCATCTGTGCTGAAGCCTGGATATCATTAAAACCTGCACTGTTGGTGTACCTTGAGGACCGCAGTTGGGAATGCCTGCCATAGAGGATGCTGGGCGCCCACCCAGCGCTTCATTATCCTGCAGTGGTTACTAGGTTCAGTACTGCTTTGTTCCTGGTTAGGTACTGTGTTGTTACTTTTTTAAGTACGGTTGTTCAGCTGTTGCTGAGTATTCAAGCTGGTTAGCTTTCTTTGCCTAGTATGTCTGAGCTGGTGTGAATCTCGCCACTATTTGTGTAAAATCCTTCTATCGAAGTTATCCGTCTCTTCGGGCACAGTTTCTATACCGAATCTGGTAGGAGGGGCATAGAGGGAGGAGCCAGCCCACACTATCAAACTCTTAAAGTGCCCATGGCTCCTGGTGGACCCGTCTATACCCCATGGTACTAATGTGGACCCCAGCATTCTCTACGGACTACGAGAAACGGATTTACTGGTAGGTAATTAAAATCCTATTTTTATACTACTCTGTACCAGTTTGGCCACACCACTTATCCACCTTCCCTACTAATTACATGAAAAGCACTATATCCCCAGAAAGGGACTTGTCTGTAAACCACTATTTCCACAGAAAGCAAAGCACACACCTGCATGTCTGCACCACGCTTATAACCACGAGGATGTACAATGCATGTGGCCGCCGATGGTTGGATACACATTCAAAGGTTATATGCATTTCTCTTACGTCCTAGAGGATGCTGGGGACTCCGTAAGGACCATGGGGTATAGACGGGCTCCGCAGGAGATAGGGCACTATTAAGAACTTTTAGTATGGGTGTGCACTGGCTCCTCCCTCTATGCCCCTCCTCCAGACCTCAGTTAGATTCTGTGCCCAGAGGCGAAAGGGTACAAAGCAGTGAGCTCTCAAGAGTTTGCTGTTTTAAAGAATTTTGTTAGGTTTTTTATTTTCAGGGAGTCCTGTTGGCAACAGGCTCCCTGCATCGTGGGACTGAGGAGAGAGAAGCAGAGCTGGCTTGTCAAGTTGGGCACTGCTTCTAAGCTACTGGAACACAGGCCTCACCTGGGGTTCGTCCCGGAGCCGCGCCGCCATCCTCCTCACAGATGCCAAAGATAGAAGCCGGGTGAGTATTGAGGAAAAGACTTCAGGCGGCAGAAGACATCAGATCTTCATGAGGTAAGCTGCGCACCATTGCTCCCAGTCACACACACACAAGAGGCACTGTAGGGTGCAGGGCGCAGGAAGGGAGGGGGGGGGGGGGCGCCCTGGGCAGCAATAAACCTCAATTTGGGCATAAATATGTTGGATTAGGCTGTGGGACAGTAAATCCACGGACCCCCGCCATTTTCTTACAATATCATGAGGGGACCGAAGCCCGCCATCGGGTGGGCGGGGCTTGATCTTCGGCACTAACCAGTGCCATTTTCTCCACAGAGGCATAATGAGAAAACGCTGGCTCCCTGTTCTCTCCCCTGCTGAGCTTCACAGGCTGGAAAAAAGAGGAGGGGGGCACATTGGCGACGCCGTGAGTGGAGATTAACATTATAAATATATAAAAGCGCTATCTGGTCATATATTCCAGTGTTTGGGCGCTGGGTGTGTGCTGGCATTCTCTCTCTCTGTCTCCCCTAAGGGCCTGGTTGGGGTTTTGTCCCCCTATAGGTAACTCCCTGTATGTGTGGGGTGTCGGTGTGTGTCGACATGTCTGAAGCGGAAGGCTTCTCCAAGGAGGAGGTGGAGCAAATGAGTGGTGTGTCCCCGTCGCTGGTGCCGACTCAGGATTGGATGAGCATGTGGCATAGGTTAAATGCAAGTGTGACATCTTTACATGAGAGGCTTGATAAGGCTGAATTAAAGGGAACATCAGGGGGTCAATCCTCGGATTGGACCGATTCACAGGGCCCGTCGGGGTCTCAAAAACGTCCCTTAACACAAGACACTACTACCGACACGGACTCGGATTCCAGTGTCGACTATGACGAAGTAAAATTGCACCCTAGGGTGACTAAAACCATTCAGTGTATGATTGTGGCAATTAGGGATGTCTTGCATATTGAGGATGAACCCTCGGTCCCCGACACAAGGGTACACATGTTTAAGGAAAAGAAACCGATTATTAATTTTCCCACATCTCATGAATTAAATGAATTCTTTATAAAAGCTTGGGAGACTCCGGAGAAGAGGCCGCAGATCCCCAAAAGAATTTATATGGCATACCCCTTTCCTAAACAGGACAGGGAGATTTGGGAATCACCTCCCACTGTGGACAAGGCCCTGACGCGCTTGTCCAAGAAGGTGGCGCTACCGTCTCCGGACACAGCTGCCCTTAAGCACCCTGCAGATCGCAGGCAAGAAACTACCTTAAAGTGTATTTATTCTCATACGGGTGTCGGCATGGGTGTGTAACGCAGCTTGGGCAGATGAGCTGACAGATAATTTTGATAATATGGATAAGGATACTATCTATATAAAAGACGCAGTCTTATTTATGAGGGATGCTCAAAGAGACATTGGATTGCTGGCTTCTAGCGCCAATGCCATGTCGATCTCAGCGAGACGATCCTTATGGACTCGCCAATGGACGGGTGATGCAGATTCCAAAAAGCATATGGAAGTACTACCCTCTAAGGGTGATGTATTGTTTGGGGATGGGCTGACGGACATGGTTTCCACAGCTACAGCAGGTAAATCAAATTTTTTACCATATATTCCCCAACAGCAAAAGAAAATGCCACCCTATCAGATGCAGTCCTTTCGGTCGCACAAGTCCAGAAGAGGTCGGGGATCCTCCTTCCGTGCCAGAGGTAAAGGCAGAGGCAAAAGAGCACCTGCTTCGGCAGGCGCCCAGGAACAAAAGTCCTCCCCGGCTACTCCAAAACCCACAGCATGACGCCGGGACTCCCCTGAGTGAGTCCGCACCGGTGGGCGCACGTCTTTGACTTTTCAGCCAGGTCTGGGTCAGCTCAGACCTGAATCCCTGGGTGTTAGAAATAGTTTCCCAGGGTTACAAACTGGAATTCGAAGAGGTGCCCCCGCGCCGATTTTTCAAGTCAGCCCTACCAGTTTCCACATCAGAACGGGATGTAGTGTTAGCTGCAATTCAAACGCTGTGTATACAGCAAGTGATAATCAGGGTTCCCATGAACCAGCAGGGAAGAGGTTACTACTTAACCCTCTTTGTGGTCCCGAAACCGGACGGTTCGGTCAGACCTATCTTGAATCTGAAATCCCTAAACCTGTACATAAAAAGATTCAAATTCAAAATGGAATCGCTCAGAGCGATAATAGCCAATATGGAGGAGGGGGAGTTTATGGTGTCTCTGGACATAAAGGATGCGTACCTTCATGTCCCCATATATCCCCCCCATCAAGAATTCCTGAGATTCGCTGTACAGGATTGTCATTACCAATTTCAGACGTTGCCGTTTGGACTTTCCACGGCCCCGAGGATTTTCACCAAGATAATGGCGGAAATGATGGTGGTCCTGCGCAAGCATGGAGTCACAATTATCCTATACTTGGACAATCTCCTGCTAAAAGCGAGATCAAGGGAGAAATTGCTGAGCAGTGTGGCGCTCTCTCTGAGAGTGCTCCAGCAACACGGTTGGATTCTAAATCTACCGAAGTCACAGTTGATTCCGACAACTCGATTACCGTTCCTAGGTATGATACTGGATACGGAACAAAATGAAGGTCTTCCTTCCAATGGAGAAAGCCCAGGACATCCAGAACATAGTCAGAGACCTGCTGAAACCGAAAAGGGTGTCTGTTCACCAGTGCACTCGAGTTCTGGGAAAGATGGTGGCGGCCTACGAGGCCATTCCATTCGGAAGGTTCCATGCAAGGACTTTTCAATGGGACCTTCTGAACAAGTGGTCCGGGTCCCATCTACACTTACATCGAAAAATAACTGTCCCCAGGGGCCAGGGTGTCTCTCCTGTGGTGGTTGCAAAGTGCTCACCTACTGGAGGGTCGCAGATTCGGAATTCAGGATTGGATCCTGGTTACCACGGACGCGAGCCTCCGAGGATGGGGAGCAGTCACACAAGAAAGAAATTTTCAGGGACTTTGGTCAGACCAGGAGTCATGTCTACACATCAATGTGTTGGAACTCAGGGCCATATACAACCGCCTTCGACAAGCGGAGAGTCTTCTTCGAAACCTACCGGTTCTGATTCAGTCAGACAATGTCACAGCAGTGGCTCATGTGAACCGCCAAGGCGGGACAAGAAGCAGAGTCGCAATGGCGGAAGCCACCAGGATTCTTCACTGGGCGGAAAATCACGTGAGCGCTCTGTCGGCTGTCTTCATTCCGGGAGTGGACAACTGGGAAGCAGACTTCCTCAGCAGACACGATCTCCATCCAGGAGAGTGGGGACTTCATCAAGAAGTCTTTGCAGACATAATACGTCTTTGGGGAACTCCTCAAATAGACATGATGGCGTCACGCCTCAACAAAAAACTTCGGAGGTATTGTGTCAGGTCTCTGGACCCTCAGGCAGTAGCAGTAGATGCTCTGATAACACCGTGGGTATTCAAGTTGGTCTACGTGTTTCCTCCTCTTCCTCTCATCACAAAAGTGTTGAGGATCATAAGACGAAGAAGAGTACAGACGATACTCGTTGTCCCAGACTGGCCTCGAAGGGCCTGGTACTCAGATCTACAAGAGATGCTCACGGGAGATCCCTGGCCTCTTCCGCTGAGGGAAGACCTGTTGCAACAGGGGCCCTGTGTATTTCAAGACTTACCGCGGTTACGTTTGACGGCATGGCGGTTGAACGCCGAATCCTAGCAAAATAGGGGATTCCGGAAGAGGTCATCCCTACTTTAATAAAGGCTAGGAAGGAGGCGACGGTTAAGCATTATCACCGTATCTGGCGAAAGTATGTGTCTTGGTGTGAGACCAAGAATGCACCTACGGAAGATTTTCATCTGGGTCGTTTTCTCCACTTCCTACAGACAGGAGTGGATATGGGCCTGAAATTAGGCTCTGTTAAGGTTCAGATTTCGTCCCTCTCGATTTTCTTTCAGAAGGAATTGGCTTCTCTTCCAGAAGTCCAGACATTTGTAAAGGGAGTGCTGCACATCCAGCCCCCTTTTGTGCCTCCAGTGGCACCATGGGACCTCAACGTGGTGTTGCAGTTCCTAAAATCACACTGGTTTGAACCGCTTAACAAGGTTGAGTTGAAATTTCTTACTTGGAAGGTGGTCATGTTGTTGGCCTTGGCAAGGCGAGTATCAGAATTGGCGGCTTTGTCACACAAAAGCCCCTACTTGATTTGTCATGTGGATCGAGCTGAATTGAGGACACGTCCGCAATTTTTGCCTAAGGTGGTTTCTTCATTCCATGTGAATCAACCTATTGTGGTGCCTGTGGCTACAAGTGACCTGGAGGATTCCAGATCCCTGGACGTAGTCAGAGCCTTAAAGATTTATGTAGCCAGGACAGCTAGAATTAGGAAAACAGAGGCCCTGTATGCGGCCAATAAGATTGGCGCACCTGCTTCGAAGCAGACTATTGCTCGCTGGATCTGTAATACGATTCAGCAGGCTCACACTACGGCTGGATTGCCGGTGCCAAATTCGGTTAAGGCCCATTCCACTAGGAAGGTGGGCTCTTCTTGGGCGGCTGCCCGAGGCGTCTCGGCATTACAACTTTGACGAGCGGCGACTTGGTCGGGGTCAAACACTTTTGCTAAATTCTACAAGTTTGATACCCTGGCTGATGAGGACCTAGCGTTTGCTCAGTCGGTGCTGCAGAGTCATACGCACTCTCCCGCCCGATTGGATGCTTTGGTATAAACCCCATGGTCCTTACGGAGTCCCCAGCATCCTCTAGGACGTAAGAGAAAATAAGATTTTAAACCTACCGGTAAATCTATTTCGCCTAGTCCGTAGAGGATGCTGGGCGCCCGTCCCAGTGCGGAAACTCTGCAAGACTTGTATATAGTTGTTGATTACATAAGGGTTATGTTACAGTTGGAATCGGTCTTGGACCGTTGCTGTTTTTTGTTCATACGGTTAACTGGTTATGTATAATCCAGGTTACATGGTATGATTGGTGTGGGCTGGTATGAATCTTGCCCTTGGATTTCTAAATCCTGCCTTGTAGTGTCCATCTCCTCTGGGCACAGTTCTCTAACTGAGGTCTGGAGGAGGAGCCAGTGCACACCCATAGTCAAAGTTCTTTTAGGTGCCCTATCTCCTGCGGAGCCCATCTATACCCCATGGTCCTTACGGAGTCCCCAGCATCCTCTACGGACTAGGAGAAATAGATTTACCGGTAGGTTTAAAATCTTATTTTTTGCATACTTGCGACCCTGTGAATGATGTGTCACAATACTAGTTATCCAATATATGCGCAGCTGCATTTTATAGGAAAACCTCACATACTGTATCAGTCACAAAATGTTGTAGAAGGGGCATTAAAAAGTGCAACTAAAAATATTTACAAGACTGGTACACTAAGGGGGAATTCAGTTGTCCCCCCTTCCCGCACCCACCCGCTGGCAGCTATTCAATTGTTTCTGCAGACGGGCGCGCTATCATCATTTCAGCTTGCTACCCTCGGAGGTGTCGAGCTGAAACGAGTGATAAGTGACCCGCTTGGACGTCCGAACTGGACTTTTTTTCGTCGCACCCATTCATTTAGTTGTGTTTATCCACTTTACATTGCTAAACCCAACACTAATGAGCGCAATTCCCACGTTAATAGAACTATTGAATATCACCACATGATCTCCCATCACTTTAGGCGGGAGATCGGGCGGCGATAATAATTGAATTCCCCCCTATATGTTAACAGTATGTGCATCCATTCATGTTTTTATGTATAATCCATTTCTGTCATTCAAGGTATTTGATATAAGAAAACAAATACAAATATATATATCACCCTCTAGTGGTCAGTGATATGCCTGTAATGTGAATATCCCACTGCCAATGAACTACCAAAGGTAGTAGCAGGAAATAGTGGAGTGATCAGAAAGATCTAATTACTTCACTAGAAACAGTACTGTGAACTCAACTTTATTTTACGTTTATTTATATAGTTAACAATGCTAAAATTATTTACTTCTTGCTTTGACAAAAAGAAAAATATAGAAGCTCTTTATCTGCTTCGTTAGAAGGGATAGAGTTTATATATATATTTATATATATACACACAAAATCTAACAAATCAGTTCTCATACAGAACAAAGAAAAGAACAGTGAAAGGGGTAAAAAGTGCTTTATGGACCAGAGTCTGCAATCAGGGATGTTCCTCACAGGAGAGAGAACAGTAGCAGATTCACGAAGCCTCACAGTCACCAATTGAGCCCTGTAATGAATGCTGTTGACCTTGACAGAAAAAAGGACCTGTGCTCTTCAACATTCATCAGATATTTCCAAAAACCTACCACCATCTGGGAGGTATAACATTTTTTTAATTATGACTTTTACAGTTACATTCTTTAAAAAATATAAATGGTGCACTGTATAGCTAGACCGAGTAGGTCTTCCTTTTCTCTCAGAGAAAAAAGTATTCATAATTTAAAATCTCTGCAGATGAGCTGCCTCCCAATATTACAAGAACTTCCTCTGGTTTTTAGTATTTTCTTGGCTGTGTTCTCCCATCAGAGCTGCTACCAACTTAAGACACACAGGGATATATTTACTAAAGTGTAGGTATTTAGAAATGGAGATGGTCCCCATAGCATCCAATCACATTCTACTTATTATTTTCTAGAAAGTGCTAGACAAATAAGTAGAATCTGATTGGTTGCTAAGGGGAACATCTCCATTTCTAAATATCGCACTTTAGTAAATATACCCCATACTCTTAATTCATAATGCACTATATAATTTTGATGTTTAGCTACTAAACTTGAAGATGTTCTTATAGAGAACCTAAAATATCTAGTCCTCAGTTTTGAAAGTTTATTATGAACTACGTACTGTATGACTGAAATTTCTTATTTCTAACAATTACGGCAAATGTTCTGGGCGTTGTAACCCCTGTTTTAAAATAGGACTTTCTGATTTGGGCCCCTGCTGCCCTGCAGTAGAGAATACAACATTGTCTTACTGCCCCACTCAATAATTCATTAGCCCTCGCATCCCCTTAGGCTGCCTCCTAGGGAAAATGACTACGCAGGTTCGCTAATTAAGTGCACTCGAGTGAGGGAGAGAAATAAATATTTGTACAAAAACAATGGAAAAGTGCAAAAAATAATAATTCCATAATGCATCCCCTAATAGCTTCATGTTCGAGCTGCAAATACTTCTATTATGTCCATGTGTTATAATTTCTATAGCACTGAAAGTTTAAGAGCTATATCTAGATAGATTTTCTGCACCGTAACACATGGTATGCTCCAGTTACTAGAAGAAGGGTTGGACTGTTTTGAAAACACCCCCCTCCCCCCTAAAAATAATAATGGGCCCTACACACTGGGCTACTACACTGCACGATATGAACGATCTCGTTCATTAATGAACGAGATAACGTTCACATCGTGCAGTGTGGAGGCACCAGCGATGAACGATGCGCAGCCCCGCGCTCGTTCATCGCTGGTGCCATGTAGGCTGTGCATGCAGGCCAATATGGACGAGATCGTCAATATTTGCCTGCAAGTCTACGGAGCCGGGTGACGGGGGGAGTGAAGAAACTTCACTCCCCCCGTCACTGCCCCCCCGCCGCCGGGTCGCCCGTAGGGCACCTCGGTGGCCAATCGTCAAATGTGTAGGGCCTATAAGGTTGTGTCACTGTAGAACAAGTACTTATTGATGAAACTGTTACATTTTCATCCCTCTGTGGAAGAGTCTGTGTTATAAAGGTGCTTAGACGTACTTGTTGTGTAACACTGAAGCTCCACAGGGCAGCCCTTGGCAAGAGCGGAGAGCATGCGGGGGTAGGGATGTGGCAATAGCTTATCATTAGTTCTTAGTTATCTCACTTAGGTAATGCTCATTCCAGGAAGGAAAGTATACAAACAAAACTGCCAGACTGCAGAATTTATATGCAGACCCACAAAATGATTCCAAGGCAAGACAGCCTTGTCCCAGCCTCCAATATCCCATGCAGCCAGATAGTACTACTTGTATGAACACATGTAAACACACAGGCCCATTTAGAACCCATGTTTGGATCAACATATGCCGATTAGTGAATACAATTTAAAAAAAAATAATTTAAAAAGGCTGCAAAAATTAGATAATAAGCTTGGTCATTTGTGTTATACAATGTCTACAGTACATTATAGGTGAGCCTAGTACTGTTTCTCAGAGTCTTTGAACCAGCACAGCCTGGGACTGCAGAAGGCTAGCTACACTGACAGATGAAGAATGCCCCAGTAACAAACGCAATCTCAGGCTCTTCAGCTTACTTTATATTTGTAATCTGCTGGATAAGTAGGGATGCAATTACTAAAGACAGGGTTTGGGCACCTTGATAACATGCTTACCGGGATTTCCCTCTGCCATATACAACTGAATGCCCCAAAGTGCAAACAAGTCATATCTTACATGAACGATGTGACTTTTCACCACTTCAATCTTTTGAGAAGTGATAAACTTAACTCCCGCAGCTTTCCAAGCCAGAATGGAGGGCCAGGTTATATGGATGCATCTCCCAACCAAACCCCAAAACACTGCTCCAACACAAAAGAAAAAAGTATGCAGAATGGAGAAAATATACAAGGCAGTCAAAAAATAAACAGATTTGTCTTTGTATCCCATCTTCAATAACTTCTTCCAGCAGATTGTGGACAAGTCCAGCCTTGCTTCGTTTTCCTGGAAGGATGATTGCCTAGTTAGAAGAAGCTGTAATTGGGGTTTCCAGTTCCATGCTGGAGTGGAGATTACTGTAACATAACTTGCAGACTCGGCTGGGCTCGAACAGCTGTTGACTTGGAACAGGGACCTTCTGATTACAGCAGGTTGAGCAGAAAACATTTCCACAATTCCTATCATCAAGAGAGAGAAAAAGTTACTCATACAATTTATTTTATTAAGAAAGAAAGAGTACAACCCCGGAAAAAAAAAATATCAAACACTGCATCATAGGATTATTTTTGTTTTCTTGTAGCTATCAACACATATGCTATTAGGGGTAAAGAAAAGAATGTCTGCAGCGTTATCCATTACAGGAGAAAACAGCTAAGAGGGTGCCACAGAAACATTACTGCCTAATACAAAGCGGGATGTGGATTGCACAAGATAACATAACAGTCTTCTAAACATGCAGCTGCAGAGTGTACACATGCGAGTATAGGGCTCAGTGCACATGCACTGAAATAACACATACAATCTCACTTGCATGAGTGCACACTTCAAAACAGTCCTTATTTATTAATATTCCATCTATGGGTAATGGCAGCACGTGCTTCAGTTCATTCATTTCAGAATTATGTAGTAAAGCCCATGCCGATATGTTATAAAGAGCGCTTAGGGTAGAGAAAGAGTTATGTTGAGCTAAATAAGAGAATGAATTTTCTTCTGTTAACTATTCTGCAGCTAGTAATGCACATTGTGCATTGAGAATTGAGTACGACTATCAGACCCATTTTCCAAAACCAAATTAAACAAAACGGAGGAAGGGAGGTTCATGAACACAGACAGTTACCTGTGGAAAGTGTACTGGAGCCAATCAATTTGCCATTTTCTATTACACTTGGTGGTAAATGAGGGTGGAGTAATAAAAGGGGCACTATAAAGAGCGAGCACTGTAGTATAGCAGAATCTGCAGTAATGTTATTACTGAGCCCACCTCTACACTAATGCAGCCTGGCGAGCTTTATGCGGGATCTTTTCAAAAGAATGTAATTTTGTATTACATCCATCCCTATGAGCTAAACATGGACACTGGGGCCAAAGCAAGGAGAAAGCAAGGGGTAAGGGAAAGACTGTGCACAATACATCCATGCGCAGGGTTGTCGTCCCGAATGACCTTGTGAATGAGAATAGTAATCCTCAGTCCCATAATAAATCAAAACCTTACGGGGCCTCACTGTATTTTTCTTGTTTTTGAGGCAGAAATGATAAAGTGTCTCTTTAAGCCACAAAAACGCATCCCCATCATATATAGGGGGGAATTCAATTAGCCACAGTAGATTACGGAGAGCTAATTGATCCCCCGGGGCTATTCAATCAGCCCTGAAGCCAGGAGTCATCAGATTTTTTTTTCACCTGCCCTGATAATTCAGGGGTTAACAAGTGCCGTGACAGTGTTAACGCACAAATCTGAATTTTTCATCGATTCTGTGAGGTAACGCCCATTAACACATTAAGTTCATGGGCGTTAACAAGCCTATTGGGAGAAGTCAGAGGCTACCTCAAGTTTTCACCCAAGGTATTTTACCGCTGGTAATTGAATCTCCCCCATATTCTGTATGCTAGCGTACACTGTGGGCTTCTGAATAATGTACTTATGTCCTAGCATAGTGCAGGATGCTACAAATTGTACTTCTGGATGACTCCAGGTTCCTATGCTCCCCGCAGAGAACAGTATAAAAGATGTATTTCACCCTTAACAGTAGAGACAGCTGTAATCTTTATTTTCTTATCACTCCAACACAATGTAGTACCTGGCTAACAATGAGATTCCTTCTATTGTTTACCCCAAATACAACAAAGGGCAGGTAGCACAAACTATAGGCAAAATGTAATTACTAACCAGATGTGGTATGATTGCAACACAAAATATATACAAAAGCAAATTAAACATTAGATGCAGGATTTGCTTATGATGGTCCATATAAAGTTGTACCTCTCCTACCATAAGCAGCATCTATAGTTCTTTCGGCCTTCTATTAGACTCACCTTAAGGTGTGGAAGATTTCTACTTTGTACCCACAGAACAGTTATATAGGGCTAAACATACATAACTGCCACCCCACAATTATTAAAAACTGGGCCACTCAATGAAGAACTAGGTGTCATTTTTAGGGGTGTGGATTATCAGATCTACACTAAAAAAGGTCTATAGTCAATAGGTCTACCACTAATGGTAGACATGCATTAAGTTGATAAGGTCAAAAGGATGACATGGAATAGGTAGACAGCAGAAAAGGTCAACAATGTCAAAACGCCGTCAGGGTACATGGAAATGGTTGGAACAAAAGATAGACAATTTTATTTTATTTTTATTTTATTTATTTATTTTTGGGGGGGGGGGCTTGTCACTTTCTGCTATAAACAATGTGTGTACCGCTTCGCTTGCCATGCTTCGGCAAAGGTTGCTGTTCCCAATCGTAGTCCACGTGGATGGTAAAGTATGAAAAAGTTGAATTTTTTTTAAATAGTGTCGACCATATGTGTCTACCATTGTTATGTCGACCTTTTGAACTACCTGCCTTTTACATGTTAACCTTTTGTTTTGACCCTGTCGACCTACTGCATGTCTACCATTAGTAGTCGACCTATTGACTGTAGACCTTTTAGTGTAGTTCGGATACCCATTTTTAGTAACCTTGTTCAATGTTAAGCATGGCTTTTAGCTTTTTAATATAAGGCTGTGAGTTCTGTATTTCAGAGTTGTGAATTTAATACCTTAGCTATTTCGCCAAAAAAAATAAATACCATTCCCAAATGTGGAGAGTACAGGGGACTATAAGAAAGATCAGTGTCTCAAAATACCTAAAGAAGAGTTGGTACAAATCACAGTTGGTACTTGCTGAGGGACAGTAGTAAATTGCTCCTGTTATTAATATATTAAAAGTTAAGAAATCAGTGAGTAGCACATGCTATATACAGCAAGGGAATGGCAGAACTCCTTAGTCCGGGATAGCTATATTGGCAGTGTGTGCCCTACATACATGGAGTAAAAAGCGGTTTCCTTGGATGGTGCACACAAACCTAAGGCAATGATGGTGAGGACATAAGAACGGCACTGCCAGATCTTTCTTGATGTGAAAATCTTAAAATATAAACGACAGAAACATAGAAAGGACCACAGTTTTCAGGGATGACAAAGTATGGAGATTCCATGAACAAAAAGAAAAATGGAGGGATGGCCCAAGCATCACCCATCCTTATAAAAACACTAATCTCTTGTAGCAGTGAAAACAAAATTCCACTTTCTCTGACGTCCTAGTGGATGCTGGGAACTCCGTAAGGACCATGGGGAATAGACGGGCTCCGCAGGAGACTGGGCACTCTAAAAGAAAGATTAGGTACTATCTGGTGTGCACTGGCTCCTCCCTCTATGCCCCTCCTCCAGACCTCAGTTAGAATCTGTGCCCGGCCAGAGCTGGGTGCTCCTAGTGGGCTCTCCTGAGCTTGCTAGAAAGAAAGTATTTGTTAGGT
The DNA here is from genome assembly GCF_028390025.1 of Pseudophryne corroboree. Classification (NCBI taxonomy): domain Eukaryota; kingdom Metazoa; phylum Chordata; class Amphibia; order Anura; family Myobatrachidae; genus Pseudophryne; species Pseudophryne corroboree. Next base: position 419,782,832 of record NC_086444.1, on the reverse strand, counting down.
TTTTTATTTTCAGTGAGATCTGCTGGCAACAGACTCACTACTACGTGGGACTGAGGGGAGAGAAGCAAACCTACCTGCTTGCAGCTAGCTTGTGCTTCTTAGGCTACTGGACACCATTAGCTCCAGAGGGTTCGAACACAGGGCCTGACCTCGATCGTCCGTTCCCGGAGCCGCGCCGCCGTCCCCCTTGCAGAGCCAGAAGACAGAAGAGAAGCAATGAAATCGGCGGCAGTGGACTCCTGTCTTCATTAAGGTAGCGCACGGCACCGCAGCTGTGCGCCATTGCTCCCACAGCACACCACACACTCCGGTCACTGTAGGGTGCAGGGCGCTGGGGGGGGGCGCCCTGGGCAGCAATAAAAAATACCTTTCGCATAAAAATACACATAATACAGTATGTGACTGTATATGTGTAAAACCCCCGCCATTTTTAGTCAGAAACAGGACAGAAGCCTGCCGCTGAGGGGGCGGGGCCTTCTTCCTCAGCACACCAGCGCCATTTTCTCTTCACAGCTGCGCTGGAAGGAAGCTCCCCAGGCTCTCCCCTGCAGTATCCTGGTACACAAAGGGTGAAAAGAGAGGGGGGGCACATAAATTTAGGCGCAAAAATTGTATATACAGCAGCTACTGGGTAAACACTGAGTTGTAGTGTAATCCCTGGGTTATATAGCGCTGGGGTGTGTGCTGGCATACTCTCTCTCTCTGTCTCTCCAAAGGGCCTTGTGGGGGAACTGTCCTCAAATAGAGCATCCCCTGTGTGTGTGGTGTGATGGTACGCGTGTGTCGACATGTCTGAGGTAAAAGGCTCCTCTAAGGAGGTGATGGAGCGGGTGTGTGTGTGAGAGGGTGTCTCCGTCGACAACGCCGACACCTGTTTGGATATGTGTAAGTGCTAAGGTGAATTTATTGCACAAATGGTTAGGGAACAGACAGGAAATCTACCCATGTCTGTCCCTATGTCACAGAGACCTTCAGAGTCTCACAATGCTCACTATCCAAAATAACAAACACTGGTATCGACATGGAGTTTAACTCCACTGTCGACTACGATAATGCAAAGTTACAGCCAAGATGGCTAGAAGGTATTCAATATATGATTATTGAAATAAAAGATGATTTGCATATCACTGATGACTCATCTGTCCCTGACGCGAGAGTACACATGTTTAAGGGGAAGAATGCTGAGGTAAATTTCCCTCCTCTCGTGAGGAAAAAGAGCGGGAATCTCCAGACAAGAGACGGCAGCTTCCCACAAGAGAATTCTCAGGCTGTATCCTTTCCCCACTAGGGCCAGGATGTGTTGAGAATCTTCCCCTAGGGTGTCCTGTTTGCACAGACGGTAGCACTTGCTATTCTCAGGGATCCTGCAGATAGCGTGCACATTCTAGTATACTACCCAGACCGGCGGTTGTGTCGGCATGGGTTTATAGCGCTGTGGCAGCGTGGACAGGTACCTTATCAGCAGAGATTGAGACCCTAGTAAATATATTAAAGATGCTGTCTTAAGTGATAGATATATAGTTATAAAGCATGCCCAAAGAGACATGAGTATACTGGGTCCTAGAGTCAAAGCTATGTCGATCTCTGCTTGACGTGTCCTGTAGAATATGCATTGGACAGATGATGCCGACTTAAGAGGCATATGGAAGGCTGAGGATTGTGTGGAGAAGGGTTCTCGGGCCTGGTCTCCACAGCTATATCTTGTAATTCTGCTAGTTTGCCTTATATTCCTGCACAGCCTAAGAAAGCACGACATTATTAAATGCAGCCTTTCTAATAAAGTAACAAGAAAGTCTGAGGTGCGTCCTTTCTTGTCAGAGCCGGGATCAACACAGCTAGTTCCCAGGAACAGAAGTCCTCCCCGGCCCCTACAAAAATCCACCTATGCCGCTGGGGCTCCACAGGCAGAGCTAGGCACGGTGGGGACACGCCTTCGTAAGTTCAGCCACAAGTGGGTTCACTCCCTGTTAGGTCCCTGGGCAATAGATATTGTGTCTCAGGGATACAAGCTGGACTGTGAGAAGATGCCCCCTCACCGACGGCCCTGCGGGCTTCCCCCCAAGAGAGGGAGCCAGTGTTAACTGCAATTCACAAATTGTATCTTTAACAGGTGGTGGTCAAGGGTCCCCTCCTTCAACAAGAGGGTGTTATTATTCGACCATGTTGTAATCCCGAAACCAGACGGTTCGGTCAGACCCATATTGAATTAAAAATCCCTGAACATATACCTGAGAAGGTTCAAGTTCAAGATGGAATCGCTAAGAGCAGTCAGGGCAAGCCTAAAAAGAGGGAGACTTTATCGTGAATCAGGTCATAAGGGATGCATACCTTCATGTCCCCATTTATCCACCTCATTAGGCGTACCTCAGAATTGAGGTACGGGATTGTCATAACCAAGGTAATGGCGGATATGATTGTGCTCCTGCGGAAGCAAGGTGTCACTATTATCACGTACTTGGATGATCTCATACAAGCGAGATCAAGAGAGCAGTTGCTGAACAGCGTATCACTTTCTCTGGAAGTGTAACGGCAACACGGCTGGATTCTATATATTCCAAAGTCACAGTTGGTTCCTACAGCTCATCTGCCTCTTCTAGGCACGATCCTAGACACAGACCAGAAAAGGGTTTATCTCCCGATAGAGAGAGCTCAGGAGCTCATGACACTGGTCAGGAATCTATTAAAACCAAAACAGGTGTCAGTGCATCACTGCACTCGAGTCCTGGGAAGGATGGTGGCATCATATGAGGCCATCCCCTTAGGCAGGTTCCATGCGAGGACCTTCCAATGGGACTTACTGGACAAGTGGTCCGGATCACCTCTTCAGATGCATCGGTTAATCACCCTATCCCCCAGGGCCAGGGTGTCTCTCCTGTGGTGGCTGCAGAGTGCTCACCTTCTCGAGGGCCGCAGATTCGGCATTCAGGACTGGATCCTGGTGACCACGGATGCAAGCCTCCGAGGGTGGGGGGCAGTTACACAGGGAAAAAATTTCCAAGGTCTGTGGTCAAGTCAACAGACTTGCCTCCACATCAATATCCTGGAACTAAGGGCCATATACAACGCCCTAAGTCAAGCGGAGATCCTGCTTCGCGACCAACCGGTTCTGATCCAGTCAGACCGCAGGGGTTCATGTAAACAGCCAAGGCGGCACAAGGAGCAGGGTGGCAAGGGTAGAAGCCACCAGAATTCTTCGCTGGGCGGAGAATCAAGTAAGCGCACTGTCAGCAGTGTTCATTCCGGGAGTGGACAACTGGGAAGCAGACTTCCTCAGCAGGCACGACCTCCACCCGGGAAAGTGGGGACTTCATCAGGAAGTCTTCACGCAGTTTGCAAATTGATGGGAACTGCCTCAGGTGGACTAGATGGCGTCCCACCTCAGTAAAAAGCTAAAAAAGGTTTTACGCCGGGTCAAGGGACCCTCAGGTGATAGCTGTGGTCGCACTAGTAACACCGTGGGTGTTCCAGTCGGTCTATGTATTCCCTCCTCTTCCTCTCATACCCAAGGGCTGAGAATTGTAATAAAAGGAGGAATGAGTACAATATTCTTTGCTCCGAATTGGCCAAGAAGGACTCGGTACCCGGAGCTGCAAGAAATGCTCTCAGAGGACTCAGGGCTTCTGCTTCTCAGACAGGACATGTTGCAACAGGGGCCCTGTCTGTTCCAAGACTTACCGCGGCTGCATTTGACGGCATGGCGGTTGAACGCCGGATCATAGCGGAAAAGGGCATTCCGGATACAGTTATTCCTACGCTGATAAAGGCTAGGAAAGACGTGATAGCAAGACTTTTTCACTGCATATAGCGAAAATAGGTTGCTTGGTGTGAGGCCGGGAAGGCCCTACAGAGGAATTCCAGCGGGGTCGATTCCTGCACTTCCTACAGTCAGGAGTGACTATGGGCCTAAAATTAGGATCAAGATTTCGGCCCTATCCATTTTCTCTCAAAAAGAACTGGCTTCACTGCCTGCAGTTCAGACGTTGTTCCGGGGGTGCTGCATATTCAGCCTCCTTTTGGGTCACCGGTGGCACCTTGGGATCTTAACGTTGTGTTGGATTTCCTGAAATCCCACTGGTTTGAGCCACTTAAGACCGTGGAGCTAAAATATCTCACGTGGAAAGTGGTCATGCTATTGGCCTTAGCTTCGGCTAGGCGTGTGTCAGAATTGGCGGTTTTGTCATGTAAAAGCCCTTATCTGATCTTCCATATGGACAGGGCAGAATTGAGGACTCGTTCCCAATTTCTCCCTAGGGTGGTATCATCATTTCATTTGAACCAGCCTATAGTGGTGCCTGCGGCTACTAGGGACTTGGAGGATTCCAAGTTGCTGGACGTAGTACGGGCTTTGAAAATTTATGTTTCCGGAACGGCAGGAGTCAGATAAGTCTGACTCGCTGTTTATTCTGTATGCAGCCAACAAGGTTGGCGCTCCTGCTTCGAAGCAGACTATTGCTCGCTGGATCTATAGCACGATTCAGCTGGTTCACTCTGCGGCTGGATTGCCGCATCCAAAATGGTGAAAGCCCATTCCACAAGGAAGGAGGGCTCTTCTTGGGCGGCTGCCCGAGGGGTCTCGGCTTTACAGCTTTGCCGAGCTGCTACTTGGTCGGGGTCAAACAAGTTTGCTAAGTTCTACAAGTTTGATACCCTGGCTGAGGAGGACCTTGAGTTTGCTCATGCGGTGCTGCAGAGTCATCCGCACTCTCCCGCCCGTTTGGGAGCTTTGGTATAATCCCCATGGTCCTTACGGAGTTCCCAGCATCCACTAGGACGTCAGAGAAAATAAGAATTTACTCACCGGTAATTCTATTTCTCGTAGTCCGTAGTGGATGCTGGGCGCCCGTCCCAAGTGCGGACTCTCTGCAATACATGTATATAGTTATTACTTAACTAAAGGGTTATTGTTATGAGCCATCCGTTAAATGAGGCTCAGTTGTTGTTCATACTGTTAACTGGATATGGTTATCACAAGTTGTACAGTGTGATTGGTGTGGCTGGTATGAGTCTTACCCTGGATTCCAAATCCTTTCCTTGTTGTGTCAGCTCTTCCGGGCACAGTTTCCCTAACTGAGGTCTGGAGGAGGGGCATAGAGGGAGGAGCCAGTGCACACCAGATAGTACCTAATCTTTCTTTTAGAGTGCCCAGTCTCCTGCGGAGCCCGTCTATTCCCCATGGTCCTTACGGAGTTCCCAGCATCCACTACGGACTACGAGAAATAGAATTACCGGTGAGTAAATTCTAATTTTTGGTAAATTGGAAGCCATTACATTTGACCACATCTGTTATACACTAAAGGAAATGAAAGAGATACTCAACACACAATCTGGACTAAACCGTAACAACTAATTAGATATTGGTTTTCATTTTAGAACTTACTCTAGACAAATAAGTTAATTGCTGACTGGGTGCTTTGGTTTTTAGCAATATTGCATCTAACTGCAGCGTTAGTGACTTAATGAAGGAATATGCCCCATAGGTTGACTGTTTAGTGCACAACTGCACCTTAGAGCAATTTAATAGCCCTTTAAAGTATTATCTAGTTTCAGGTGTCCATGGCACACATCTTCATCTTCAATTCACCCCTAAACCTTTCTAATGTTACATGCATTTGTGACCTTGGAGGTGTAATTTCTCCAGTGTTATTTATTCTGCTTCCTCCATCTTTTATTAGGGCATAAGGTGGTGGTGTTGGCCAAAGTGTAGGGTTTAACGGGTAGACACTGTTAGTTTAGGCGACTGCAAACGGACAAACCGACCTCAACAAAAGCTCACCACGTTTTGGCCACGGCTTCCGTATTCCTGCAAGGAGCGAAACATGGTTGAGATGGAGGAAGCATCCATTGCTGCTGTATTTTTGTTCTAGAGAATGTGAGAACTGAGCTATATTTAAAATATGAATGAGAAGTCAGTGGTTGGAGAGAGAGACTCTCAGAAAATCTGCCATACTTCCACTCTTACCTACAATGGTGTTTCCGGCTTGCCAACCAGAACTTGCTGTCACAGTTATGACAATTTGCTGCGAGATGATCTGGAAGCCATCTGGTCACCTATAATAATAGTAAACATCATTATAAAAGACGTCAATGTGACTTATAAATGAGATAAACCTGCCAAAAAAGATTTATATTGCACTCTGCATCTTACATGAAAAAAAAAGCAAAAAGTAGTAATAAAATGGAGAGAGCTATGAAAAATCAGGATTTTGGTACTTACCGATAAATCCCTTTCTCCGATTCCACAGGGGCCACTGGAGTACAGTTACAATGGGGAAATAGTAGGCAGTAATTGGGAGCTGGCACTTTAAAAATTCTAACACTGTGGCTAGCTCCTCCCCTACTATGTCCCCTCCATGCCAGTCTACGTAAAACTGTGCCCGAGGAGAGCTGTAACAAACAAACTTGAATGTAGAGGAGGTTAACGCCGCCATGTAAACCAGGATAACACAAAAAACCAACTCTGGAACTTAACCTAACCAAAAAAGGTTAAACTGTACCAAACAGTCACATAGTGATGTGCAAACCGTTAAACCAGAAAGGAGGAACAGCGCTGGGTGGGCGTCCAGTGGCCCCTGTGGAATCGGAGAAAGGGATTTATCGGTTAAGTACCAAAATCCTGATTTCTCCTTCATCCACTAGGGGCCACTGGAGTACAGTTACAATGGGGACGTCCCAGAGCTCCCAAAACGGGTGGGAGAGCGCTGAGAGTCCTGTAAGACCGCTCGGCCAAACTGCGATGCAGAGGCCGCAAACGTGTCAAACTTGTAGAATTTGACAAAGGTATGTCGGCCCGACCAAGTAGCCGCCCGACATAAAGTAGTGATGGAGACCCCACGGGCAGCCGCCCACGAAGTTCCCACCAAGCGCGTAGAGTGCGCCGAAATTGAAGATGGAGGTTCCCGAGAAGCCGCCAAATAAGCTTGTCCGATGGTTAGTCGAATCCATCGAGACAAAGTCTGTTTAGAAGCCGGCCAACCCCGGCGAGCAGCATCGTAGAGAACAAATAAGGAATCTGACTTCCGAATAGCTGAAGTCCTATCCACATAGATCTTGAGCGCCCTGACAACGTCCAATGATCTCGAATCCGGAGAGTCCCCCGAGAGTGCCGGAACCACAATAGGCTGATTGATGTGAAAATCAGACACCACCTTAGGTAGAAAAGACATACGAGTACGAAGCTCGGCCCTATCCGTATGAAACACCAGGTAAGGCGACCTACAAGAGAGAGCCCCGAGTTCCGACACACGTCTAGCTGAAGCCAGCGCCAGGAGAAGAACCACCTTCCAAGTGAGATATTTGATCTCCACTGATTCCAGGGGCTCAAACAAAGAGGACTGCAGAAAGGAGAGGACCAGAATGAGGTCCCATGGTGCGGTCGGAGGGCGGAAAGGAGGCTGTATTCGAAGCACCCCCTGAAAGAAAGTCTGAACTTCCGGCAGCAGGGCTAACTTTTTCTGAAAGAAAACCGAAAGAGCAGAGACCTGCACCTTTAGTGAACCCAATCGTAAGCCTGCTGAAAAACCCGCCTGCAAAAACCGGAGAAGGCGGGCTAAGCAAAATACAGAAGGAGAACATTCTCGATGTTCACACCAGGCTACATAAGCCTTCCAAATTCGGTAGTAGTGCGAAGATGTGACTGACTTTCTAGCCTGAAGCATAGTAGGTATAACCGTACGAGGAATCCCCTTCCTTTTCAAGATGGCTTTCTCAACAGCCACGCCGTCAAACATAGCCTGCGTAAGTCTGGATAAAGAAAAGGACCCTGCTGTAGAAGATCATCTCGTAGTGGCAGCGGCCAAGGCTCGGCTACCGACAACAGGTGTAGGGTGGAGTACCAAACCCTGCGTGGCCAATCCGGAGCCACCAGGAGGACCAGAGCATCTTCTCTCTTGATGCGCTGCAGAACCCGCGGTAACAGTGGGAACGGAGGAAAGAGGTAAACGAACTGGAAATTCCAAGGAGCCGTGAGAGCATCTACGCCCGCCGCCACCGGGTCCCTCGTCCGAGAGTAGTAAAGAGGCAACTGATGGTTCAGGCGGGACGCCATGAGGTCGATCTGTGGTTTTCCCCACCGGCGGACCAGTTGCCAAAACACCTGGGGATGTAGTGACCATTCTCCCGGGTGCATGTCCTGTCGGCTTAGATAGTCGGCTTCCCAATTGTCCACTCCCGGAATGAATATTGCCGAGAAGGACAGAGCATATCTCTCTGCCCAGAGGAGGATGTTGGTGACCTCCCTCATTGCTGCGCGGCTGCGAGTGCCGCCCTGACGGTTGATGCACGCCACCGCCGTGGCGTTGTCGGACTGAACTCTGACCGCTCGACCGCGGAGTAGGTGATGTGCCTGAAGCAGAGCATTGTACACCGCCCTTAGTTCGAGAATGTTTATGGGGAGAGCGGATTCGTCTATTGACCAGCGCCCCTGAAACTGATGTTCCAGGGTCACTGCCCCCCAGCCTCTCAGACTGGCGTCCGTGGTGAGGAGAGTCCAATCCCATACCCCGAACCGCCTTCCTTCCAACAGATGCGTCGACTGGAGCCACCAGAGAAGCGACGACCGGGCCTTTGGTGATAGTGTCACCCTTTGATGAAGGAACAGATGAGATCCTGACCACTGATGTAGAAGACACAGCTGAAACGGTCGAGAATGGAAGCGACCATACGGGAGAGCTTCGAATGCTGCTACCATTTTTCCCAGAAGGCGAATGCACAGATACACTGACACCCGACGGTGTCGAAGAACCGACCTTACCAGAGTCTGCAGAGACAGGATCTTGTCCTGAGGCAGGAAAACCTTCTGAAGGACCGTGTCGAGAATCATCCCCAGAAACAAAAGCCGTTGTGAGGGGTATAAGTGAGACTTCGGGAAATTCAGGATCCACCCGTGAGGAATCAGAAGGTCCTGTGTCATCCGGATATTCTGAAGCAACAGTTCTGCCGAGCTCGCTTTTATCAGTAGATCGTCCAGATAGGGAACAATCGTCACACCCTGCTTCCGAAGTAGGGCCATCATGACCGCCATGACCTTTGTGAACACTCTGGGAGCAGAAGAGAGACCGAAAGGAAGGGCCTGGAACTGGAAATGAGCGTCCCGTATTGCGAACCGGAGAAACGCCTGATGAGGAGGCCAAATGGGAACATGTAAGTATGCATCCTTGATGTCTAGGGATGCCAGAAACTCGTTTCTTTCCAACCCCGCAATAACAGACTGAAGGGACTCCATCTTGAACTTGAATACCCTCAAATACGGATTGAGATCCTTCAAGTTCAGGATTGGCCTGACTGAGCCGTCCGGCTTCGGTACAAGAAACAGGCTTGAGTAATAGCCCTACTTCTGAAGATGAGAGGGAACAGGGATCACCACCCTTGCGGATAGAAGCTTCTGGACCGCTGCCTGTAAGGCAACTCCTCGGTTGTCGGAAACTGGCAAACCCGTGGTAAAAAACCGCTGGGGCGGTTGTTCCTGAAACACGAGCTTGTAACCGCTAGAGATTAGATCCCGGACCCAAGCGTCTGGGCAGGACTGTATCCAGACCTCCTTGAAATCCCACAGACGAGCTCCCACCCTGTGATCCCCCAGGTAGGAGGGAAGCCTGTCATGCGGTGGTAGTGGCAGAGGACTTAACCTCTGACTGGGCTGAGGTTGCGGAGCCTCTACCCCTGCCGCCGCCTCTACCTCTATGGCCACGGAAGGCAGAAGCTCCACCCCTGGCCTCGAAACCTGGAAGGGGCACGAAAGGATCGAAAAGAGGGACCCCTATATGGCCTGCGAGTAGTTGGAGCAGCAGAAGGGAGATACGTTGACTTACCTCCGGTGGCCTGAGAGATCCAGGCATCCAGATCCTTACCAAACAGAAACTCACCCGCAAAGGGCAACGCTTCTGCCGCCCTTTTGGATTCCGTATCTGCCTGCCACTGCCGGAGCCAGAGAGCTCTGCGGGCCGCAATTGCTAAAGCGGAAATTCTAGCTCCTAGAATACCTATTTCCTTGGACGCCTCGCAAAGGTAAAGGGCTGATTCGCGGATGTGTTCCGCCAACTCTATCAATTGATCCGCTGGTAACTCGTCACGAATTCCAGAGGACAAATGCTCCGCCCAAGCTTCGATCGCCTTGTTGACCCAACAACCTACCTGCGCCGGGCGATGTAATACCCCTGCCGCAGAGTAAATATTCTTTAAGGTAGATTCCAACTTCCTATCTGACGCCTCCTTAAGCGAAGTTGCCCCCGGAACCGGTAGGACCGTCTTTTTGGACAGATGAGACACCGAAGGATCCACAATCGGAGAGGTCTCGTAACGTGTCCTGCTACCTGCGGGAAAAGGGTAGGAAGACAACAGCTTTCTTGATACCTGAAATTTTGCGTCTGGATGTTTCCAGGCAGCCGTTATGAGCGCATCCAGCTCCTCCGAAACTGGAAAGGTCACCGGCAGGCCTTGGTTGGTGCCAAACCTTGAAGGGCGTAAGGTGTCTTGCTCCGTCTCCTCCACCTGTAATACTGAGCGAATAGCAGTAATAAGAGCCTCTATACCCTGAGCTACTGGTTCAGAGTCTCCGTTCACCTGATCCTCATCAGTATCCTGTATATCAGCATCCTGAACATCTAGCCCCGCCTCATCTAATTGAGGCATATCATCGTCAAAGTCCTGTAACACAGAGGCTAGCAATCTCTTTTTAGAAGCCTGTTGAGGGGGGCTAAAGGACGGGGCTTGGGAAGGGATCACAGCCCTAGAAAGCCCTTCTACGGACTTTGCTAATGAGACAGCCCATGCAGGTTCTGGCTCCGGTACCTGGACAAGCTGTCGGAACCGGGCCGCCTCCCTGTCTTTCCAAGAGGCTTTAAGTTCCCCAGTCAGCAGGGACATCACCTCTGTGAGTTGTGTCGTCCATGTTGGGACGCTTTGGGGTTCTGAGGAGGGCTGAGCCGATGACTCCTCACCTAAAACCAGAATTTGCTTTTGTGTTGCCTTGGAGCCTTTATTGGCCATGGCAGCACCTACCCCTGAGACCCTTCCCCCACAGGGAAACCGCAATAGTAGAATGGGTGGGAGGGGGGGGAAGCCGGGAAAAAACGCAGCCACAGCAGCCCAATCTGTCCTGCACGATACTCTGTGCAGTGACAGGCTAACTGTAAGTTATACTAGTGCCTGCAGTGCCCCCGAGTGCCCCCCTTCCCCACTGTAACAGCTCACTGTGTCCGTGGCCGCCGTCCGTCCCGCGCTGTTGAGACAGGAAATGCTCCGGAGCGCGCGCTACATCCGGGCTCGCAGAGCGGGACTAAGCCCCGCCCCCCTGCTCAAAGGCGCCAAGTTCAAACATGCTGTGCGCCGCTTTGCCGGATCCCCGTAGCGGCTGTGAGCCGCGCTGGCGGGGATCCGAGCAGGGAGGGAGGAGGGAGGGAGCGGCGGGCGGGCAGCGTTTTTTTTTTTTTTTTTAAATAAATAATAAAAATAAGATTTTACTTACCGATAAATCTATTTCTCGTAGTCCGTAGTGGATGCTGGGGACTCCGTCAGGACCATGGGGATTAGCGGCTCCGCAGGAGACAGGGCACAAAAATAAAGCTTTAGGATCAGGTGGTGTGCACTGGCTCCTCCCCCTATGACCCTCCTCCAAGCCTCAGTTAGGATACTGTGCCCGGACGAGCGTACACAATAAGGAAGGATTTTGAATCCCGGGTAAGACTCATACCAGCCACACCAATCACACCGTACAACTTGTGATCTGAACCCAGTTAACAGTATGACAGCGTAGGAGCCTCTGAACAGACGGCTCACAACAATAACAACCCGATTTCTTTGTAACAATAACTATGTACAAGTATTGCAGACAATCCGCACTTGGGATGGGCGCCCAGCATCCACTACGGACTACGAGAAATAGATTTATCGGTAAGTAAAATCTTATTTTCTCTAACGTCCTAGTGGATGCTGGGGACTCCGTCAGGACCATGGGGATTATACCAAAGCTCCCAAACGGGCGGGAGAGTGCGGATGACTCTGCAGCACCGAATGAGAGAACTCCAGGTCCTCTTTAGCCAGGGTATCAAATTTGTAGAATTTTACAAACGTGTTCTCCCCCGACCACGTAGCTGCTCGGCAGAGTTGTAATGCCGAGACCCCTCGGGCAGCCGCCCAGGATGAGCCCACCTTCCTTGTGGAATGGGCCTTGACAGATTTAGGCTGTGGCAGGCCTGCCACAGAATGTGCAAGTTGAATTGTGCTACAAATCCAACGAGCAATCGTCTGCTTAGAAGCAGGAGCACCCAGCTTGTTGGGTGCATACAGTATAAACAGAGAGTCAGATTTTCTGACTCCAGCCGTCCTTGAAATATATATTTTCAATGCCCTGACAACGTCCAGCAACTTGGAATCCTCCAAATCGCTAGTAGCCGCAGGCACCACAATAGGCTGGTTCAGGTGAAACGCTGACACCACCTTAGGCAGAAAATGAGGACGCGTCCGCAGTTCTGCCCTGTCCGAATGGAAAATCAGATATGGGCTTTTATACGATAAAGCCGCCAATTCTGACACTCTCCTGGCTGAAGCCAGGGCCAGTAGCATGGTTACTTTCCATGTAAGATATTTCAAATCCGCCGATTTGAGTGGCTCAAACCAATGGGATTTGAGAAAATCCAAAACTACATTAAGGTCCCACGGAGCCACTGGGGGCACAACCGGGGGCTGTATATGTAGTACTCCTTTTACAAAAGTCTGGACTTCAGGAACTGAAGCCAATTCTTTCTGGAAGAAAATCGACAGGGCCGAAATTTGAACCTTAATGGACCCCAACTTGAGGCCCATAGACAATCCTGTTTGCAGGAAATGTAGGAATCGACCCAATTGAAATTCCTCCGTGGGGGCCTTCCTGGCCTCACACCACGCAACATATTTTCTCCAAATGCGGTGATAATGTTGTGCAGTCACCTCCTTCCTGGCTTTTACCAGTGTAGGAATGACCTCTTCCGGAATGCCTTTTTCCCTTAGAATTCGGCGTTCAACCGCCATGCCGTCAAACGCAGCCGCGGTAAGTCTTGGAATAGACACGGTCCCTGCTGAAGCAGGTCCCGTCTTAGAGGTAGAGGCCACGGATCTTCCGTGAGCATCTCCTGAAGTTCCGGGTACCAAGTTCTTCTTGGCCAATCCGGAGCCACGAGTATCGTTCTTACTCCCCTTTGCCGTATAATTCTCAGTACTTTTGGTATGAGAGGCAGAGGAGGAAACACATACACTGACTGGAACACCCACGGCGTTACCAGAGCGTCCACTGCTATTGCCTGAGGGTCTCTTGACCTGGCGCAATACCTGTCCAGTTTTTTGTTGAGGCGAGACGCCATCATGTCCACCTTTGGTTTTTCCCAACGGTTCACAATCATGTGGAAGACTTCTGAATGAAGTCCCCACTCTCCCGGGTGTAGATCGTGTCTGCTGAGGAAGTCTGCTTCCCAGTTGTCCACTCCCGGAATGAACACTGCTGACAGTGCTATCACATGATCTTCCGCCCAGCGAAGAATCCTTGCAGCTTCTGCCATTGCTCTCCTGCTTCTTGTGCCGCCCTGTCTGTTTACGTGGGCGACTGCCGTGATGTTGTCCGACTGGATCAACACCGGCTGACCCTGAAGCAGGGGTTTTGCCAGGCTTAGAGCATTGTAAATCGCTCTTAGCTCCAGTATATTTATGTGAAGAGACATCTCCAGGTTTGACCATACTCCCTGGAAGTTTCTTCCCTGTGTGACCGCTCCCCAGCCTCTCAGACTGGCATCCGTGGTCACCAGGACCCAGTCCTGTATGCCGAATCTGCGGCCCTCTAACAGATGAGCACTCTGCATCCACCACAGAAGAGACACCCTTGTCCGTGGCGACAAGGATATCCGCTGATGCATCTGCAGATGCGATCCGGACCATTTGTCCAGCAGATCCCACTGAAAAGTTCGTGCGTGGAATCTGCCGAATGGAATCGCTTCGTAAGAAGCCACCATCTTTCCCAGGACTCTTGTGCATTGATGCACAGACACTTTCCCTGGTTTTAGGAGGTTCCTGACAAGTTCGGATAACTCCTTGGCTTTCTCCTCCGGAAGAAACACCTTTTTCTGAACCGTGTCCAGAATCATTCCCAGGAACAGCAGACGTGTCGTCGGGGTCAATTGAGATTTTGGAAAATTCAGAATCCACCCGTGCTGTTGCAGCACTATTTGGGTTAGTGCTACTACGTCCCCCAGCTGTTCCCTGGACCTTGCCCCTATCAGGAGATCGTCCAAGTAAGGGATAATTAATACGCCTTTTCTTCGTAGAAGAAACATCATTTCGGCCATTACCTTGGTAAAGACCCGAGGTGCCGTGGACAATCCAAACGGCAGCGTCTGAAACTGATAATGACAGTTTTGCACCACGAACCTGAGGTACCCTTGATGTGAAGGGCAAATTGGGACATGCAGGTAAGCATCCTTGATGTCCAGGGACACCATAAAGTCCCCTTCTTCCAGATTCGCTATCACTGCTCTGAGTGACTCCATCTTGAACTTGAATTTTTGTATGTACAGGTTCAAAGATTTCAGATTTAGAATAGGTCTTACCGAGCCGTCCGGCTTCGGTACCACAAATAGTGTGGAATAATACCCCTTTCCCTGTTGTAGGAGGGGTACCTTGACTATCACCTGCTGAGAATACAGCTTGTGAATGGCTTCCAATACCGTCGCCCTGTCTGAGGGAGACGTTGGCAGAGCAGACTTTAGGAACCGGCGAGGGGGAGACTTCTCGAATTCCAACCTGTAACCCTGAGATATTATCTGCAGGATCCAGGGGTCCACCTGTGAGTGAGCCCACTGTGCGCTGAAATTCTTGAGTCGACCCCCCACCGCCCCTGAGTCCGCTTGTAAAGCCCCAACGTCATGCTGAGGGCTTTGCAGAAGCCGGGGGGGGCTTTTGCTCCTGGGAAGAAGCTGCTTGGTGCACTCTCTTACCCTTTCCTTTGCCTCGGGGCAAATATGACTGTCCTTTCGCCCGCTTGTTCCTATAGGAACGAAAGGACTGCGGCTGAAAAGACGGTGTCTTTTTCTGTTGGGAGGGGATCTGAGGTAAAAAGGTGGATTTCCCGGCTGTTGCCGTGGCCACCAAATCCGATAGACCGACCCCAAATAATTCCTCCCCCTTATACGGCAATACTTCCATATGCCGTTTGGAATCCGCATCACCTGACCATTGTCGCGTCCATAAACTGCTTCTGGCAGATATGGACATCGCACTTACTCTCGATGCCAGAGTGCAAATATCCCTCTGTGCATCTCGCATATATAGAAATGCATCCTTTAAATGCTCTATAGTCAGTAAAATACTGTCCCTATCCAGGGTATCAATATTTTCAGTCAGGGAATCCGACCAAACCACCCCAGCACTGCACATCCATGCAGAGGCGATGGCTGGTCGCAGTATAACACCAGTATGAGTGTATATACTTTTCAGGGTAGTTTCCAGCCTCCTATCTGCTGGATCCTTGAGGGCGGCCGTTTCAGGAGACGGTAACGCCACTTGTTTTGATAAGCGTGTGAGCGCCTTATCCACCCTAGGGGGTGTTTCCCAGCGCGCCCTAACCTCTGGCGGGAAAGGATATAATGCCAATAATTTCTTTGAAATTAGCAGTTTTCTATCGGGGTTAACCCACGCTTCATCACACACTTCATTCAATTCGTCTGATTCAGGAAAAACTACAGGTAGTTTTTTCAGACTCCACATAATACCCCTTTTTGTGGTACATGCAGTATCAGAGATATGTAAAGCCTCCTTCATTGCCGTGATCATATAACGTGTGGCCCTTCTGGAAAATATGTTTGTTTCTTCACCGTCGACACTAGATTCGGTGTCCGTGTCTGGGTCTGTGTCGACCGACTGAGGTAAAGGGCGTTTTACAGCCCCTGACGGTGTCTGAGACGCCTGTACAGGTACTAACTGGTTTGCCGGCCGTCTCATGTCGTCAACTGATTTTTGTAATGTGCTGACATTATCACGTAATTCCATAAATAAAGCCATCCATTCCGGTGTCGACTCCCTAGGGGGTGACATCACCATTACCGGCAATTGCTCCGCCTCCACACCAACATCGTCCTCATACATGTCGACACACACGTACCGACACACAGCAGACACACAGGGAATGCTCTTATCGAAGACAGGACCCCACTAGCCCTTTGGGGAGACAGAGGGAGAGTTTGCCAGCACACACCCAAGCGCTATAAATATATAGGAACAACCCTATAGAAGTGTTGTCTCCCTTATAGCAGCTTAATATATATCAAAAACGCCAAAAAAAGTGCCCCCCCCCTCTCTTTTTTACCCTGTTTCTGTAGTGCAGTGCAGGGGAGAGTCCTGGGAGCCTTCCTCGCAGCGGAGCTGAGCAGGAAAATGGCGCTGTGTGCTGAGGAGATAGGCCCCGCCCCCTATTTCGGCGGGCTCTTCTCCGGAGTTTGTGAGACCTGGCAGGGGTTAAATACATCCATATAGCCCCAAGGGCTATATGTGATGTATTTTTTAGCCAGAACAAGGTATTCTCATTGCTGCCCAGGGCGCCCCCTGCAGCGCCCTGCACCCTCCGTGACCGCTGGTGTGAAGTGTGTGACAACAATGGCGCACAGCTGCAGTGCTGTGCGCTACCTCATGAAGACTGAAAAGTCTTCTGCCGCCGGTTTCTGGACCTCTTCGCTTTTCGGCATCTGTAAGGGGGTCGGCGGCGCGGCTCCGGGACCGGACTCCATGGCTGGGCCTGTGTTCGATCCCTCTGGAGCTAATGGTGTCCAGTAGCCTAAGAAGCCAATCCATCCTGCACTCAGGTGAGTTCACTTCTTCTCCCCTAAGTCCCTCGTTGCAGTGAGCCTGTTGCCAGCAGGACTCACTGAAAATAAAAAACCTAAAAACTTTTTCTAAGCAGCTCTTTAGGAGAGCCACCTAGATTGCACCCTGCTCGGACGGGCACAAAAACCTAACTGAGGCTTGGAGGAGGGTCATAGGGGGAGGAGCCAGTGCACACCACCTGATCCTAAAGCTTTATTTTTGTGCCCTGTCTCCTGCGGAGCCGCTAATCCCCATGGTCCTGACGGAGTCCCCAGCATCCACTAGGACGTTAGAGAAATTAATAATAAAAGTTCCGATTGTGAGAGGTGGGGGTGCGCTGTGTCAGACAGTCACCCCCTTACAATCCCATTCAAACCCCCCCTTGTCACCATCACTGGGGGGGAAGAGGTACACACTCACCTTTCAGTGGTGGAGGGTGGCCCCGACACGCCGCACGCAGCGGTGTCCGGCCGCTGATACTCACCGCTGCCGTGCTGCCGGAAATCTTCTGCTGGATGGAGTGGCCCCGACACGCGCCGCACGCAGCGGTGTCCGGCCATCTCAGGAGAGCTCAGCGTCTCCCTCAGCCGGGGCCCATCCCGAGCCGCACGCAGCTGCGATGGGACCCCGCCGGCAGCTCCCACGGTGCAGACTGGCAGTGGCAGAGCTGCCAGTCTGTGAGTGTGTGAAAGAAAAAGAAAAATAATAAAGAAAAAATAAAAATTCTTTCAGCTAAACCCAAGTGAACCAGCTCCCTTGGGCACAAATTAAAGACTGGCTTGGAGGGGACATAGTAGGGGAGGAGCTAGCCACAGTGTTAGAATTTTTAAAGTGCCAGCTCCCAATTACTGCCTACTATTTCCCCATTGTAACTGTACTCCAGTGGCCCCTAGTGGATGAAGGAGAAATAACCGTTTTCCTATATATGTATTTTCATAAAATATCTTTTGTTCACAATGACCTGTTATATACTTTACTGTATAGGAGACAAATTGCAATTGTGACTGATAAGTAAATAACATTCCATTAGCTATACGGAAGCCCACTCATTAAAGAAAGTAGACTGCACAATCGGACACAGTTCGTCTGTGTAGTCTTTATCTTACAGATCCCAATTTGCTAGTTAGAGTTAGGGCGAAAGTTAAAGATAGCAGTAATTTCAGTAGTTTACTTTGCATTTAAAAAAAATAATCAGTAGATGAGTGCAGTGGATATGTTCATTTTACCAAATAGCATGAACATTCAAATGACTGTATCAGAGATGTATTTCGTATATGTTTAAACTTTGCTTTTCCCTATGTGTAGATGTTTTTCTGTAGAGGCAAAACATAATTATTTCCTTGCATTTACTCTGTCACGGAACTGTAGAACATCACAGCCACCTAAATTAGATGTACCCGGTTAATATTTAGTTATGCATCTGTTTTGTATTAGAAGACAATTGTTTGGAGTCTGCACGTTGGTATTAGTGATACAGCCCTAAGAGGGTGCATTTATGGATGTGTTGCAAGCAGAGCAGACACGTGAAGGAGGAGGATCAACCCAATATGTTGAGATCATGTCTGTGCTTGTTTTAATAATCATTCCCTGACAGATATACAGTATGCAATCTCTGAAGAATAATGGCAAGCATGTTTACCTGTGTTTCAGGGAAGAATCTGAATGGTTATTGGGAAGCACCAGGCACAGGCGTTAGTTGTGGGTGTAGTTTCTAATATATCCAATCTGTTAGGCTAAACGTTACAACGGCCTACCCCAATCCAAAAATATACTGGCAGGTTAACTGACGCCACACAAAAACTAACCCTAGTGTGAAAGTGTGTGTGTGTACGAGGGCAGACTAGATAAGCCAAGTGGTTCTTTATCTGCCATCAAATTCTATGTTTCCATGTAACTAAAGCACATATGCTGGACAAGCCAATGACCCTCAAAACAGTTTTTTCTTGTACTACTCACAGTAAGTACATACGAGTGTAGTCAGTGGGGTAAGCAATTGCCGAATACATTTAATGTAATTTGGAATTCTCTCAGGAACAAGATGGGTGATGGTGGAGATCAATCTGGAGAGCAGAACATGGCTTTACCTCTGTGTCCCGCTTGTTCACCTGCTCCCAGCTGGCCTCAGAGAAGAATTCTGTGCTGCAGCCTGACAAACAGCTGGGATCCCTGTTACTTTCAGAATCTGGGATGGAGGTCTGGACAGGGTAAGATCACATGGAAGAATATTCATAAAGGAATAATAACGTGCAAAAACTTGCATTCTAATCTTTGTTACAGACTACAATGTCACGTATTGTTGGAAAAGAAAATACATGTTTGACAGTTCTCTTATACAGCTCATGAACGTGAACAACACAGAAAACCTAATCTGATAATAAGAACTCACCACCTCATCTGCTAATTCCCCATTGAAACACACAGAGCGGTTATGAAAATGGCTTTCAAGTCGACAGCGTAGCTCTTGCACTTGTTTCTTTAAAGTCTCCACTTCCTGCTGATGACCAGTCTCCATCTGCCTCAATCTCTGCTGGATAGCATCCACATACAAGGGCATCCCATCATCATCCAGGTGATTGCGTGCTGGCTGTTCTGGGGGGCTCCCTATGCGGTGTCGTCCACATGTGTGCAATGGGCACTTGTATTGGAGGTTTCTGAGGTGGACCTGGTGGTTGTTTAAGCTAGAATTCTGCCGTGAGAGTGTCTGCTTCTTCTGACTATTGTCCACGCTAAGACATGGTCCATCAGGGACAGAGGGAGAAGATTGGTCCGTTTTATACACATTTTGTGAGTTGCATTCAGTAGGGGGAAAGGCACTATGAATATGGGGAAAAGGAGAACACGTCCTTTCATTTTGGCTCTGCAAACCCTGCAAGCCCATCATAATTAGGACCTCATCAGAACCCTGTGCTGGTTTTTGTGCTAGTTCGATGGCTGCCGTCACATGGTCCAGTCTGCAGGGCCATGAAACCGAAAGGTCATCTGTTAAAGTTTCTGTAGAGCCTTCAAGAACAAACTCTGATGGCAAATGGCGAGGGACATCAGAACTGGGACTGCTCTGTTTTGTCTCCTTCGTTAATTCATACTCCTTTATTTCATTCTCTTCTGGTTCAGAGGAATCTGAGGGCTCTTCTTCAGCACCCTGGCTAGACGTTCCTTCACCCTCACATACCTGAATAGCACATATCTCTGGTACTACATGAATGGGGAGGCTAATTTCAGACTCTGGTCGGTCAGATTCTGCACACAAGTGCCCTGGACTCAGGCTGGGAGTTTCAGCATCCCCCTTGGTTTTTTCCTGGTTACTCTCACTCTTTTCTACATCACTGTTCAAGTAAGAACCCTCCTCCCCATCCTCTGTTTTCTCTGGATCTTCCTGTGTTTTTTGTATTCGTTCTGCAAACTCAGTCTCTTCCTCCACACAGACCAACTTCCCTCCCTGTTCTTCACCTCCTGCCTCCTCTTTGCTAGCCTCTTGCAGAATATTTTCCATTTGCCCTTCCCCAACACCAGCAGCCATGGAGAGCTGTGCCCCCAAGAGTAGTCTCTCCCCTTCTTGCAACTCTTCTCCGGGATTTCCCAAGCCATTCAACTCCAGAGAACGCCGATGCTCCTGCCACTTCTCATTCAAGCTGGGGTCACTGCTGCGCCTGTTCACACAGGGCACACTTATATCACAGGCAGTTGGGAGGTCATCATATGATCGGGTCTTGGGTAACCTAAGGAGACAAATAGAAAGAAGAAAATAATGGCTTGTGCTACATTTTTAAGTAAGGATGCTTTTGTCAATGTTTATTTTGTTGAGGAATTCTGTGTTTATTATTACACTACTGCCACACTTCACTGGCCACGTCCAAATCCGCCTGATCTTGGAAGCAAAGCAGTGACAGGCCTCATCAGTACTAGATTGGGAGACTACCTTGGAATATCAGGTGCAGTAGTTATATCGCAGAACTTATAACAAACAGCAGAAGTGGTGGTGCAAACATTGGCTTATACTATTACCTATATATCCTAAGTTTCATGCACAGGGATCTCTAAACAAATCTCTAAGAGTTTTCATGAGGTAACAGAGGTAATCAGTATGTGGATTTATATGTGATAAATAAAAAAATATTAATTAGCGTATTAGCAATACGTCACACAGTACCAAGAGGGCCACTATCCAGGAGCACATCATCTATTGCATAAATGTATGTCTTTATTTGTATATGATATGTACTCCTGATACACATAGACATTGTGTATAACTTTTTTTTAAATATTTTTCACCTTAGGCATATTTGAATATGTATTGCATATTAAGGAATACTACCTGCAATCATTTAAGGTATCTCAACCCAGATACTAATACCATTACATTCCTTTTAAGGTGAATTTTCATGTACAAAAGTCTGTGTAGATATATTTTATGATTAACAATAATAAAAGTTGAGTTTTAACATATTTTCGTTCATGCAAAGTGTGCCCCAACACATTATCTATATTTTCTTTTCCAATCTGCCATTCATACTACGGACTCTGGGAGCGCCACCAACACAAAAATATATATAGTAGATACCCACTATAGGGATCTTTGATTATCATATATTGTTGGTCTGTGCGGAGGCACTTATACAAAAATTCAACCTCGCATTTAAGAGTCCTGTGCGGTGCCTAACCCCGACAAGCCTACAAAAGTTTCCTATGAACAGGTATTAAAAAAAGAAAAGCTTACATATGTCTCCTCTTACATCCGTGCGCTACAAGTCGCGTTACACATAACACGAGTGCCATGTGACTAGGTAGTGCCAAGCATCACACAGCAATTACACAGAATATAGACATGCTGCATATCATTTTAATCAGCAGAAGCTGTTCCTGCGTCCTAATACATTACTTTGCGTCTAAGATTAATTTTAGCGAAAAATACGCAAAAAAAAAAAAAAAGACAGCGCTACCAAATCCAACCACGGCATGGCTTCAAATGCTGTTTAGCGTTACTGCAGCAAGGGTGTAAGAGGGCACATCTGTATGCCCATTCCAAACACACTGTCTCAAAACAGCCCATGCATATAATGCAAGCATTTGAGAAGAATGGGTGCAAAGCACAGAGCATACTAAGGGCTCTCTATTAGATGATTGCAGCATCTGTATGGGCAAATAAGACTCAAGTTCCAGTACTGGACCTTTGCAAGCCAGCAGGACTGACAGCCATCCATATAGTTTATGGTCACTATCAATTGGATGTCTTATCAGCTGCTGAGTCTGGCAGAAATGCTCTCCAGATAACCACTGAATAAATCTTTTCTTTACGCAGCATTATGTGGTGTTTGTATATATTGCCCTCCTTACTGCTCTACTTGAGTACATCTCAGTGTAATAATGGCCATAGAGTATGATGGTGATAAATGCTTCTTTAAAATACTCTATTGCAGGCCAGGTGCCCTGCCCATGACAGCTTGGGAAATCACTCAGGACACAGGAGAGAGGCGGTGCTCCTTTCTATACAATCCGGAATACTATCTAGAATGGATTCCAGATTGCTGCAATGGAGTAGAGGACAAGCAATTCCCTAACTTAAAATTCTCAATTTTTCGCTATAATACAGTCTGTTTACATGGCTTCCATGGTTCTCACAATGATTTCCTAAGAGTCTTCAATAGAGATCTAAGGGGTCTATGTGTCAAGGAAATTATGGAGAATAGAGTAACAGATTTGGTGGAAGAAGGTGGCACTATTTCAGGAGCCATGATCAAAGGAGAAGCGGGGGCTTACCATGTGGCACATTCTCTAGTACATAGAGTCTTAGGTGTGTATGCGTTAGACTTCATTTAAAAAGGAGATGTCCAGCAGGAGCGCTGAATGGCCTCACACCACGCAACATATTTTCGCCACATGTGGTGATAATGTTGTGCGGTCACCTCCTTTCTGGCTTTGACCAGGGTAGGAATGACCTCTTCCGGAATGCCTTTTTCCCTTAGGATCCGGCTTTCCACCGCCATGCCGACAAACGCAGCTGCGGTAAGTCTTGGAACAGACATGGTACTTGCTGAAGCAAGTCCCTTCTTAGCGGCGGAGGCCATAAGACCTCTGTAAGCATCTCTTGAAGTTCCGGGTACCAAGTCCTTCTTGGCCAATCCGGAGCCATGAGTATAGTTCTTACTCCTCTACGTCTTATAATTCTCAGCACCTTAGGTATGAGAAGCAGAGGAGGGAACACATACACCGACTGGTACACCCACGGTGTTACCAGAACGTCCACAGCTATTGCCTGAGGGTCTCTTGACCTGGCGCAATACCTGTCCCGTTTTTTGTTCAGACGGGACGCCATCATGTCCACCTTTGGTATTTCCCAACGGTTTACAATCATGTGGAAAAAACTTCCCGATGAAGTTTCCACTCTCCCGGGTGGAGGTCGTGCCTGCTGAGGAAGTCTGCTTCCCAGTTTCCATTCCCGGGATGAAACACTGCTGACAGTGCTATCACATGATTTTCCGCCCAGCGAAAAGTCCTTGCAGTTTTTGCCATTGCCCTCCTGCTTCTTGTGTCGCCCTGTCTGTTTACGTGGGCGACTGCCGTGATGTTTTTCCCACTGGATCAATACCGGCTGACCTTGAAGCAGAGGTCTTGCTAAGCTTAGAGCATTCTAAATTTACCCTTAGCTCCAGTATATTTATGTGGAGAAAAGTCTCCAGACTTGATCACACTCCCTGGAAATTTTTTCCTTGTGTGACTTCTCCCCAGCCTCTCGGGCTGGGCTCCGTGGTCACCAGCATCCAATCCTGAATGCCGAATCTGCGGCCCTCTAGAAGATGAGCACTCTATAACCACCACAGGAGAGACACCCTTGTCCTTGGATATAGGGTTATCCGCTGATGCATCTGAAGATGCGATCCGGACCATTTGTCCAGCAGATCCCACTGAAAAGTTCTTGCGTGAAATCTGCCGAATGGAATTGCTTCGTAGGAAGCCACCATTTTTACCAGGACCCTTGTGCAATGATGCACTGTTTTTAGGAGGTTCCTGACTAGCTCGGATAACTCCCTGGCTTTCTCTTCCGGGAGAAACACCTTTTTCTGGACTGTGTCCAGAATCATCCCTAGGCACAGCAGACGTGTCGTCGGGATCAGCTGCGATTTTGGAATATTTAGAATCCACCCGTGCTGTTGTAGCAGTATCCTAGATAGTGCTACTCCGACCTCCAACTGTTCCCTGGACTATGCCCTTATCAGGAGATCGTCCAAGTAAGGGATAATTAAGACGCCTTTTCTTCGAAGAAGAATCATCATTTCGGCCATTACCTTGGTAAAGACCCGGGGTGCCGTGGACAATCCAAACGGCAGCGTCTGAAACTGATAGTGACAGTTCTGCACCACGAACCTGAGGTACCCTTAGTGAGAAGGGCAAATTTGGGACATAGAGGTAAGCATCCCTGATGTCCCGGGACACTATATAGTCCCCTTCTTCCTGGTTCGTTATCACTGCTCTGAGTGACTCCATCTTGATTTGAACCTTTGTAAGTGTTCAAAAAAATTTTTTTTTTTTTTTTTTTTTTTTTTTTAGAATAAGTCTCACCTAGCCTTCTGGCTTCAGTACCACAATATAGTGTGGAATAATACCCCTTTTCTTGTAGTAGGAGGGGTAATTTAATTATCACCTGCTGGGAATACAGCTTGTGAATTTTTTTCCCATACTGCCTCCTTGTCGGAGGGAGACTGGTAAAGCAGACTTCAGGAGCCTGCGAAGGGGAAACGTCTCGACATTCCAATCTGTACCCCTGGGATACTACTTGTAGGATCCAGGGGTCCTGTACGGTCTCAGCGCCATGCTGAGAACTTGTCAGAAGCGGTGGAACGCTTCTGTTCCTGGGAATGGGCTGCCTGCTGCAGTCTTCTTCCCTTTCCTCTATCCCTGGGCAGATATGATCTTATAGGGACGAAAGGACTGAGGCTGAAAAGACGGTGTCTTTTTCTGCAGAGATGTGACTTAGGGTAAAAACGGTGGATTTTCCAGCAGTTGCCGTGGCCACCAGGTCCGATGGACCGACCCCAAATAACTCCTCTTCCTTTATACGGCAATACCCTTTGTGCCGTTTGGAATCTGCATCACCTGACCACTGTCGTGTCCATAACATCTTCTGGCAGTTATGGACATCGCATTTACTCTTGATGCCAGAGTGCAAATATCCCTCTGTGCATCTCGCATATATAGAAATGCATCCTTTAAATGCTCTATAGTCAATAGAATACTGTCCCTGTCAAGGGTATCAATATTTTTAGTCAGGGAATCCGACCAAGCCACCCCAGCTCTGCACATCCAGGCTGAGGCGATCGCTGGTCGCAGTATAACACCAGTATGTGTGTATATACTTTTTATGATATTTTCCAGCCTCCTGTCAGCTGGTCCTTGAGGACGGCCCTATCTATAGACGGTACCGCCACTTGTTTTGATAAGCGTGTGAGCGCCTTATCCACCCTAAGGGGTGTTTCCCAACGCGCCCTAACTTCTGGCGGGAAAGGGTATACCGCCCATAATTTTCTATCGGGGGGAACCCACGCATCATCACACACTTTATTTAATTTATCTGATTCAGGAAAAACTATGGTAGTTTTTTCACATCCCACATAATACCCTCTTTTGTGGTACTTGTAGTATCAGAAATATGTAACACCTCCTTCATTGCCTTTAACGTGTGGCCCTAATAAGGAATACGTTTGTTTATTCACCGTCGACACTGGATTCAGTGTCCCTGTCTGTGTCTGTGTCGACCGACTAAAGTAAACGGGCGTTTTAAAACCCCTGACGGTGTTTTTGAGACGTCTGGACCGGTACTAATTGTTTGTCGGCCGTCTCATGTCGTCAACCGACCTTGCAGCGTGTTGACATTATCACGTAATTCCCTAAATAAGCCATCCATTCCGGTGTCGACTCCCTAGAGAGTGACATCACCATTACAGGCAATTTGCTCCGCCTCCTCACCAACATCGTCCTCCTACATGTCGACACACACGTACCGACACACAGCACACACACAGGGAATGCTCTGATAGAGGACAGGACCCACTAGCCCTTTGGAGAGACAGAGGGAGAGTTTGCCAGCACACACCAAAAACGCTATAATTATATAGGGACAACCTTATATAAGTGTTTTCCCTTATAGCATCTTTTTTATATATTTCTAACGCCAAATTAGTGCCCCCCCTCTCTGTTTTAACCCTGTTTCTGTAGTGCAGTGCAGGGGAGAGCCTGGGAGCCTTCCCTCCAGCCTTTCTGTGAGGGAAAATGGCGCTGTGTGCTGAGGAGATAGGCCCCGCCCCTTTTTCGGCGGCCTCGTCTCCCGCTCTTAACGGATTCTGGCAGGGGTTAAATATCTCCATATAGCCTCCGGAGGCTATATGTGAGGTATTTTTAGCCAAAATAGGTATTCATTTGCCTCCCAGGGCGCCCCCCTCCCAGCGCCCTGCACCCTCAGTGACTGCCGTGTGAAGTGTGCGGAGAGGAAAATGGCGCACAGCTGCAGTGCTGTGCGCTACCTTTAGAAGACTGAGGAGTCTTCTGCCGCCGATTCTGGACCTCTTCTTACTTCAGCATCTGCAAGGGGGCCGGCGGCAAGGCTCCGGTGACCATCCAGGCTGTACCTGTGATCGTCCCTCTGGAGCTGATGTCCAGTAGCCAAGAAGCCAATCCATCCTGCACGCAGGTGAGTTCACTTCTTCTCCCCTAAGTCCCTCGTTGCAGTGATCCTGTTGCCAGCAGGACTCACTGTAAAATAAAAAACCTAAGCTAAACTTTTCTAAGCAGCTCTTTAGGAGAGCCACCTAGATTGCACCCTTCTCGGCCGGGCACAAAAATCTAACTGGCTTGGAGGAGGGTCATAGGGGGAGGAGCCAGTGCACACCACCTGATCGGAAAGCTTTACTTTTGTGCCCTGTCTCCTGCGGAGCCGCTATTCCCCATGGTCCTTTCAGGAACCCCAGCATCCACTAGGACGATAGAGAAAATGTCTTTCGGCCTGTGACTCACTCTTTTAAATAGCCCACGCATCACTAGCACAAGTCATTCTAATCCTTCCCCTTCATGCACAGCCCATTACGTCATCCCTACAATATCTTCTTTGTTTCTCACCTTAATACTAGTCCTAAACTAAAAGCTGCTAAAGCAGAAAAGGATATCTAGGTATAATAATGCTCTTAGAGCAGCACACATGCCATGGATGAGCGGCATCACAGACCGTATTACAGGATCAGTGTACTTCTGCACTTTTACATTACCTGGTAATAACTTATGTTTATCCCTTACAAAGAACATTTTGCGTGAAATTTGCGTTACATAAGAAAATAGGCCCACATACATGTAACGCTCTCACCTGCAGAGCGGTGGCTCCTCTGTGGCAGACCCAGGTGTTGGGTATGGGGTACAGGATTCCTCACTAGGTGTTGATGGGGAGGAGCCAGGGAGGTAGACTGCACTCCACAACATTAGATTGCGAACGTGGCACACCGGATACAGTACCTATGAAGTAAAAGGAAGACTAAGTCTACATGAGTGTCTACAAGCAGTCTACAAGTGTCTGAAGCAGGAGCAATTATAAATATAAAACAGACAGTGTGAGGATCTTGTATAATTCTGAAAATACAAGTAAGATGGCAAGTAGGTGGATTCTATATATAACAGTAAATTTTAAACTTGGTCCGCAGGACCCTGGACAGCTCCAGTCTTCTAGGTCACCTAGTTGGTGCACTCATTTCTCATGGGCACGTTTTAAAAGATCCACAGGGGGAGCTTGTTATTTTGCTTGTGATTCAGTGAGGAGACCTGGAAAACATGCTCTGTTTGTGGTCCTAAGAATTAAGTAGGAATACCTATGATATGAGATATTGGACGTGTGAGCAATATAAATAAGGGGACATACAGTTTCTGACTGAGAGGAGTACAGCAAGTTCTTGAAGGAGCGGTTCCCAGCTCGTAGTAGTGACCAAACAGAGCACGTCCGTTCTTGTATATGTTTCTCACTCCTCTCCTTGGCATTGTTACACAGGAAGGTCCCAAACAAACAAGAGTATGTGTGCTGCACCAGTTTCACCTGAGAATGGAAGAGGAAAATGGCAGCAGGTAATTAACTTGCCCACTTGTTGGAGCAGTTGCTTATTAGCAGCGTTCAGTTCATACTGCGAGATCACCCTGAGAACTAAAAAGCCCATGTTTCAAATCCCATTTTAATGGATTTCAGACTAATGACAGAAGCAAGAATGTGCCCGAGACAGAAAGAGAGTATGTTATTTCCATATAGTCCGTGGAAGCAGACAAGCTATTAGGACCTACCGAAATGTAGTATTCAGAAAACACCGGTAAACTGTATCACACCCAGAGGGGAATGCCGTCAGGATGCTGGCAGTTGGGATTCCGGCATTAGGATTCTGACTACCGGGACCCCGCATCCCCCTCGTTTATCATGCAAAGTCAAAATATTGTCAACGCTGCCATCTTTTCTACACATCGGCAACCTGTATTGTAGATATTGTCCAATGTCACTGAACTCTTATTCTTCCCCAGGATAAACTCACCAGAAAAGCCTCATTAAATTCAAAAGAACAAGGAAACTGCCTCTGTAGCTGGTGAACACAGTCCAGCCACTGCAGGAACACTGGGCAGCGCTCATTCAGGTCTTCAGAGTTTTCCCCATGTCCACAGCGGTCAGCAAACTTGTGCCCAAAGTCCAACCACTCCGTCTCAACTAACACCTGGAAACCCTGCAGAGGATGAGATAATTGTCAGGGCTCTCCAGAATGGCAGATAATACCACTTAGAACTGGCATCGGAGAAAAACTGAGCAGGGTAAGTGCATGTGTCTGTGTTACTAGGACTGTAAGCCTAAGTGGGGCAGAGACTGAGCGAGGAGGTTACATAAAACTTTATGATCCTTCAGAAAAGCAGAATATGTTAGCATAGGATATTACTCTAACGGTAACTAAAATAGCAGTCACTATTAAAAGACATTTAAATGCTCTTGTAATAGTGCCGTTACTGAACATGGGCTTAACAAAAAAAATAAACCCGACTAGGCCTGGAAATGGGGCAGGTGGGACGCATTTTACAAAGATTTACCTCAATGCTCCTGTAATAAGGGTCCAACAAGAGTTTTGAAAAAGCAACAATCTGCGGAGTGCGGTCCCATCCATCTGAGCAGTGCACAAGAACTGGGCGCTGATCGCGATCCAATGTGTGTACAACCAGCAGAGAAGACTTCAGCAGCATGGATAGATGCTGTAACCACTTTGTTCCTTCCAAAGCAGACAGCCAACTGAGGAGAGAAGGGACAGGGGATAACCAGGTCACCAAACATAATGTGAAGGCTGGAACTTCTGTCTAATGTTTGATCCTCTTTTTATATTCAGGACGGTTATTTGTCTATTCCACAATTCTCTATGCTCACAATAGAGGTTACATCAGGTTACATGTTTCCAAACGCACAAATGTGTCCTCATTGAACTATCCTACTGGCTGGACATATACATGGCTTTTTGTGATGTGCTAGTCATCTCGTGATAAGGCATCACATGCAAATACAATGGAGATCTACAGAATAATAGCTTGTGACATCTTATCACGTACATCATTCCATGCTGCGCTAACAATGCTATGTCCGGCCTGGATAGTTAAAAGGAGGACACATCTGTGGCATGTTATGATATAGGGACAGCTGTTGAACAATTGCAGCAAACTATTGGACAGGTCTCCCAAGAAGGCACTCTTCAATATGTACCCTACCATAACCTGAATCTTACACATTAAAGCTGGGTACACACTGGCATGACGGGGATTCATTAAGACACTGGAACGAATCCCCGTCAGGCCAGAGCGCCCATAACACAATGAGGCGATTTTAATGAAGGACAGAACGACCATGTTCCGTCCTTCATTAACATAACACAGGATGCTAACGACGGACGCTTGGTTTGATGTGCAGCACATCAAACCAAGCCTCTGTCGCATGCAACTGCGGGAGCAGGCAGTCCTGGGTATACACTGCGCGATGTAAGCAATATGTCGCACTAAAACGGCATTTAGGTGCGACATCGCTCCAGTGTATACCCAGCCCAAGATGAAAGAACTATATATAAAAAAACAAAAACATCATATACAACTGGACATACAGGCATGAACAGTGAACATTGCTTACTTGGCTGGATCTGGCATCTGTGTGCATAGCAGTCGAAGTGACTGGAAGCTCTTGCGGATGGAGTGTATATTGGCCATTCCCATAAATACAACTTCACAGTTGGGATAATACTCTAGAGATATTTAACAAAAAAAAAAAAAATTTACTTAACACTGTGCAAATGGAAATCAACTGATGGGCAGAAAAACAATGCTGTAACGCATAACAGTCAATATGAGGTTTGCTTTACTCCTCTAGACTGAAATAACACGAAGTGACTGGTTACCATGGGTTACAGCAAACAGCAGAACAAAACGAAAACACATTCTGTGAATACTGGAAGAGCTGAACAGATTTAAAACCGTTAAAACATTTAATTCATCCAGCAGTGACCGGCTTCCTCGGCACAAATTGAAAACTGAGGGATGATGGGGGATAGAGGGGGAGGAGCCGGCTTCACTTCTTAGATTATTTAAAGTGCCAGCTCCCTGTAAAGCCACCATCATCACCCCACAGTCTTGAAGTTGTGCCAGTGTCCCCTAGTGGCTGACAGAAAAAATAAGAATTTACTTACCGATAATTCTATTTCTCGTAGTCCGTAGTGGATGCTGGGGACTCCGTAAGGACCATGGGGAATAGCGGCTCCGCAGGAGTCATGGGCACTTTAAGACTTTTTCAGAGTGTGAACTGGCTCCTCCCTCTATGCCCCTCCTTCAGACCTCAGTATAGGAACTGTGCCCAGGGAGATGGACATTTCGAGGAAAGGATTTACTTTTAATTTAACGGTGAGATTCATACCAGCTCACAAATCAACCATGTCGCACAACATGGCATTCAACATAACCCATGCCAACGGGCATGAACAATTGCAGCAACATGCTGAAAATAATTGTAACACAACACTTGTGTAACTACAAAACTAACCACTGCAGGTAAAGTACGCACTGGGTCGGGTGCCCAGCAACCCCTACGGACTAGGAGAAAAGGATTTACCGGTAGGTATTAAAATCCTGTTTTCTCATATGTCCTAGAGGATGCTGGGGTCCACTTCAGTACCATGGGGTTATACCAAAGCTCCTGTACGGACGGGACAGTGCGGATGACCCTGCAGCACTGACTGACCAAACTTGAAGTCCTCATCGGCCAAGGTGTCAAACTTGCAAAACTTTGCAAACGTGTTTGCCCCTGACCAAGTAGCTGCTCGGCAAAGTTGTAATGCCGAGACCCCCCGGGCAGCCACCCAGGGTGAGCCCACCTTTCTAGTAGAATGGGCATTTACCGAATTCGGTATCGGCAATCCTGCCGTGGAATGAGTGTGCTGAATCGTCCCTCTGATCCAGTGTGCAATGGTCTGCTTAGAAGCAGGACACCCAATCTTGTTGGGAGCATACAGAACAAACAGAGCCTCTGTTTTCCGTATATGAGCTGTTCTAGCGACATAAATTTTCAAAGCTCTGACCACATCAAGAGACTTTGACGCAGTGAAGGTGTCAGTAGCCACTGGCACCACAATAGGTTGGTTTATATGGAAAGACGAAACCACTTTCGGAAGAAATTGCTGACGAGTTCTTAACTCTGTCCTATCTTCATGGAAGATCAGGTAAGGGCTCTTGTGAGACAAGGCCCCCAACTAAGACACCCGCCTTGCGGATGCCAAGGTCAACAGCATGACCACTTTCCAAGTGAGAAACTTCAATTCTATCTCCTGTAGAGGTTCAAACCAATCCGACTGAAAGAACTGCACCACCACATTAAGGTCCCATGGTGCCACCGGAGGCACAAATGGAGGTTGGATGTGCAGCACCCCTTTCACGAATGTTTGAACTTCTCAAAGGGAGGCCAGTTGTTTTTGAAAGAAAACTGATAAGGCCAAAATCTGGACCTTGACTGAACCCAATTTTAGGCCCGCATCTACACCCGCCTGCAGAAATTGAGAAAATGTCCCAACTGAAACTCTTCCATAGGAGCCTTCTTGGATTCACACCAAGACACATACTTTCTCCAAATACGGTGGTAATGTCTAGACGTTATTCCTTTCCTGGCCTGAATAAGAGTGGGGATGACTTCTTTGGGAATACCCTTTCGGGCTAGGATCTGGCGCTCAACAGCCATGCCGTCAAACGTAGCCGCGGTAAGTCTTGATACACGCACGGCCCCTGCTGCAGCAGGCCCTCGCGAAGAGGAAGAGGCCGAGGATCTTCTATGAGCAACTCCTGAAGATCTGGATACCAAGCCCTCCTCGGCCAGACTGGGACAATGAGGATCGCTCGAACCCTTGTTCTTCTTATGAGCTTGAGAACTTTTGGTATTAGTGGAAGTGGAGGGAAGACATACACCGACCGAAACACCCACTGTGACACCAGTGCATCCACTGCTATTGCTTGAGGGTCTCTCGACCTGGAACAATATCTCTGAAGCTTCTTGTTGAGACGAGATGCCATCATGTCTACTTGAGGGACTTCTTGGCCCCACTCTCCTGGATGGAGATCGTGTCTGCTGAGGAAGGCTGCTTCCCAATTGTCCACTCCCGGAATGAAAATTGCCAGCAGAGCTTTTGCATGTCTTTCTGCCCAGAGGAGGATTTTTGTCACCTCTGCCATTGCCGCTCTGCTTTTCGTTCCGCCCTGACGGTTTATGTACGCGACTGCTGTTACATTGTCCGACTGGATCTGCACGGGTTGATTTTGAAGAAGATGCATCGCTTGTAGAAGGCCGTTGTAAATGGCTCTCAATTCCAGAAGAGTTTATGTGAAGACAGGTTTCCTGACTTGACCATTTTCCTTAGAAGCTTTTTCCCTGTGTGACTGCTCCCCAGCCTCGGAGACTTGCATCCGTGGTTACTAGGACCCAGTCCTGAATCCCGAACCTGCGTCCCTCTAGTAGGTGAGAACTGTGTAGCCACCATGGGAGCGAAATCCTGGCTCTGGAAGACAGGATTATCTTCTGGTGCATGTGTAGGTGGGATCCGGACAACTTGTCCAACAGGTTCCACTGGAATACTCATGCATGGAATCAGCCAAACTGTATGGCCTCGTAGGCCGTTACCATCTTTCCCAACAACTGAATGCATTGATGGATCGACGCTCTTGTTAATTAAAAATTTGCTTGACCAGTCTCTGGATTTCCAGAGCCTTCTCTACTGGAAGAAATACCCTCTGTACTTCTGTGTCCAGTATCATCCCCAGAAAGGACAATCTTGTCGTCGGTTCCAACTGCGACTTTGGAAAATTCATGATCCAATCGTGTTGTTGGAGTATGGACAGGGAGAGTGCAATGTTCTGCACCAACCGTTCCCTGGATCTCGCTTTTATCAGGAGATCGTCCAGGTAAGGGATTATATTGACTCCTTGCTGTCGAAGGAGGACCATCATCTCTGCCATCACATTGGTGAATACCCTCGGTGCCGTGGAGAGTCCGAACGGCAACGTCTGGAACTGGTAATGGCAATCCTGTACTGTGAATCTCAGATAAGCTTGATGAGGAGGATAAATGGGAACATGTAATTAGGCATCTTTTATGTCCACTGACACCATGAAGTCCCCTTCCTCCAGACTGGAAATCACTGCCTTCAGAGATTCCATCTTGAACTTGAACCTTTTCAGGTAGAGATTAAAAGATTTCAGGTTTAAAATTGGTCTGACCAAGCCGTCCGGCTTCGGAAATACGAAGAGGCTTGAATAAAACCCTTCTCCCTGTTGTGACAAGGGCACCAGGACAATGACTTGATCCTGACATAATATTTGAATTGCAGCTGTTACTACTTCTCTGTCCGGGAGAGAAGCTGGCAAGGTCGATTTGAAAAATCGGCATGGGGGAACGTCTTGAAACTCCAGTTTGTATCCATGGGACACTATTTGCAAGACCCATGGGTCCAGGCCAGATGGAACCCAGAGATGACTGAAAAAGTTTCAGACGTGCTCCCACCCGAGCGGACTCCCGCAAGGGAACCCCAGCGTCATGCTGCAGATTTGGCAGAAGCAGGGGTTGATTTCTGCTCCTGTGATACTGGGGACGCTATGGACTTTTTTCCTCATCCCCTCCCTCTACCTGCAAAGAAAGGGGAACCTTTACCTATTTTGTATCTGTTGAGCCGAAAGGACTGCATCTGAGAGTGATGCGTCTTTTTCGCCGGCACAGGAGCATAAGGCAAGAATGTCGACTTACCAGCGTAGCCGCAGAGCCTAAAGCATCCAGCCCATCTCCAAACAAGGCCTCACCTTTATACGGGAAAGCCTCCATATTTCTTTTGGAATCTGCGTCAGCATTCCATTGGCGAATCCACAACGCCCTCCGAGCTGAGACTGCCATGGTAGCGGCTTTTGAACCCAAGAGCCCAATATCTTTCATGGCTTCTAGCATGTATGCAGCAGCGTCTTTGATATGACCTAACGTTAGGAGTATCTCGTCTCTATCTATCGTGTCAATTTCAGATGACAAGTTGTCTGACCATTTTTCGATAGCACTACTCACCCACGCACAAGCAATGGTGGGGTCTGAGTAGCGTACCATTGGCCACATAAATAGATTTTAACGTAGTCTCCAACTTGCGGTCTGCTGGCTCCTTTAGTGAAGCCGTCCCAGGCGCAGGAAGAATCACCTTTTTAGTTAATCGTGACAGCGCACTGTGTAAAACGGGGGGTGACTCCCACCTTATCCTGTCCTCTGCCGGGAAAGGATAAGCAACCTGAATTCTTTTGGGAATCTGACATTTCTTTTCAGGGTTTGCCAAAACTCCCTCAAAGAGAGTATTTAGCTCGTAAGGAGGAAAAGTTACATTAATTTTCTTTTCCTTATAAAAATAAGCCTTCTCCTGAGGTAAAGGAGGGGCTTCCGTAACTTCTAAGACCTCCTTTATAGCAACAATCATATATTGAATGCTTTTTGCCAATTTAGGATCTATTCCCCCTGGAATCACTAGTGTCGACACAGGAATCAGAGTCCGTGTCGGTATCAGTTTGTACTATTTGTGCAAATGGCCTCTTATGTGACCCAGAGGGGTCCCCTGTGGATGAAAAGGCAGAACTATGAAAAATCACATCTTCCACTGATTTTCTCCAGTTTTCTGCATGAGACTCAGACTTATCCAATCTCTTACTGATATGATTCACACTATCACGTAATTCTTTCACCCATTCAGGCTCGTGGTGTGCCGGCAGCGACACCACATTACAACTCTGTGTCCTTAAAATGGCTCCCTCAGGGGAAGAGCTCCCTGCCTCAGACATGTCACACACGTGCACAACCACACCACAGACACTCCGGGACTTAAAGGGGACAGACCCATCGTAAAATCTGTCAGAATGACACAGAAAGGATTTTGCCAGTTCACAACTCAGCACTAGTGATATAATCCCTGTGTAACACAAAATGCCCACAGACCTGTAGCACTTTTATAATGACAAATTCACCATACAGCACCAATTTATACTGTGCCCGCCCCCCTGTTTTGCACCCTGATACTTGGTTCAGAAGTGGAGGAGGACCAGCGTTCTTCTCTGCAGCTTGCTGGGAGAAAAAAATGGCGCTGAGCAGTGTGCTGGCTGACTGAGGAGGAGGCCCTGCCCCCATAATGGCGCATTTCCCCTCAGACTTTTCAATACTATTTTTTTTTATACTGGCGGGGGTAGGACTGTGCCTCAGCATCTTATGTCCCCTTG
Source organism: Pseudophryne corroboree (assembly GCF_028390025.1). NCBI lineage: Eukaryota > Metazoa > Chordata > Amphibia > Anura > Myobatrachidae > Pseudophryne > Pseudophryne corroboree. The sequence goes on along the minus strand of NC_086444.1, from coordinate 419,747,222 downwards.
TTAGCCAGTTTTGAGTAGGTTCATGCTGCCCAGGGCGCCGCGCTCCCCCCCCCTGCACCCTGCTGTGCCTGTGTTGATGGGTAGCATGGCGCGCAGTGTTCCCGCCCGCTGCGCAGTACCTTTTAGCCGTCACGATGACTGAAGATCCTCTTCTGTACACTCACCTGTCTTCTGACTTCTGGCTCTGTAAGGGGGGCGACGGCGGGCTGTGGGAGTGAGCGCATAGCCGCAGCTAGTGTTCAGTACCCTTCAGGAGCTAATGGTGTCCTGTCAGCCAGAAGCAGAGCCATGAAACTATTCAGGAAGTTGGTTCCTAATTCTGCCCCCTAAGTCCCACGAAGCAGGGAGACTGTTGCCAGCAGTCCTCCCTGAAAATAAAAAACCTAACAGTCTTTCAGAGAAACTCACTAGAGCTCCCCTGGAGTGCATCCAGTCTGCCTGGACACATTTTCTAAACTGAGGTCTGGAGGGGGGGCATAGAGGGAAGAGCCAGTTCACACTCTGAAAAAGTATTAAAGTGCCCATGGCTCCTGCGGAACCGTCTATACCCCATGGTACTGAAGTGGACCCCAGCATCCTCTAGGACGTATTAGAAACAGAAATTAAAACAGACATCATAAACTACCCACATTTTCAATCATTTCTGTATTTTGTAGTATTTGTTCACAGTGACGACAATGGACGTCATCACATTAAGAAAGAAAGGATGACTTCATACTCTATATTATCTATCTAGTGGCGAGCAGTGGTTTTATAGAGTCAAATAGTTAAATCAAAGTTATTGTAAAGCTATGTGTGATATTTATCTTCATTGTTTTGAAGTAATGGGCACAATAACGCTACTAACAGGGAAGAGCCCCAGTGTTTTCCATGACAGGTTGGTAACATTTAGAACATATGTATTTTCCAGGCCCCTCGTGCTAATCTTCAGGGAGGGGGCTCTGCTTTTTTCTTAACGATTTATTAGTGTACAGTAGTAAAAGTGTTGCTCTTATTAAAAGTAAAGAAAAAATAAGATTTTAAACCTACCCGTAAATCTTTTTCTCCTAGTCCGTAGAGGATGCTGGGGACTCCGTAAGGACCATGGGGATAGACGGGCTCCGCAGGAGACATGGGCACTAAAAAGAACTTTAGATATGGGTGTGCACTGGCTTCTCCCTCTATGCCCCTCCTCCAGACCTCAGTTAGAAAACTGTGCCCAGAGGAGACGGACAGTACGAGGAAAGGATTTTTTGTTAATCTAAGGGCAAGATCCATACCAACCCACACCATCCACACCGTATAACATGGAATATATACGAACCAGTTAACAGTATGAAACAAAACTGTAACATAACCCTTATGTAAGCCAAAACTATATACAAGTCTTGCAGAATCTAGTCCGCACTGGGACGGGCGCCCAGCATCCTCTACGGACTAGGAGAAAAAGATCTACCGGTAGGTTTAAAATCTTATTTTCTCTTACGTCCTAGAGGATGCTGGGGACTCCGTAAGGACCATGGGGATTATACCAAAGCTCCAAAACGGGCGGGAGAGTGTGGATGACTCTGCAGCACCGATTGAGCAAACATGAGGTCCTCATCAGCCAGGGTTTCAAACTTGTAGAACTTTGCAAAGGTGTTTGAACCCGACCAAGTCGCCGCTCGGCAAAGCTGTAATGCCGACACCCCTCGGGCAGCCGCCCAAGAAGAGCCCACCTTCCTAGTGGAATGGGCCTTTACTGAATTTGGTAACGGCAATCCAGCCATAGAATGAGCCTGCTGAATCGTGTTACAGATCCAGCGAGCAATAGTCTGCTTAGAAGCAAGAGCGCCAACCTTGTTGGCTGCATACAGGACAAACAGTGCCTCTGTTTTTCTAACCTGAGCCGTTCTGGCTACATAAATCTTCAATGCCCTGACCACATCAAGGGACTCGGAATCCTCCAAGTCCCGGGTAGCCACAGGCACCACAATAGGTTGGTTCATATGAAAAGAGGAAACCACCTTAGGCAAAAATTGAGGACGCAACTCAGCTCTATCCACATGGAAGATCAGATAGGGGCTTTTGTGAGACAAAGCCGCTAACTCAGATACTCTCCTAGCAGATGCCAAGGCCAACAACATGACCACCTTCCAAGTGAGATACTTTAATTCCACCGTTTGAAGCGGCTCAAACCAGTGAGACTTAAGGAACTGTAACACCACGTTAAGGTCCCATGGTGCCACTGGAGGCACAAAAGGAGGCTGGATATGCAGCACTCCCTTCACAGAAGTCTGGACTTCTGGGAGAGAAGCCAATTCCTTCTGAAAGAAAATGGATAGGGCCGAAATCTGAACTTTAATGGAGCCTAATTTTAGGCCCAAATTCACTCCAGTCTGGAGGAAGTGAAGAAAACGGCCCAGATGGAATTCTTCCGGAGGAGCATTCTTGGACTCACACCAAGACACATACTTCCTAAATATACGGTGATAATGTTTCGCCGTCACCTCCTTCCTAGCCTTTATCAGAGTAGGAATGACCTCATCCGGAATGCCCTTTTCAGCTAGGATCCGGCGTTCAACCTCCAAGCCGTCAAACGCAGCCGCGGTAAGTCTTGGAATAGACAGGGCCCCTGTTGCAACAGGTCCTCTCTGAGAGGAAGAGGCCACGGATCTTCTGTGAGCATTTCCTGCAGATCCGGATATCAGGTCCTTCGAGGCCAATCTGGAACAATGAGAATTGTCTGTACTCCTCTTCGTCTTATGATTCTCAATATCTTTGAGATGAGGGGAAGAGGAGGGAACACATAGACCGACTGGAACACCCACGGTGTCACCAGGGCGTCCACTGCTATCGCCTGAGGGTCCCTTGATCTGGCGCAATATTTCGGAAGCTTCTTGTTGAGGCGTGACGCCATCATGTCTATTTGAGGCAGCCCCCACTGACTTGTAATCTCTGCAAAGACTTCCAGATGAAGTCCCCACTCTCCGGGATGTAGATCGTGTCTGCTGAGGAAGTCTGCTTCCCAGTTGTCCACTCCTTGAATGAAGACTGCTGTCAGAGCGCTTACATGATTTTCCGCCCAGCGAAGAATCCTGGTGGCTTCTGCCATTGCCACTCTGCTCTTTGTTCTGCCTTGGCGGTTTACATGAGCCACTGCGGTGATGTTGTCTGACTGAATCAGAACCGGCAGGTCGTGAAGCAAATTCTCCGCTTGACGAAGGCCGTTGTATATGACCCTTAATTCCAGTATGTTGATGTGTAGACAAGTCTCCTGGCTTGACCACAGACCTTGGAAGTTTCTTCCCTGTGTGACTGCTCCCCATCCTCGGAGGCTCGCGTCCGTGGTTACCAGAACTCAGTCCTGAATGCCGAACCTGCGACCCTCTAGAAGGTGAGCACTCTGCAGCCACCAAAGGAGAGATACCCTGGCCCTTGGGGACAGGCTGATCATCTGGTGTATATGTAGATGGGACCCGGACCACTTGTCCAGAAGGTCCCACTGAAAAGTCCTCGCATGGAACCTGCCAAATGGAATGGCCTCGTAAGACGCCACCATCTTTCCCAGAACTCGAGTGCATTGATGCACCGACACCCTTTTCGGCTTCAACAGGTCCCTGACCAAGCTCTGGAGTTCCTGGGCCTTTTCCATCGGGAGAAAAACCCTTTTCTGTTCTGTATCCAGAAACATGCCTTAGAAAGGCAATCGGTTCGTTGGAACCAACTGTGATTTTGGTAGATTGAGAATCCAGACGTGCTGCTGCAACACCTTCAGGGAGAGTGATACGCTGTTCAGAAACTGCTCTCTTGATCTCGCTTTTATTAGGAGATCGTCCAAGTACGGGATAATTGTGACTCCCTGCCTGCGCAGGAGCACCATCATTTCCGCCATTACCTTGGTGAAAACCCTCGGGGCCGTGGAAAGCCCAAACGGCAACGTCTGAAATTGGTAATGACAATCCTGTACAGCAAATCTCAGGAACGCCTGATGAGGAGGATATATGGGGACATGAAGGTATGCATCCTTTATGTCCAGGGACACCATATAATCCCCCCCCCCCCCCCCTCCAGGCTGGCTATGACCACTCTGAGCGATTCCATCTTGAACTTAAACCTTTTTAAGTATAGGTTTAAGGATTTTAAATTCAGAATGGGTCTAACCGAACCAGCCGGTTTCGGGACCACAAACAGGGTTGAGTAATACCCCATCCACTGCTGAAGCAGGGGAACTCTGACCACCACTTGTTGAAGACACAATGTTTGAATCGCATTTAAAACTACCTCCCTCTCTGGGCAAGAAGCCGGTAGGGCCGATTTAAAAAATCGGCGAGGAGGCACCTCTTCGAATTCCAGCCTGTAACCCTGGGAAACAATGTCTATTGCCCAGGGATCCACCTGTGATTGAACCCAGACATGGCTGAAAAGTCGAAGACGTGCCCCCACTGGGGCGGACTCCCTCAGCGGAGCACCAGCGTCATGTGGTGGATTTTGTAGAAGCCGGGGAGGACTTCTGCTCCTGGGAACTAGCTGTAGTTGGCAGCTTTTTCCCCTTGCCCTTACCTCTGGCAAGAAAGGAAGATCCCTGTACTCTCTTGGATTTATGCGACCGAAAGGACTGCATCTAATAATGTGGCGTTTTCTTAGGCTGTGAGGAAACATAAGGCAAAAAAGTTGATTTACCTGCAGTAGCTGTGGAAACCAGGTCCGTGAGACTTTCCCCAAACAATTCCTCACCCTTGTAAGGCAAAACCTCCATATGCCTCTTCGAGTCGGCATCACCCGTCCATTGTCGGGTCCATAGGGCTCGCCTAGCAGAAATCGCCATAGCGTTGGCTCTGGAACCCAGTAGGCCCACGTCTCTCTGAGCATCCCTCATATATAGGACCGCATCCTTAATATGACCCAGGGTCAATAAAATGGTTTCCTTATCCAGCGTATCAATATCAGCAGATAAGGTATCTGTCCACGCTGCTACAGCGTTACAAACCCAAGCCGACGCTATCGCCGGTCTGAGTAATGTACCAGTATGTGTGTAAATTGACTTCAAGGTAGTCTCCTGCCTGCGATCAGCAGGATCCTTGAGGGTTGCGGTATCTTGAGATGGCAGCGCTACCTTTTTGGATAAGCGTGTCAACGCTTTGTCCCCCCTTGGGGAGGATTCCCACCGTATCCTATCCTTAGCCGGGAAAGGATACGCCATAAGAATCCTTTTGGGAATCTACAGTTTCTTGTCTGGAGTTTCCCAAGCCCTTTCAAACAACTCATTTAGCTCATGTGAAGGGGGAAAAGTAACCTCAGGCTTCTTTTCTTTAAACATATGGACCCTCGTGTCCGGTACAGAGGGGTCATCAGTGATATGAAACACATCTTTTATTGCAATAATCATATAATGAATACTTTTAGACAATTTTAGCTGCAACTTCGCATCATCGTAGTCGACACTGGAGTCAGAATCCGTGTCGGTATCAGTGTCTACTACTTGGGATAGTGGGCGCTTTTGAGACCCAGAAGGTCCCTGCGACATAGTGAAAGGCAGGGCTGGACTCCCTGTACATTCCGTGGACTCTGCTTTGTCCAACCTTTTGTGTAATAAATTCACATTTGCATTTAAAACATTCCACATATCCAACCAGTCAGGTGTCGGCGTTGCCGACGGAGACACCACACTCATTTGCTCCACCTCCTCCCTAGAAGAGCCTTCCGCTTCAGACATGCCGACACACGCGTGCCGACACCCCACACACTCAGGGAAATCTCTAATCTGGAGACAGTTCCCCAACAAGGCCCTTTGGAGGGACAGAGAGAGAGTATGCCAGCGCCAATGACCCTGGAAAAAATTCCCAGATAGATATAGTGCTTTTATTATATATATATATATTCACTGCGCCAAATTATGTGCCCCCCCCCCCCCTTCTTTAAAACCCTCTGTCACAGTGTTCAGCAGGGGAAAGTCCGGGGAGCCAGCTTCTCAGCGGTGTGCTGTGGAGAAAATGGCGCTGGTGAGTACTGAGGGATCAAGCTCCGCCCCCTCAGCGGCGGGCTTCGGTCCCGCTCGATTTCTTTAAAAACTGGCGGGGGTTTCCTATATACAGCCCGCAGAGCCTATATATATATATATATATATATATATATATATATATATATATATATATATATTTGTGCCAGTCCTAGAGGTTTAAAATTGCTGCCCAGCCAGGGCGCCCCCCCCCCCCCCCCCTGCACCCATCAGTGCCTGCCATGTGTGTTGTGTGAGGGAGCAATGGCTGCGCGTTACCTCAGAGAAGATCTGAAGTCTTCTGCCGCCTCTGAAGTCTTCTATCTTCTCATACTCACCCGGCTTCCATCTTCCGGCTCTGTGAGGAGGACGGCGGCGCGGCTCCGGGACGAACTGCGAGGGGAGACCTGCGTTCCGACTCCCTCTGGAGCGAATGGTGTCCAGTAGCCTAAGAAGCAGGGCCTAGCATTTAAGTAGGTCTGCTTCTCTCTCCTCAGTCCCACGAGGCAGGGAGCCTGTTGCCAGCAGGGCTCCCTGAAAATAAAAAACCTAACAAAATTCTTTCTTTCAGAGAAACTCAGGAGTGCTCCCTGTAATGCACCCAGTCTTCTCTGGGCACAGTATCAAACTGAGGTCTGGAGGAGGGGCATAGAGGGAGGAGCCAGTGCACACCCATATCTAAAGTTCTTTTTAGTGCCCATGTCTCCTGCGGAGCCAGTCTATCCCCATGGTCCTTACGGAGTCCCCAGCATCCTCTAGGACGTAAGAGAAAACCCTAATTTCTGCTGGTGCAAAAACAAGTACGATTTTGCACAAAATGCCCCTGAAACTGGACAACGCTGTGACCTAGTGGTTATGGAAGAAACTGTTTTTATGATCATTTTAAGTACATTTGTCTAGTATATTTTAATTAGTTACATTTTATATACTACTCTAAGTAGCTTTCCTTTGTGCAATGCAGGGTATACATCTACTACCCGATTTTCAGTTCTGCCATTCAAATCCATGGACAGTGATGATCTGCGATGCATGTGGCAAATTAATAATTTAAGGAAGAAAAATTACTAATACCAGTGCTTCTCTCCACTGGGTGTTTTTTTTTTTTTACATGTGGCAGAAGGAGATTTATGGTAGACTTACCACGGTTAAATCTCTTTCTGCAAGGTACACTGGATTCCACAGGGAATACATCGGGGTGTAGAATTGGATCTTGATCCGAGGCACCAACAGGCTAAAGCTTTGACTGTTCCCAGGATGCATTGCACCGCCTCCATTATAACCCCGTCTCCAGGCACTGGAGCTCAGTTTCGTTAACCAGTCCAATGCAGTAGCAGGTAAAAGAGACGGTAGATGGGGGCGTGGCCTGGAGTAGCTGGGTGAAGGACGTGTTTTTCAGCTCTCCCGCATCTATCCTGTTAAACTATCCTGTTTTGGGACTTTATTTGCATTTGGAGCATTTACAACAGAAGCTCTTCTATCCTAGTACATGCTGACAGACTCCGTTGTGAATTATTCCGCTGTGTGCCTGCATCGTGCTCGGCGGGATCTCTTCCACGTGCTGATCAGGGTGTTGGCGGCTCTGACACAGTTTGGCATCCGGTCCGTAGTTCTTCTGTCTCCTGCTACTCCGGTGATTGCATTACTGTTGGTGCACTGTGAAGGCCCTTCTGCTTGAATTTATTTCTTCCATACCCGCTGGCGTGCCTGGCCGGTGGAAGCACTCAGCAGCCGTTTTGTCTTCTTCTATCTCCGGACTTTTAATCTATCTCCTGCTGCTGCTGCTGTTGGCGGGGAGCTCCGGTGGTGTGTTAGCCGCTGCTGACTTGCCGCTTATCTGCGTGCTTGTACTAATATGATGGCCGGCTCCTTGCAACACATTGTGTCCGCTATTGCTGACTCAACGCAGAGACTACTGGATATGTTCGGTGGGCGTTTGAATACCCGTTCACTTTCTGTGGCTCTTCCCGCATCGCTCTCCAATATTACAACCATTTTAGCCCCTGCTGCTGAGGATCCTCTTATGCTGACTGTTACTTTATCTCCTGTGCACCCTGGCAGTAAAAGGCTTTCTGCGGAGCGTCACCTCATTATGGTACCGGCTGCTGATCAAGTTATGGATTCCCTGCCTCCCTCTGCTGGGATCGTTTCCATTGCTTCGGGTCACTTGCCTTTTGGATATGCTGAACTTACTGCATTGTCCCTGGGATCTTGCTCAAAAACCCCTGATGTTGTCCTAGACCTGTGGGTTATGGTGCTTTTTCCTTGGGATCGCTTTCCTATAACTCTCTGTTGGAGCCGGGCTGCTGATCCATCGGACTATTTCCCTTTTGGAGCTACATCATGGCCGGACTGACAAGTTTCAATATTCAAGTTTGCTGCTTAGCCAAGATGCTCTTATTTGTCAGTCCTGTTTTTGGTTTTTTTTTCCCTTTCTTTCGTTTTTTTTTTTAAATTTGTTTTGTACTGTGCCAGTGTGTTTTCAGTTAAACTTTTCTGTATATCCTGTACTCAACTTCTTGTAGGGTATCCCATCTTTAATCTTCTTTAGCGGGAGAGCTGGAACCATTTTACTCCAGTTTATGGCCATTTAATCCTTTGTCCCCAAGTTTTGGGGGGAGGGGACTTATTTTAGTTAGGGTAGCTTAGTTGTAGGAGTTTAGGGATCCAAGTATGCCTGGGTTGGGGTTAGGTTATACAGGGTGGGGAGTTTTGTGGGTTGTTTATTTTGGAGGGGTTTTTCTGCTTTTTGTTTTTTATATATATATATATATATATATATATATATATTTTATTTTAAATTGAGGCAATTGGGGAAGGTATTGTTGGCTTTGCTTTTTATTCTGATGTGATATATTTGAGGTCTGTGTGATATATACTTTTTGTGCTCAGTCTGTTTGCCATCTCGCATATCCTTGTTAATCTCCGGAAGGGGCTCATATGGCGCCTGTGAGCCCATATCATCGTCTATTTTATGTGACTTGGCATACATTCTGGCATATTTGAGACATGCCATTAATATATATGTCCATGATTCTTTTGCCTGCCTTTCCATTATGTTACGGTCAAATTGTCAATTGTCGTATAACTGCTATAATTGTATTGTTTCTTGTTTGTTGGGGGGTTTGTATGTTTGATAAACAAAAAACTTTCAATAAAAACTATTGAATTTAAAAAAAAAAAAAAGAGACGGTAGATGTTAGTCACATAGAACCACATTCTCACGATGGGAGAAGGGACCAGAGGCTAATGCCATACAAACCCAAAGAAGCTAAGTGCGTCAGGGTGGACTGTGTAATCCAGTGTACCTCGCAGAAAGAGATTTAACCATGGTAAATCTACCATAAATCTCCTTTTCTGCAGCGGGGTACACTAGGATTCCTCAGGGAATACATCGGGGATGTCCTAAAGCAGTTCCTCATGGGAGGGGATGCACAAGAACCCGGCGTCCAAAGGAATCATCCTGGGAGGCGGAAGTATCAAAGGAATAGAACCTAATGAACGTGTTCACCGAGGACCACGTAGCCGCCTTGCACAAATGTTCAGCGGACGCGCCATGACGGGCTGCCCAAAAAGATCCAACAGACCGAGTAGAATGGGCTTTGACAGCAGCAGGAGCTGGAAGACCAGCCTGCACATAGGCTTGTGCAATCACCATTCTAATCCATCTGGGCAAGGTTTGCTTATTCGCAGGCCAGCCACGTTTGTGAAAACCAAAAAAGTACAAACAGGGTATCTGACCTCCTGATAGAGGCAGTCCTCTGCACGTAGATACGGAGAGCCCGTATCACATGCAAAGACCGTTCTTTGGAAGACAAACCGGAAGAGATAAAAGCCAGAACCACAATCTCTTGGTTAAGATGGAAAGATGACACCACCTTAGCTAGATAACCAGGGCGAGTTCGAAGAACTGCCCGGTCACGGTGAAAAATCAAAATGGGTGGACGACAAGACAAAGTGCCTAAGTCTGACACCCTCCTAGCAGAGGCAATAGCCAGCAGAAACACGACCTTAAGCGTAAGGCATTTAAGGTCCACAGACTCAAGAGGTTCAAATGGAGACTCTTGTAGGGCATTTAAGACAGATCCCATGGAGCCACAGGAGGGACATAGGGAGGCTGAATCCGTAAAACACCCTGAATTAAAGTATGAACGTCAGGAATAGACGCAATTTTTCTCTGAAACCACACCAAGGCAGATATATGAACCTTGAGGGAGGCCAGACGAAGGCCTAAGTCTAGGCCTTGTTGCAGAAAAGCCAAAAGCCTGGAAGTTCTGAACAAATAGGCATCATAATTCTTAGCAGCACACCATGTGAAGTAAGAGTTCCAGACCCTGTAATAAATCCATGCAGAAGCCAGTTTGCAGGCCTTCAACATACTTTGAATAACAGCCTCAGAGAATCCCTTGGCCCTCAGGAGTGACGCTTCATGAGCCACGCCATCAAAGCCTGTCTGGCCAGGTCCGGATAGACACAAGGGCCCTGAACGAGGAGGTCTGGGCGTTGAAGAAGTAGAAGAGGACACTATCGATAGACCCTGCATGTCTGAGAACCAATGCTGTCTGGACCACGCTGGAGCGACTAGAAGCAGTATTCCTCTTTGTTTGAACTTCCGTAGTACCCTGGGCAGGAGTAATACTGGAGGGAACACGTATGGCAGCCGAAAGTTCCATGGAATTGCCAGTGCGTCCACGAACGCTGCTTGAGGATCCCTTGTCCATGATCCGAAGACTGGAACCTTGTGATTGTGTCGAGACGCCATCAGGTCTACATCTGCTAGGCCCCACTTGTCCACTAGAAGTTGAAAGACTTCCGGATGAAGAATCCACTCTCCGGTGTGAACGTCCTGACAGCTGAGGAAATCCGCTTCCCAGTTGAGGACTCCGGGAATGAACACTGCCGAAATTGCTGGCAGATGGTGTTCCGCCCAACGGAGGATTTTTGATACTTCCAGCATTGCCATGCAGCTACGAGTGCCGCCTTGATTTATGTACGCCACCGTGGTGGCGTTGTCCGATTGTACTTGAACGGCCTGTTCTGTACTAGAGGCAGGGCCAGTGTCAACACATTGAACACTGCCCGCAATTCCAGAATGTTTATTGGGAGAAGAGATTCCTCCCTGGTCCATCGACCCTGGAGAGAGTGTTGCTCCAACACCGCGCCCCAACCCCGCAGACTGGCATCCGTTGTCAGGAGGACCCAGTTGGAGATCCAGAAAGGACGGCCCCTGCTCAACTGTTAGTCCTGTAGCCACCAGCTCACTGACAGACGAACCTCTGGAGTCAAGGAGATCATTTGAGACCTGAAACGATAAGGCAGGCCGTCCCACTACAGAGGGCGGGAATGAAATTGAGCGTACTCTACCATGTCGAAAGCCTACACCATGAGGCCTAGTACTTGCATCGCCGCGTGTATCGACACTCTTGGGCGAAAGAGGAAATATCTGATCCTGTCCTGAAGTTTCAGGACTTTCTCTGGAGACAAAAACAATCATTGGCTGTGTGTCCAGCAGTGCCCCTAGGTGCACCATGCTCTGAGCAGGGACCAGTGAAGATTTTTTTCAGTTGATGAGCCACCCGTGGACTTGTAGGAATTGGATCAGCAGTTCCAGATGACTGAGGAGAACCTCTTGGGAGTTCGCCAGGATCAGCAAGTGAACCAGATACGGCAGGATCCTGATTCCCTGACAGCGGAGAAGGGCCGTCATCACGGCCATGACCTTGGTGAAGATGTGAAGGGCCGTGGTCAATCCAAAAGGCAAGGTCCAGAATTGATAATGTAGGTTGCCAATAGCAAACCGCAGATATTGCTGATGTGACATGGCAATAGGTATGTGCAGGTAAGCATCATCCTGTATGTCCAGGGATACCATATAGTCTTCGGGTTCCATGGCCAGCACAGTAGAGCGCAGAGTTTCCATACAGAATTTGGATACTCTCACAAACTTGTTCAATGATTTGAGGTTGAGTATATGCCGGAAGGACCCACTTGGCTTTGGAACTAGAAATAGGGTCGAATAGTATCCCCCTGCCTCTCTGAGACATAGGTACCGGCACTACTACTCCTGGCGAGGGGGGCGTTTCTTGAAAGATATTGCGTACCTGTGAGTGATGACTTCCCGCACCCAGGCGTCCGAAGTGGTCTTTAACCAGGCCTGGGTGAACTGCAGATGTCGACCTCCCACCCTGGGGTCCCCCAGGGGGAGGCCCGCCCCGTCATGCACCAGGCTTGTCTTGTTTGGAAGCAGGCTGACTGGCGGCCCAGGATTGTTTAGATTTGGGCTTAGTGGTTTTGGAAGCACGAGCTTGTCTCTGGTACGACTGACCTTTTGCTTTTCCTGGAGGTCGAATGGAACGAAAAGTGGTACTCTTAGCCTTTGGAGCAGAAGGCTAAGAGTACGCAGTCTTGGCAGTCGCCAAGTCAGTCACAATCTTGTCCAGATCCTCCCCAAATAGGATGTCTCCCTTAAAAGGGAGCACCTCCAAGGTCTTTTTGGAGTCCAGGTCCACCTTCCAGAACCTCAACCACAGAATTCGGCGAGCCAAGATAGACGTAGTAGACACCTTAGCCGCCATTACACCTGCATCAGAGGCCACCTCCTGAATATAGTGGGAGGCTGTGGTAATATAAGACAGATATTGTCTGGCAGTGTCAGAAAAATCCTGAGGCAGCTCATCCTCCATTGCCTGAACCCATGCTTCAATTCCTTTTGCAGCCCAGGAGGCTGCCATAGTGGGTCTATGTACAGCACCGGTAAGAGAGTAAATAGACTTCAGGCAACCCTCCACACGCTTATCCGTCGGTTCCTTCAGTGAAGTGACAGTGGTGATAGGCAGAGTAGATGACACCACAAGATGTGCGACATGAGAGTCCACAGGCGGTGGAGTTTCCCACTTGTTACTCAACTCTGCAGGAATAGGATAACGAGCTAGCATCTTTTTAGACAGGGAAAACTTCTTGCCTGGAGACGACCAGGATTCCTGACGTATGTCAATTAAATGGTCATAATGTGGTAAGACTACTTTAGTAACCTTCTGACGTTTGAACTTATCAGGTATCTTAGACGGAGTAGTAGGCTCGATCTCATCATCTATTTGGAGAATCAACTTAATAGCCTCTACTAGGTCAGGAACATCAACCAGGGATGTAGTTTACTCATCAGAAGCAACTGTATCAGTGTCTGACGGATCAGTATATTCCCCATCCTCATAGGAAGAATTATCCGAAATATTAGTGGATTGTGAGGAAGAAATGGGCCGCTTAGAGGACCCGTTGGCCCCAGAGGGGCGTGGGATAGACTTGTGTCTAACCAAAGAATGATTTAATTGTTGTAACTGGGTAGACAGAGTGTCCGCCCAGGGCGGATTAACTACAGGGACAATATGTGGCTGTAATGGCACAGGAGGTCCCACAAGGGGCGTAAGACGTGTTACAAACGTATTCAGCATACTTGAGAACGCTGCCTAAGGTGGGTCCTGATTGGCCACAGGTGCTGTGGTTTGACTGGGAGGTGTATGGCACCTAGCTCCTGAACCAGCAGCTAACACTTCCCCCTCAGGGCAATCCGCGGTGCCAGCACTGCAAGATGCAGGAGTGTCCGCGGATTTCCCGCCCTGTGTGGCAGACATCATGGGGAATGTAGCCTTAGAGCGTAACAGTACAATATAGCCATACAAACACAATACCTGCAAATAACCCCCTGTGCTATGTGACAGTAAATACAGGGCACAAACAGAGGAATTAAGCGGTATGAGGTGACTGAAATACACAGAAAAAAACGTATATACTGTGTAGCACTATATATGCACAGCGCTGATGAGACAGACGGCTTTACAGAGGAGATCAGCCCAGCTACTAGTGAAGATGGCGCCAAACTCTCTGTCAGGGAGTGAGGGAGAGTGAAATGCAGCTCCAGGGCGGGAACACCAGCAGTAGAGGGCGCCCGGAGCTGGGGGAGGGGCTACAGGTCAGCGCCTTATTCCCTATGCTGGTCCTCACCACCGGGTACTGTGGAGCCTATGTAAAACGGATTTTAGTAAATCCGACCTGTGCTCCCTGCCCTGGTGGATATAGTGGGGTCCCTGTGCAGTACAGTGTCCACGCCAGCGGCGCGGTCCATCTCCTGGGACCGCGACCGGACCACGATTTACTGGGGGGGTTCCACCTGGGGGACCCTCTTACCTCCTCCCTGATGTGCAGCCACGCGATCCTGGAGAGAGTCAGCGGTGGTGTGCCTGATGACCAATGTGCCTCCGCTGCAAGCATCCTGGAACCCGGCCGCGGGAGTATGCAGCACTGATGGGGAGGTGAGGGAGCCGCAGCACATAATGTCAGAATCGTATAAACAGTGCTGCAGCCCTTGAAGTCTTCTTAAAAAGCTCTTTTCAGGGCTGCCTAGCGCAGCCCCACCTGTTAGTGACCTGCTCTGCAGGCACCAACTTACAAACTGAGCTCCAGTGCCTAGAGGTGGGGTTAGAGAAGTTCCCTGTCACTGAGCACACACTGCCACAGTAATACATGGGAGGGAAGCGGTATCAGCGCACATAATGTGTACTGATAATACTCCCTTTCCATTTCGCAGTTTCATACATCTACCCCATAGGATAACAAGTTCAATACCAACCCCCACTCTGCTTTGCTTCAGCAACAAAATAATTATTCCTTTAAACTCTGGCGTGAACATCCTACGGCAAGAAAGATAGTCCACAAGTACTCCAGTGTATACCACAAAAGAGCCCCCAAATGTAACCCCCATATGTAGAGTCTAGTCTCACCAGGGCACTCGCAGCCTCCACCCTTGGCACGGTTGGCCACAGCAGCAGCATAGGATCGGGCATCAAGAATCAATAACTTTTTTGGCTGGACAGAAGGGCTTTCAGATGGCAGAGTATTTGACATGGATGAGTCTGCAGGAAAAACAGAAAAGCAAATCATTACATAACAGTACACAACGCAAAGCAACCAGAATAACTATATTAGGATAAATGGATAATAAATTAAGGCTTCACTTGAACTGGAAATAAATAAAAGCACTAGTTTTGTACTCTTACCAAAGTCAACATCTGTAAGTACACCTCCATTACCATGGCCACGAGGGCAGGTTCCATTAGCCATTTTGCCTGGACTGCTTCTGCTGTTGTCACTGGCACATGCCCTGGCCACAGACTGAACAAGATGTTCATCATCAGCATTCCTCCACCCCCACCAGCTGACCTCAGGTTGGCCACAGCGGGCAATAACAGCTCCATTACTCTGGTGCCTGTATGGAAGGTAAACAGGATAGAAATAAGACAACATAACTGACCGTGCAGAGTGACCAGCATGGGAGCATGTTAAAAGAAAAGAAAAACACTCGCCCCCTGAAGAAGCAGGTATGTCTACAGATGCACTAATGTGGGAAAAGGAGGGCTTAGTTAGTAACCCATTGCTGGGATGATTCCAAGGAAGAATTCCTTAGTGTAAAAAAGTAAATAATAATGTGGGTTTCTGAGCACTGGGGTTATGAGAGTGTGATCAGACTACACTGTAGTTTTACCTGTACACCACAGTAGGAATACGCTTCCAGGAGCGAAAGCTGGCAACACTCTCCAATTCTTTATCTGTTATCCAGGCTGGGACAATCAGCTCTTGTGGGTAACTGGAACATACCCTGTTAATGAAGAGAGATGCTGGTGATAAGGCTACCGTAGGTTTTAAATGACACTAAGGAGTCTAGCAGCAAATGTAGACAACCTGTTTTGATCTTTAAACACAAAGGAGAACATTTAAGACATACAAAAGGTACGTGTAAAGAATGTCCCAAATGCCAGTGCTGCCCATACAGCGCAGATTAGTACGTGAAAGCATAAGTACTGCTTTGTTGCCAAGGATTACATCATCCTTTCTTCACAATTACCTTTAGAACACTTTTCTCTAACGTCCTAGTGGATGCTGGGGACTCCGTAAGGACCATGGGAATAGACGGGCTCCGCAGGAGACATGGGCACTTTAAGAAAGAATTTAGATTCTGGTGTGCTCTGGCTCCTCCCTCTATGTCCCTCCTCCAGACCTCAGTTTGAATCTGTGCCCGGACGAGCTGGGTGCTGTTCAGTGAGCTATCCTGAGCTCGCT
This sequence comes from Pseudophryne corroboree, assembly GCF_028390025.1. Classification (NCBI taxonomy): domain Eukaryota; kingdom Metazoa; phylum Chordata; class Amphibia; order Anura; family Myobatrachidae; genus Pseudophryne; species Pseudophryne corroboree. Next base: position 419,731,159 of record NC_086444.1, on the reverse strand, counting down.
GTAAGAAAGTATTTTGTTAGGTTTTTTATTTTCAGGGAGCTCTGCTGGCAACAGACTCCCTGCATTGTGGGACAGAGGGGAGAGAAGCAGCCCTACTCTCTGAAGCTAGGTCCTGCTTCTTAGGCTACTGGACACCATTAGCTCCAGAGGGATCGTACACAGGATCTCACCCTCGTCGTCCGATCCCAGAGCCGCGCCGCCGTCCCCCTCGCAGAGCCGGAAGACAGAAGCCGGGTAAGTATGAGAAGCAAGAAGACTTCGAAATCTGCGGCAGAAGACTCCGTTCTTCACATAAGAGGTAACGCACAGCACTGCAGCTGTGCGCCATTGCTCCAAACACACCTCACATACTCCGGTCACTGTAAGGGTGCAGGGCGCAGGGGAAGGCGCCCTGGGCAGCATATGGACATCTGTTGGCAAAAGTACTCATATATACAGTTGGGCACTGTATATATGTATGAGCCCCCGCCAAAAAGATATGTATTTTAGCGGGACAGAAGCCCGCCGTCGAGGGGGCGGGGCTTCTCCCTCAGCACTCACCAGCGCCATTTTTTCTCCACAGCTCCGCTGAGAAGAAGCTCCCCAGGCTCTCCCCTGCAGATCACGGTAGAAAAGGGTAAAAGGAGAGGGGGGGGGGGGGGGCACATAATTAGGCGCAAAAAACACAATATACAGCAGCTACTGGGTTAACATTAAGTTACTGTGTTATTCCTGGGTTATATAGCGCTGGGGTGTGTGCTGGCATACTCTCTCTCTGTCTCACCAAAGGGCCTTGTGGGGAAACCGTCTTCAAAAAGGGCATTCCCTGTGTGTGTGGTGTGTCGGTACGCTTGTGTCGACATGTCTGATGAGGAAGCAGAGCGGGAGCAAATGAATGTGGTGTCTCTGCCGACGGCACCGACACCTGATTGATAGATATGTGGAAGGTTTTAAATGATAATGTTATTTCCTTGCATAAAAGGTTAGACAAAGCTGAAACCTCGGGACAGTCAGGGTCCCAACCCATGCCTGATCCTATGTCGCAGAGGCCGACAGGGTCTCAGTGGCGCCCACTATCCCAAATTATTGACACGGATACAGACATGGATTCTGACTCCAGTGTCGATTACGATGATGCAAAGTTACAGCCAAAATTGGCTAAATCCATCCGTTATATATGATTATAGCTATTAAGGATGTGTTGCACATCACAGAGGAAACCCCAGTCCCTGACAGGAGGGTTCATATGTATGGGGAAAAGAAGCCGCAGGTAACTTTTCCCCCCTCACACGAGCTCAATGAGTTATGTGAAAAGGCTTGGGAATCTCCAGATAAAAGACTGCAGATTTCCAAAAAGATTCTTATGGCGTATCCTTTCCCGCCAACGGACAGGTTACGCTGGGAATCCTCCCATAGGGTGGACAAAGCTTTGACACGTTTGTCCAAGAAGGTAGCCCTTCCGTCATAGGATACGGCTACCCTCAAAGATGCTGCGGATCGCAAACAGGAGGTTACCCTGAAGTCCATTTATACACATTCAGGTACCTTACTTGAGGCCGGCAATCGCGTCGGCTTGGGTGTGTAGTGCTGTAGCAGCATGGACGGATACCTTATCTGAGGAACTTGATACCTTAGACAAGGATACTATATTAATGACCCTGGGGCATATTAAAGACGCTGTCCTATATATGAGAGATGCTCAGAGAGACATTAGCCTACTAGGTTCTAGAATAAATGCTATGTCGATTTCTGCCAGAAGGGTCCTGTGGACTCGGCAATGGACAGGTGATGCCGACTCAAAAAGGCACATGGTGGTTTTACCTTACAAGGGTGAGGAATTGTTTGGGGAGGGTCTCTCGGACCTGGTCTCCACAGCTACGGCTGGGAAGTCAAATTTTTTGCCATATGTTTCCTCACAACCTAAGAAAGCACCGTATTACCAAATGCAGTCCTTTCGATCACAGAAAAACAAGAAAGTCCGAGGTGCGTCCTTTCTTGCCAGAAGCAGGGGCAGAGGAAAGAAGCTGCACAACACAGCTAGTTCCCAGGAACAGAAGTCCTCCCCGGCTTCCACTAAATCCACCGCATGACGCTGGGGCTCCACAGGCGGAGCTAATGCCCGATGGGGGCGCTTCTCCGAAATTTCAGCCACAAGTGGGTTCACTCACAGTTGGATCCCTGGGCAATAGATATTGTGTCTCAGGGATACAAGCTGGAATTTGAAGAGATGCCCCCTCACCGATACCTCAAGTCGGCCCTGCCAGCTTCCCCCTTAGAGAGGGAAATAGTGTTAAATGCAATTCACAAATTGTATCTTCAACAGGTGGTGGTCAAGGTTCCCCTCCTTCAACAAGGAAAGGGTTATTATTCGACCATGTTTGTGGTTCCGAAACCGGACGGTTCGGTCAGACCCATATTGAATTTAAAATCCCTGAACATGTACCTAAAAAGGTTCCGGTTCAAGATGGAATCGCTGAGACCGGTCATTGCAAGCCTGGAAGGGGGGGATTTTATGGTGTCTCTGGACATAAAGGATGCATACCTTCATGTCCCCATTTATCCACCTCATCAGGCGTACCTCAGATTTGTGGTACAGGGTTGTCATTACCAATTTCAGACGTTGCCGTTTGGTCTCTCCACGGCTCCGAGAATATTTACCAAGGTAATGGCGGAAATGATGGTACTCCTGCGGAAGCAAGGGGGTCACAATTATCCCATACTTGGACGATCTCCTCATAAAAGCGAGGTCAAGAGAGCAGTTGCTGATCAGCGTAGCACGTTCTCTGGAAGTGTTACGGCAACACGGCTGGATTCTGAATATTCTAAAGTCGCAGTTGGTTCCTACGACTCGTCTGCCTTTCCTGAGCATGATTCTGGACACAGGCCAGAAAAGGGTTTATCTCCCGATAGAGGAGGTTCAGGAACTCATGACACTGGTCAGGGACCTATTACACCAAAACAGGTGTCAGTGCATCACTGCACTGGAGTCCTGGGAAAGATGGTGGCATCATACGAGGCCATTCCCTTCGGCAGGTTCCATGCGAGGACCTTTCAATGGGACTTACTGGACAAATGGTCCGGATCACATCTTCAGATGCATCGGTTAATCACCCTGGGTCCTGGTGACCACGAATGCAAGCCTCCGAGGGTGGGGAGCAGTCACACAGGAAAGAAATTTCCAAGGTCTGTGGTCAAGTCAGGAGACTTGCCTTCACATCAACATCCTGGAACTAAGGGCCATTTACAACGCCCTACGTCAAGCAGAGACCCTGCTTCGCGGTCAACCAGTTCTAATTCAGTCAGACAACATCACCGCTGTGGCTCATGTAAACCGACAAGGCGGCACAAGGAGCAGGGTGGCGATGGCGGAAGCCACCAGAATTCTTCGCTGGGCGGAGAATCATGTAAGCGCACTGTCAGCAGTGTTCATCCCGGGGGTAGACAACTGGGAAGCAGACTTCCTCAGCAGGCACGACCTCCACCCGGGGGAGTGGGGACTTCATCAAGAAGTCTTCGCACAGGTTGCAAGTCGGTGGGAACTGCCACAGGTGGACGTGATGGCATCCCGCCTCAACAAAGCGGTACAGAGGTATTGCGCCAGGTCATGAGACTTTCAGGCGATAGCTGTGGATGCACTGGTGTCACCGTGGGTGTTCCAGCCGGTCTATGTATTTCCTCCTCTTCCTCTCATACCCAAGGTGTTGAGAATCATAAGAAAAAGAGTGAGAACAATACTCATTGTTCCGGATTGGCCAAGAAGGACTTGGTATCCAGATCTGCAAAAAATGCTCACAGAGGACCCGTAGCCTTTTCCTCTAAGACAGGACTTGTTGCAACAAGGGCCCTGTCTGTTCCAAGACTTACCGCGGCTGCGTTTGACGGCATGGCGGTTGAACGCCGGATCCTAGCGGAAAAAGGCATTCCAGATGAGGTCATTCCTACGCTGATAAAGGCTAGGAAGGACGTGACAGCTCAACATTATCACCGTATATGGCGAAAATATGTTGCTTGGTGTGAGGCCAGGAATGCCCCTACGGAGGAATTCCAGCTGGGCCGTTTCCTTCACTTCCTACAGTCAGGAGTGACTTTGGGCCTAAAATTGGGTTCCTTTAAGGTCCAGATTTCGGCCCTATCCATTTTCTTTCAAAAAGAGCTGGCTTCTCTACCTGAAGTTCAGACGTTTGTGAAGGGAGTGCTGCGTATTCAGCCCCCTTCTGTGCCCCCGGTGGCACCTTGGGATCTTAACGTGGTGTTGAGTTTCCTGAAATCCCACTGGTTTGAACCACTCAAAACGGTGGAATTGAAATATCTCACGTGGAAGGTGGTCATGCTACTAGCATTGGCTTCGGCTATGCGTGTGTCAGAATTAGCGGCTTTGTCACATAAAAGCCCCTATCTGGTTTTCTGGATAGAGCAGAATTGCGGACCCGTCCACAATTTCTGCCAAAAGTGGTTTCATCCTTTCATATAAACCAACCTATTGTGGTGCCTGTGGCTACTACTGACTTGGAGGATTCCGAGTTACTTGATGTGGTCAGGGCTTTGAAGGTTTATGTAGCCAGAACGGCTAGGGTCAGGAAAACAGAATCTTTGTTTATCCTGTATGCTTCCAACAAGCTTGGTGCTCCTGCTTCAAAGCAAACTATTGCTCGCTGGATCTGTAACACGATTTAGCAGGCTCATTCTGCAGCTGGATTGCCGCTGCCAAAATCAGTTAAGGCCCATTCCACTAGGAAGGTGGGCTCTTCTTGGGCGGCTGCCCGAGGGGTCTCGGCATTACAGCTGTGCCGAGCGGCTACTTGGTCAGGTTCAAACACTTTTGCAAAGTTCTACAAGTTTGATGACTCTGCAGCACCGAATGGGCAAACTCAAGGGAGGACCTTGAGTTTGCCCATTCGGTGCTGCAGAGTCATCCGCACTCTCCCGCCCGTTTGGGAGCTTTGGTATAATCCCCATGGTCCTTACGGAGTCCCCAGCATCCACTAGGACGTTAAAGAAAAATAAGAATTTACTCACCGGTAATTCTATTTCTCGTAGTCCGTAGTGGATGCTGGGACTCCGTAAGGACCATGGGGAATAGCGGCTCCGCAGGAGACTGGGCATAACTATAAAGAAAGCTTTAGACTACTGGTGTGCACTGGCTCCTCCCACTATGACCCTCCTCCAGACTTCAGTTAGGATACTGTGCCCGGAAGAGCTGACACAATAAGGAAGGATTTTGAATCCCGGGTAAGACTCATACCAGCCACACCAATCACACCGTATAACTCGTGATACAATACCCAGTTAACAGTATGATAACAACTGAGCCTCTCAACAGATGGCTCAACAATAACCCTTTAGTTAAACAATAACTATATACAAGTATTGCAGACAATCCGCACTTGGGATGGGCGCCCAGCATCCACTACGGACTACGAGAAATAGAATTACCGGTGAGTAAATTCTTATTTTCTCTGACGTCCTAAGTGGATGCTGGGACTCCGTAAGGACCATGGGGATTATACCAAAGCTCCCAAACGGGCGGGAGAGTGCGGATGACTCTGCAGCACCGAATGGGCAAACTCAAGGTTCTCCCCAGCCAGGGTGTCAAACTTGTAGAATTTAGCAAATGTGTTTGACCCCGACCAAGTAGCTGCTCGGCAAAGTTGTAGAGCCGAGACCCCTCGGGCAGCCGCCCAAGAAGAGCCCACCTTCCTCGTGGAATGGGCTTTTACTGATTTAGGATGCGGCAGTCCAGCCGCAGAATGTGCAAGCTCAATCGTACTACAGATCCAGCGAGCAATAGTCTGCTTTGAAGCAGGTGCACCCAACTTGTTGGGCGCATACAGGATAAATAGGGAGTCAGTCTTTCTGACTCCAGCTGTCCTGGAAACAAATTTTCAGGGCCCTGACTACGTCCAACAACTTGGAAGCCTCCAAGTGTTTCGTAGCCGCAGGCACCACGATAGGTTGGTTCAGATGAAAGGCTGATACCACCTTAGGGAGAAATTGGGGACGAGTCCTCAATTCTGCCCTATCCATATGGAAAATCAGATAAGGGCTTTTACATGACAAAGCCGCCAATTCTGATACACGCCTGGCCGAAGCCAAGGCCAACAACATGACCACTTTCCACGTGAGATATTTCAATTCCACGGTCTTAAGTGGCTCAAACCAATGTGACTTTAGGAAATCCAACACCACGTTGAGATCCCAAGGTGCCACTGGAGACACAAAAGGGGGCTGAATATGCAGCACTCCCTTAACAAAAGTTTGAACTTCAGGTAGTGAAGCCAGTTCTCTCTGGAAGAAAATCGATAGAGCCGAAATATGGACCTTAATGGAACCCAATTTAAGGCCCATAGTCACCCCTGACTGTAGGAAGTGCAGGAAACGGCCCAGCTGAAATTCTTCCGTTGGGGCCTTCCTGGCCTCACACCACGCAACATATTTTCGCCATATGCGGTGATAATGGTTTGCGGTTACTTCTTTCCTAGCTTTAATCAGCGTAGGAATTACTTCCTCCGGAATGCCCTTTTCCTTCAGGATCCTGTGTTCAACCGCCATGCCGTCAAACGCAGCCGCGGTAAGTCTTGGAACAGACAGGGCCCCTGGTGCAGCAGGTCCTGTCTGAGCGGTAGAGGCCATGGGTCTTCTGAGATCATTTCTTGAAGTTCCGGGTACCAAGCTCTTCTTGGCCAATCCGGAACAATGAGTTTAGTTCTTACTCCTCTCCTTCTTATTATCCTCAGTACCTTTGGTATGAGAGGAAGAGGAGGGAACACATAAACCGACCGGTACACCCATGGTGTCACTAGAGCGTCCACAGCTATCGCCTGCGGGTCTCTTGACCTGGCGCAATACTTTTCTAGCTTTTTGTTTAGGCGGGACGCCATCATGTCCACCTGTGGCCTTTCCCAACGGTTTACAATCATTTGAAAGACTTCTGGATGAAGTCCCCACTCTCCCGGGTGGAGGTCGTGCCTGCTGAGGAAGTCTGCTTCCCAGTTGTCCACTCCCGGAATGAACACTGCTGACAGTGCTAACACGTGATTTTCCGCCCATCTGAGAATCCTTGTGGCTTCTGCCATCGCCGTCCTGCTTCTCGTGCCGCCCTGTCTGTTTACAGGGGCGACCGTCGTGATGTTGTCTGACTGGATCAGTACCGGCTGGTTTTGAAGCAGGGGTTTTGCCTGACTTAGGGCATTGTAAATGGCCCTTAGTTCCAGAATATTTATGTGCAGGGAAGTCTCCTGACTTGACCATAGTCCTTGGAAGTTTCTTCCCTGTGTGACTGCCCCCCAGCCTCGAAGGCTGGCATCCGTGGTCACCAGGACCCAGTCCTGTATGCCGAATCTGCGGCCCTCTTGAAGATGAGCACTCTGCAGCCACCACAGCAGAGACACCCTTGTCCTTGAAAACAGGGTTATCAGCCGATGCATCTGAAGATGCGATCCAGACCACTTGTCCAACAGGTCCCACTGAAAGGTTCTTGCATGGAACCTGCCGAATGGAATTGCTTCGTAGGAAGCTACCATCTTTCCCAGGATCCGCGTGCAGTGATGCACAGACACCTGTTTTGGTTTTAGGAGGCCTCTGACTAGAGATGACAGCTCCTTGGCCTTCTCCTCCGGGAGAAACACTTTTTTCTGTTCTGTGTCCAGAACCATCCCCAGGAACAGTAGACGTGTCGTAGGGACCAGCTGTGACTTTGGAATATTTAGAATCCAGCCGTGCTGTTGTAGCACCTCCCGAGATAGTGCTACCCCGACCAACAACTGCTCCCTGGACCGCGCCTTTATCAGAAGATCGTCCAAGTACGGGATAATTAAAACTCCCTTCTTTCGAAGGAGTATCATCATTTCCGCCATTACCTTGGTAAAGACCCTCGGAGCCGTGGATAGACCGAACGGCAACGTCTGGAATTGGTAATGACAATCCTGTACCACAAATCTGAGGTACTCCTGGTGAGGATGGTAAATTGGGACATGCAGGTAAGAATCCTTGAAGTCCAGTGATACCATGTAATCCCCCTCGTCCAGGCTTGCAATAACCGCCGAGCGATTCCATCTTGAACTTGAATTTTTTTTATATATGTGTTCGAGGATTTCAAATTTAAAATGGGTCTCACCGAACCGTCCGGTTTCGGTACCACAAACATTGTGGAATAGTAACCCCGTCCTTGTTGAAGTAGGGGCACCTTTACTATCACCTGTTGTGAATACAGCTTGTGAATTGCCTGTAACACTGCCTCCCTGCCTGAGGGAGTGGTTGGTAAGGCAGATTTGAGGAAACGGCGGGGGGGAGACGTCTCGAATTCCAGCTTGTACCCCTGAGATACTACTTGAAAGATCCAGGGATCCACCCGTGAGCGAGCCCACTGATTGCTGAAATATTTGAGACGGGCCCCCACCGTACCTGGCTCCGCCTGTGGAGCCCCAGCGTCATGCTGTGGACTTAGAGGAAGCGGGGGAGGACTTTTGCTCCTGGGAACTGGCTGTATGCTGCAGCTTTTTCCCTCTACCTCTGCCTCTGGGCAGAAAGGACGCGCCCTTAACCCGCTTGCCCCTATTGGGCCGAAAGGACTGTACCTGATAATACGGTGCTTTCTTTGGCTGTGAGGGAACATGGGGTAAAAATGTAGACTTCCCAGCTGTTGCTGTGGAAACGAGGTCCGAGAGACCATCCCCGAACAACTCCTCACCCTTATAAGGCAGAACTTCCATGTGCCTTTTAGAATCTGCATCTCCTGTCCACTGCCGAGTCCATAACCCTCTCCTGGCAGAAATGGACATTGCACTTATTCTAGATGCCAGCCGGCAAATATCCCTCTGTGCATCCCTCATGTATAAAAGTGCGTTTTTAATATGCTCTACGGTTAGCAATATAGTGTCCCTGTCTAGGGTATCAATATTTTCCGACAGGGAATCTGACCACGCAGCTGCAGCACTGCACATCCATGCTGAAGCAATAGCTGGTCTCAGTATCACACCTGTGTGTGTATATATAGACTTCAGTATAGCCTCCTGCTTTCTATCAGCAGATTCCTTTAGGGCGGCCGTATCCGGAGACGGTAGTGCCACCTTCTTTGACAAGCGTGTGAGCGCTTTATCCACCCTAGGGGATGTTTCCCAACGTGACCTATCCTCTGGCGGGAAAGGGTATGCCATTAGCAACCTCTTAGAAATTACCAGTTTCTTATCAGGGGAAGCCCACGCTTCTTCACACACTTCATTTAACTCTTCAGATGGAGGAAAAGCTACTGGTAGTTTTTTCTCTCCAAACATAATACCCTTTTTTGTGGTACCGGGGGTAACATCAGAAATGTGCAACACATTTTTCATTGCCTCAATCATGTAACGTGTGGCCCTACTGGAAGTTACATTAGTCTCATCATCGTCGACACTGGAGTCAGTATCCGTGTCGACATCTGTGTCTGCCATCTGAGGTAGCGGGCGTTTTAGAGCCCCTGATGGCTTTTGAGACGCCTGGGCAGGCACAGGCTGAGAAGCCGGCTGTCCCACATTTGGTATGTCGTCAAACCTTTTATGCAAGGAGTCGACACTGTCGCGTAATTCCTTCCACAGCACCATCCACTCAGGTGTCGACCCCGCAGGGGGTGACATCACATTTATAGGCATCTGCTCCGCCTCCACATAAGCCTCCTCATCAAACATGACGACACAGCCGTACCGACACACCGCACACACACAGGGAATGCTCTGACAGAGGACAGGACCCCACAAAGCCCTTTGGGGAGACAGAGAGAGAGTATGCCAGCACACACCAGAGCGCTATATATATATATATATATATATATATATATATATATATACTGCGCCTAAATTTAGTGCCCCCCCTCTCTTTATTACCCTTCTGTAGCTTGTACACTGCAGGGGAGAGCCAGGGAGCGTCCTTCCAGCGGAGCTGTGAGGGAAAAATGGCGCCAGTGTGCTGAGGGAGATGGCCCCGCCCCTTTTCCGGCTGACTTCTCCCGCTTTTTCTGGAATTCTGGCAGGGGTATTTTTACACCTATATAGCCTTCCTGACTATATATGGTGTAGATTTGCCAGCCAAGGTGTCTTATATTGCCCTCAGGGCGCCCCCCCCCCAGCGCCCTGCACCCATCAGTGACCGGAGTGTGAGGTGTGCATGAGGAGCAATGGCGCACAGCTGCAGTGCTGTGCGCTACCTTGTTGAAGACTGAAGTCTTCTGCCGCCGATTTTCCGGAACACTTTTTGCTTCTGGCTCTGTAAGGGGGCCGGCGGCGCGGCTCCGGGAACTAACACCAAGGTCGGGTCCTGCGGTCGATCCCTCTGGAGCTAATGGTGTCCAGTAGCCTAAGAAGCCCAAACTACCACCAGTTAGGTAGGTTCGCTTCTTCTCCCCTTAGTCCCTCGCTGCAGTGAGTCTGTTGCCAGCAGATCTCACTGTAAAATAAAAAACCTAAAATATACTTTCTTTCTAGGAGCTCAGGAGAGCCCCTAGTGTGCATCCAGCTCAGCCGGGCACAAGATTCTAACTGAAGTCTGGAGGAGGGTCATAGTGGGAGGAGCCAGTGCACACCAGTAGTCTAAAGCTTTCTTTATAGTTGTGCCCAGTCTCCTGTGGAGCCGCTATTCCCCATGGTCCTTACGGAGTCCCAGCATCCACTTAGGACGTCAGAGAAATAAGATTTTACTTACCGGTAAATTTATTTCTCGTAGTCCGTAGTGGATGCTGGGCGCCCGTCCCAAGTGCGGACTTCTTCTGCAATACTTATATATAGTTATTGCTGCAATAAGGGCTATGTTATTGTTGCATCAGGGTTGAACTGATGCTCTGTTGTTGTTCATACTGTTGACTGGGTAAGTTTATCACATGTTATACGGTGTGATTGGTGTGGCTGGTATGAGTCTTGCCCTGGATTTCCAAAATCCTTTCCTTGTACTGTCAGCTCTTCCGGGCACAGTTTCTCTAACTGAGGTCTGGAGGAGGGACATAGAGGGAGGAGCCAGAGCACACCAGAATCTAAAATAAGAATTTACTTACCGATAATTCTATTTCTCGGAGTCCGTAGTGGATGCTGGGGTTCCTGAAAGGACCATGGGGAATAGCGGCTCCGCAGGAGACAGGGCACAAAAGTAAAGCTTTTACAGGTCAGGTGGTGTGTACTGGCTCCTCCCCCTATGACCCTCCTCCAGACTCCAGTTAGGTACTGTGCCCGGACGAGCGTACACAATAAGGGAGGATTTTGAATCCCGGGTAAGACTCATACCAGCCACACCAATCACACCGTACAACTTGTGATCTAAACCCAGTTAACAGTATGATAACAGAAGAGCCTCTGAAAGATGGCTTCCTAAACAATAACCCGAATTAGTTAACAATAACTATGTACAAGTATTGCAGATAATCCGCACTTGGGATGGGCGCCCAGCATCCACTACGGACTCCGAGAAATAGAATTATCGGTAAGTAAATTCTTATTTTCTCTATCGTCCTAAGTGGATGCTGGGGTTCCTGAAAGGACCATGGGGATTATACCAAAGCTCCCAAACGGGCGGGAGAGTGCGGATGACTCTGCAGCACCGAAAGAGAGAACTCCAGGTCCTCCTTTGGCAGGGTATCAAATTTGTAAAAATTTACAAACGTGTTCTCCCCTGACCACGTAGCTGCTCGGCAGAGTTGTAATGCCGAGACCCCTCGGGCAGCCGCCCAAGATGAGCCCACCTTCCTTGCGGAATGGGCCTTAACAGATTTAGGCTGTGGCAGGCCTGCCACAGAATGTACAAGTTGAATTTTGTTACAAATCCAACGAGCAATCGACTGCTTAGAAGCAGGTGCACCCAACTTGTTGGGTGCATACAGTATAAACAGCGAGTCAGATTTTCTGACTCCAGCCGTCCTTTAAATGTATATTTTTAAGGCTCTGACAACGTCCAACAACTTGGAGTCCTTCAAGTCGTCTGTAGCCGCAGGCACTACAATAGGCTGGTTCAGGTGAAACGCTGATACCACCTTAGGGAGAAAATGCGGACGCGTCCGCAGCTCTGCCCTATGTCGAATGGAAAATTAAATAAGGGCTTTTATAAAACAAAGCCGCCAGTTCAGATACTCTCCCGGCCGAAGCCAGGGCCAGTAACATAGTCACTTTCCATGTGAGATATTTCAAATCCACATTCTTTAGTGGTTCAAACCAATTGGATTTGAGGAAATCTAAAACTACATTTAGATCCCACGGTGCCACCTTAGGCACCACAGGAGGCTGTATATGCAGTACTCCTTTGATAAAAATCTGGACCTCAGGGACTGAGGCCAATTCTTTTTGGAAGAATATTGATAGGGCCGAAATTTGAACCTTAATAGATCCCAATTTGAGACCCATAGACAATCCTGATTGCAGGAAATGTAGGAAAACGACCCAGTTGAAATTCCTCCATCGGAGCACTCCGCTGCTCGCACCACGCAACATATTTTCGCCAAATACGGCGATAATGCTTCGCGGTGACTTCCTTCCTTGCCTTTATCAAGGTAGGAATGACTTCTTCTGGAATGCCTTTTCCTTTTAGGATCTGGCATTCAAACGCCATGCCGTCAAACGCAGCCGCGGTAAGTCTTGAAAAAGACAAGGACCCTGCTGAAGCAGGTCCCTTCTCAGAAGTAGAGGCCACGGATCGTCCGTGACCATCTCTTGAAGTTCCGGGTACCAAGTCCTTCTTGGCCAATCCGGAGCCACTAGTCTTACTCCTCTTTGCCGTATAATCCTCAATACCTTTGGTATGAGAGGCAGAGGAGGAAACACATATACCGACTGGTACACCTAAGGTGTTACCAGCGCGTCCACAGCTATTGCCTGCGGATCTCTTGACCTGGCGCAATACCTGTCCAGTGTTTTGTTGAGGCGAGACGCCATCATGTCCACCATTGGTTTTACCCAACGGTTTAATAGCATGTGGAAAACTTCTGGATGAAGTCCCCACTCTCCCGGGTGAAGGTCGTGTCTGCTGAGGAAGTCTGCTTCCCAGTTGTCCACGCCCGGGATGAATACTGCTGACAGTGCTATCACGTGATTCTCCGCCCAGCGAAGGATCCTGGCAGCTTCTGCCATTGCCCTCCTGCTTCTTGTGCCGCCCTGTCTGTTTACATGGGCGACTGCCGTGATGTTGTCCGACTGGATCAACACCGGTCTTCCTTGAAGCAGAGGTTCCGCCTGGCTTAGAGCATTGTAGATTGCTCTTAGTTCCAGAATGCTTATGTGAAGAGACTTTTTCAGGCTCGACCACACTCCCTGGAAATTTCTTCCCTGTGTGACTGCTCCCCAGCCTCTCAGGCTGGCATCCGTGGTCACCAGGATCCAATCCTGCATGCCAAATCTGCGGCCCTCCAATAGATGAGCCTCCTGCAACCACCACAGAAGGGATACCCTTGTCCTCGGCGACAGGGTTATCCGCAGGTGCATCTGAAGATGCGACCCTGACCATTTGTCCAACAGATCCCTTTGCATGGAATCTGCCGAAAGGGATTGCTTCGTAAGAAGCTACCATTTTTTCCCAGGACTCTTGCATTGATGTACAGACACCTTTCCTGGTTTTAGGAGGTTCCTGACCAGGTCAGATAACTCCTTGGCTTTTTCTTCGGGAAGAAAAACCTTTTTCTGAACTGTGTCCAGAATCATCCCCAGGAACAGCAGACGAGTTGTCGGCATTAATTGGGATTTTGGAATATTCAGAATCCATCCGTGCTGCTTTAGCACCTCTTGAGATAGTGCTAAACCCATCTCTAGCTGTTCTCTGGACCTTGCCCTTATTAGGAGATCGTCCAAGTATGGGATAATTAATACGCCTTTTCTTCGAAGAAGAAATATTATCTCGGCCATTACCTTTGTAAAGACCCGAGGTGCCGTGGACAAACCAAACGGCAGCGTCTGAAACTGATAGTGACAGTTTTGTACAACGAACCTGAGGTACCCCTGGTGTGAGGGGTAATTGGAACGTGGAGATACGCATCCTTGATGTCCAAGGATACCATAAAGTCCCCTTCTTCCAGGTTCGCTATCACTGCTCTGAGTGACTCCATCTTGAACTTGAACTTCTTTATGTACAGGTTCAAGGACTTCAGATTTAGAATAGGCCTTACCGAGCCATCCGGCTTCGGTACCACAAAAAGAGTGGAATAATACCCCTTCCCTTGTTGTAGAAGAGGTACCTTGACTATCACCTGCTGAGAATACAGCTTGTGAATGGCTTCCAAAACCGTCTCCCTTTCTGAGGGGGACGTTGGTAAAGCAGACTTCAGGAAACGGCGAGGTGGCTCTGTCTCTAATTTCAACCTGTACCCCTGAGATATTATCTGCAGGATCCAGGGATTTACCTGCGAGTGAGCCCACTGCGCGCTGTAATTCTTGAGACGACCGCCTACCGCCCCCGAGTCCGCTTGCGAAGCCCCAGCGTCATGCTGAGGCTTTTGTAGAAACCGGGGAGGGCTTCTGTTCCTGGGAAGGAGCTGCCTGTTGCTGTCTCTTCCCTCGTCCTCTGCCTCGTGGCAGATATGAATAGCCCTTTGATCTCTTATTTTTAAAGGAACGAAAGGGCTGCGGTTGAAAGGTCGGTGCCTTTTTCTGTTGGGGAGTGACTTGAGGTAGAAAGGTGGATTTCCCGGCCGTAGCCGTGGCCACCAAATCCGATAGACCGACCCCAAATAACTCCTCTACGCATCGCCTGTCCACTGTCGTGTCCATAAAGCTCTTCTGGCCGAAATGGACATAGCACTTACCCGTGATGCCAGTGTGCAGATATCTCTCTGTGCATCACGCATATAAAGAAATGCATCCTTTATTTGTTCTAACGACAGTAAAATATTGTCCCTGTCCAGGGTATCAATATTTTCGATCAGGGACTCTGACCAAACTACCCCCCAGCACTGCACATCCAGGCAGTCGCAATAGCTGGTCGTAGTATAACACCTGCATGTGTGTATATACCTTTTTGGATATTTTCCATCCTCCTATCTGATGGATCTTTAAGTGCGGCCGTCTCAGGAGAGGGTAACGCCACTTGTTTTGATAAGCGTGTTAGCGCTTTGTCCACCCTAGGAGGTGTTTCCCAGCGCTCCCTAACCTCTGGCGGGAAAGGGTATAAAGCCAATAACTTCTTTGAAATTAGCAGTTTTTTATCGGGGCACCCCACGCTTCATCACACACGTCATTTAATTCTTCTGATTCGGTAAAAACTACTGGTAGTTTTTTCACACCCCACATAATACCCTGTTTAGTGGTACCTGTAGTATCAGCTAAATGTAACATCTCCTTTATTGCCAAAATCATATAACGTGTGGCCCTTTTACTGGAAAATACGGTTGATTCGTCACCTTCACCACCGGAATCAGTGCCTGTGTCTGGGTCTGTGTCGACCGACTGAGGCAAGGGGCGTTTTACCGCCCCTGACGGTGTTTGAGGCGCCTGGACAGGCACTAATTGAGTGTCCGGCCGCCTCATGTCGGCAAACGACTGCTTAAGCGAGTTGACGCTATCCCGTAATTCCACAAATAAAGGCATCCATTCTGGTGTCGACCCCCTAGGAGGTGACATCCTCATATTTGGCAATTGCTCCGCCTCCACACCAATAACGTCCTCATACATGTCGACACACACGTACCGACACACAGCAGACACACAGGGAATGCTCTATACGAAGACAGGACCCACTAGCCCTTTGGGGAGACAGAGGGAGAGTCTGCCAGCACACACCAAAAAGCGCTATATATGACAGGGATAGCCTTATGATTAAGTGCTCCCTTATAGCTGCTTTTATATTAATATATTGCCATTTATTTTGCCCCCCCTCTCTGTTATACCCTGTTTCTGTAGTGCAGTGCAGGGGAGAGACCTGGGAACCTTCCTGACCAGCGGAGCTGTGACAGAAAATGGCGCCGTGTGCTGAGGAGATAGGCCCCGCCCCTTTTCCGGCGGGCTCGTCTCCCGCTATTTAGTACATTTAGGCAGGGGTAAATATCTCCATATAGCCTCTGGGGCTATATGTGAGGTATTTTTAGCCTTTTTAAAGGTTTTCATTTGCCTCCCAGGGCGCCCCCCCCCCAGCGCCCTGCACCCTCAGTGACTGCCGTGTGAAGTGTGCTGAGAGGAAAATGGCGCACAGCTGCAGTGCTGTGCGCTACCTTAAGAAGACTGCAGGAGTCTTCAGCCGCCGATTCTGGACCTCTTCTTGCTTCAGCATCTGTGAGGGGGCCGGCGGCGTGGCTCCGGTGACCATCCAGGCTGTACCTGTGATCGTCCCTCTGGAGCTTCATGTCCAGTAGCCAAGAAGCCAATCCATCCTGCACGCAGGTGAGTTCACTTCTTCTCCCCTCTGTCCCTCGTTGCAGTGATCCTGTTGCCAGCAGGAATCACTGTAAAATAAAAAACCTAAGCTAAACTCTCTAAGCAGCTCTTTATGAGAGCCACCTAGAATTGCACCCTTCTCGGCAGGGCACAAAAATCTAACTGGAGTCTGGAGGAGGGTCATAGGGGGAGGAGCCAGTACACACCACCTGACCTGTAAAAGCTTTACTTTTGTGCCCTGTCTCCTGCGGAGCCGCTATTCCCCATGGTCCTTTCAGGAACCCCAGCATCCACTTAGGACGATAGAGAAATTCTTTCTTAAAGTGCCCATGTCTCCTGCGGAGCCCGTCTATTCCCATGGTCCTTACGGAGTCCCCAGCATCCACTACGGACTACAAGAAATAGATTTACCGGTAAGTAAAATCTTATTTTCACAAATGTAGTGAATTTCCAGGCAGAGTGCCATGAACAAAAAAACAAAAGCAGAAAAAGCAAAATGGCATAAAAATGCCAGTGAGCAATAATTTAGCAACTGCTCCTGTCACGGCCATAATACATGCACCACTGTCTATTCTAGCAGAGCTGCCACTGTTATAATAGACCTGAGGAGCCCTGCAGTGCTGTGATCCCATATCTGGTATATAAACCAGAAGACAGGCATTTCACCCTGCACAGGAACCCTCTAACAGGGGAATCAGGGCTGGATTAAAGGCCACGTGGGCATGGGGCTGATAATGATCTAGGGTCTATTCTGAAAAGTGGTGGAGGTGCGTACAGTACTGTATGGGTGTGGCCAGTGTGCGGGTGTGTATACCCCCTACTCTATCAACCCCAAAGTCTCAGTAAATAAATACGTAAAAGTAGAAAATGTCTAACATTTTGTAAGGAGAATACAGTTTTAACACTTGGATTTAAGGCCCTCAAGCAGTTGGGCAGGTGGTCATCAACATGTGATCATGATGATGGACCTATTATTATGCGGAGGCCTGGACCTGTAGTCCCATTCACCCTATTGTTAATCTGGCCCTGCTTATTCTGCATCTCTCTTGGCATATAACTTTAAGCACGATGCTACCTTTTGTACAAGAATTCCAAAGCAGAGATCATACGACAAGAAAAAGAAATGGTGCAGCAGAAGCAAGGTTATCACACTCAACATGAGGTGGGCACGTGTTACAAAGTTAGGGGTCAAACAAATTAGCTACGAAGGGTGCAATGTGCCATTGCTGCAGCATTTCAGCAACGGCATCCAAGCTCATACCCTTCGAGGGGTGGTTTCAGCCTGAATTTGCACAAAATTGCCCGGACCTCTATAGGGCGGTGAGCACTTTTGTGCAAATCTGGACCGCCATAAAGTGTGGCCACTGCCGTGATGACTCGCACCAGCCGAGATCATCGCAGACAATTGGACTGACCCCTTAGAATTTGTGTGTGCTTTAATTCTCTATTATAAAGGTGCAGAATAAAGGTCGTAAGCATTCTTGACGACTTCAAATCTACTAGTTTAATAAATAGATATGGACATTCTAACAAGCCTTACATACCTGAATTTCTCATTGATATTGGAAATTCTCCAAGCATTATCCATATCAAAACCCATCCGCTCCACTTCATTCTTAAAGCGTGAAATCACATGATCACCTGACAACAACAAAAAAAAAGCATACCAACATGAAAACACCCAAGAGAAAGGTATAGCAATGCCCAAAATGATTAACAATAGTTTTTAGATAGTGCTCCCTAGGTCTGGGCTGCGAAACACTGGTACGAAGAAAAAGCTGAATGAACGGACAATATCTGAAGCCTTCTGCCTTAAATACATGCCTGTGTCCTTAATTCTAGGTCCGCATATAAATATATTGGGCTCATCAATGTGACCGATATAACTACACAAAATGCCCACCTGGGCGGCACAGATCTCCATGCTGCTCTTTCTCACTGGCATAAACCTCCATGCACCAGGCATGGTAAGCAAAGGAAAAGAGATCCTCTATACGACTTGGTGGCCGCAAGGTTGCATTTAGACGCTTCTGCCAATCTTGGACCTGCTCAAAGTTGAAGAACTGGCACCTGGAATCATACAGACAAACCTGTTGGGTGATACTTCGTATGCTGAAAAGATATTCAAACTGACTTTTGATAAGGAATGTACCTGATTACTTTGCAGTCTTTGCAGGTCAAGTGAAGCTGAAAGGGATCTCTACACTCTACAGATTCTATCAGTTGCAGAGGAACCTACAATGAAGATCAGACACCCATTAGAAACATTTACATTTCCTTACATAAGGTGCTCCATCCAGGGTTCCTGGACAATATTTTAAAAGGTCTAAACTTCTAGGAGAAATCCTCCAATATGAGTGTCCAATAAGGAACTGTCTGCCATTTAAATCAACGAATGTCATTCTCCCATCATGTGGTCTTCAGACCTAATACTTTTTGGGACAGCAAATTCAGGAAAGACGCAAGGATTGTAGCAGAAGGAACACCAACCAACATATTAGTCTGAGGTAGAGGCGTATTTACCAAATCTTTGCCCAGTCCAGTGTGGGATGGGAATATACGTGCATAACAAAGGGTGCTTCTCTGAATCTAGCGGACGGTGCCGGATACAGCACAACTTTGCTTCCTTGACACACACAAAAATAGTTTTCATGCAATTTTTTGAGTGCCTAATGCTGTTCTTGATAACTCATAGTTAATTAGCCTTTCTTGGGAACCACATTGAGCTGCATTAGCCACGATCACAATAGATTGTGTTTTTTGCAGGGGAGCCAGAATGTTTTGAGGTTGTGAGGGAGGGGGTGCAGGAAAAAAAATATATATATATTGCCCCTCCCCAGTGTGGGGTAGCGCTTACCCCCGGATCCCTGCGGTGACTTTTCCTTTAAAAAGTGTGCTGCCGCAGCGTGCTATGCCATGCTCTGCTGTCCTTGCCGACTCTTTACAGATGCATTACTGGGAGGAGGCGTGCCATGATGAGCCTGCTGGGACATCTCCGCCTCCATTTTTTTTTTTTTTGGGGGGGGGACTTGCTGCCCCATTGCCCCCCCCCCCCCCCCCCAACTTTCCATTCCGACGCCGCTGGTTTTCGGTAAGATACAACACTTACATTAATAGAGGACTCCTTGTATTTAATGTTCAGCCGATAGTTGGAAAGAGAAATTATGGCATCCTCTGCCCGTCCCACAAATTCTGTGCTCTCACCATGCAACTCTTGGAAAGGAACCTGGACAGAGAGAGGACCATGAGTGCGGCAGTGAAAAACTGAAGAAAACATGAATATACTTTGAGACATTACATGAATATCAGACTTATTATATCTGATCCTTTGAGAGACATTTATCACCTGAAGATTTTCATCTTCCCGAATAAGTTGCTTGCGTGGGAAAATCTGATTTGCTTGGATACATTCTAGACTGGTCTGACTCTCCTCATCCTAAATAGATGAGAGATGTGATTACCCATAACAGACAGCAAAGTCCAAGACATCATATGCATTGACTAGTTACACATCTTACCATGTTTTATCCAGAACAGGTAAGGAAGGCAATGGTGGATGACTGCTCTTCCTTGAGGTCTCTCCACCAGACTGATTTTGCCTGAAATATAAAAAAAGATTAATTTCACATTGTAAATTCTCAAATGACGTTGATACTGGGCAATTGGACGACACTCATGAATCAACTCTACAAAATAACAAAAGTGCATAAAATAAACAACAGGATAATCAAAATAAATAGATCAATTGGTCATAAACAAAGCAGAGCTCTTGCATAGATGGCAGAAAATAAGATTTTACTTACCGATAAATCTATTTCTCATAGTCCGTAGTGGATGCTGGGGACTCCGTCAGGACCATGGGGAATAGCGGCTCCGCAGGAGACAGGGCACAAAAGCAAGCTTTTAGGATCACATGGTGTGTACTGGCTCCTCCCCCTATGACCCTCCTCCAAGCCTCAGTTAGGTACTGTGCCCGGACGAGCGTACACAATAAGGAAGGATCTTGAATCCCGGGTAAGACTCATACCAGCCACACCAATCACACCGTACAACTTGTGATTTGAACCCAGTTAACAGTATGATAACAATGAAGTAGCCTCTAAAAAAGATGGCTCACAACAAAAATAACCCGATTTTTTTGTAACAATAACTATGTACAAGTAATGCAGACAATCCGCACTTGGGATGGGCGCCCAGCATCCACTACGGACTATGAGAAATAGATTTATCGGTAAGTAAAATCTTATTTTCTCTAATGTCCTAGTGGATGCTGGGGACTCCGTCAGGACCATGGGGATTATACCAAAGCTCCCAAACGGGCGGGAGAGTGCGGATGACTCTGCAGCACCGAATGAGAGAACTCCAGGTCCTCCTCAGCCAGGGTATCAAATTTGTAGAATTTAGCAAACGTGTTTGCCCCTGACCAAGTAGCTGCTCGGCAAAGTTGTAAAGCCGAGACCCCTCGGGCAGCCGCCCAAGATGAGCCCACCTTCCTTGTGGAATGGGCATTTACAGATTTTGGCTGTGGCAGGCCTGCCACAGAATGTGCAAGCTGAATTGTACTACAAATCCAACGAGCAATAGTCTGCTTAGAAGCAGGAGCACCCAGCTTTTTGGGTGCCTACAATATAAACAGCAAGTCAGACTTTCTGACTCCAGCCGTCCTGGAATTATATATATATATATATTTTCAGGGCCCTGACAACGTCTAGCAACTTGGAGTCCTCCAAGTCCCTAGTAGCCGCAGGCACCACAATAGGTTGTTTCAGGTGAAACGCTGACACCACCTTAGGAAGAAACTGGGGACGAGTCCGCAGTTCTGCCCTGTCCGAATGGAAAATCAAATATGGGCTTTTGTAAGACAAAGCCGCCAATTTTGACAATCGCCTGGCCGAGGCCAGGGCCAACAGCATGGTCACTTTCCATGTGAGATATTTCAAATCCACAGATTTGAGTGGTTCAAACCAATATGATTTGAGGAATCCCAACACTACGTTGAGATCCCACGGTGCCACTGGAGGCACACAAGGGCTGTATATGCAATACTCCCTTGACAAACGTCTGGACTTCAGGAACTGAAGCCAATTTTTTCTGGAAGAAAATCTATAGGGCCGAAACTTGAACCTTAATGGACCCCAATTTGAGGCTCATAGACACTCCTGTTTGCAGGAAGTGCAGAAATCGACCTAGTTGAAATTTTTTCGTGGGGCCTTCCTGGCCTCACCCACGCAACATATTTTTACCACATGTGGTGATAACGTTGTGCGGTCACCTCCTTCCTGGCTTTGACCAGGGTAGGTATGACCTCTTCCGGAATGCCTTTTCCCTTAGGATCCGGCGTTCAAACCGCCATGCCGTCAAACGCAGTCGCGGTAAGTCTTGGAACAGACAAGGTCCCTGCTGGAGCAGGTCCTTTCTTAAAGGCCGATGCCACGGTTCCTCTTGGAACAGACATGGTACTTGCTGAAAGCAAATCCCTTCTTAGCTCCCGAGGCCATTAGTCCTCTGTGAGCATCTCTTGAAGTTCCGGTTACCAAGTCCCTCTTGGCCAATCCGGAGCCACGAGTATAGTTCTTACTCCTCTATGTCTTATAATTCTCAATACCTTGGTTATGAGAAGCAGAGAAGGGAACACATACACCGACTGTTACACCCACGGTGTTACCAGGACGTCCACAGCTATCGCCTGAAGGTCTCGTGACCTGGCGCAATACCTGTCCCATTTTTTTGTTCGGGCGGGACGCCATCATGTCCACCTTTGGTCTTTCCCAACGGTTCACAATCATGCGGAAAACTTCCCGATGAAGTTCCCACTCTCCCGGGTGGAGGTCGTGCCTGCTGAGGAAGTCTGCTTCCCAGTCGTCCACTCCCGGAATGAACACTGCTGACAGTGCTATCACATGATTTTCCGCCTAGCGAAAAATCCTTGCAGTTTTGCCACTGCCCTCCTGCTTCTCGTGCCGCCCTTTCTGTTTACGTGGGCGACTGCCATGATGTTATCCCACTGGATCAATACCGGCTGACCTTGAAGCAGAGGTCTTGCTAAGCTTAGAGCATTATAAATTTGCTCTTAGCTCCAGTATATTTATGTGGAGAGAATTCTCCAGACTTGATCACACTCCTTGTGTGACTGCTCCCCAGCCTCTCAGGCTGGCCTCCGTGGTCACGAGCATCCAATCCTGAATGCCGAATCTGCGGCCCTCTAGAAGATGAGCACTCTGTAATCACCACAGGAGAGACACCCTTGTCCTTGGATATAGGGTTATCCGCTGATGCATCTGAAGATGCGATCCGGACCATTTGTCCAGCAGATCCCACTGAAGAGTTCTTGCGTGAAATCTGCCGAATGGAAGCGCTTCGTAATAAGCCACCATTTTTACCAGGACTCTTGTGCAATGATGTACTGACACTTTTCCTGGTTTTAGGAGAATCCCGATTAGCTCGGATAACTCCCTGGCTTTCTCCTCTGGGAGAAACACCTTTTTCTGGACTGTGTCCAGAATCATCCCTAGGACCAGCAGACGTGTCGTCGGAACAACTGCGGTTTTGGAATATTTAGAATCCACCCGTGCTGTCGTAGAACTACTTGAGATAGTGCTACTCCGACCTCCAACTGTTCTCTGGACCTTGTTCTTATCAGGAGGTCGTCCATTTTCTTTGAAGACGAATCCTCCTTTCGGTCATTACCTTGGTAAGGACCCGGGGTGCCTTGGACAATCCAACGGCATCGTCTTGAAACTGATAGTGACAGTTCTGTACCACGAACCTGAGGTACCCTTGGTGAGAAAAGGCAAATTTTGGGACATGGAGGTAAGCATCCCTGATGTCCCGGGACACCATATAGTCCCCTTGTTCTTTGCTATCACTGCTCTGAGTGACTCCATCTGGATTTGAACCCTTGTAAGTGTTCAAATTTTTCAGATTTAGAATAGGTCTCACCTAGCCTTCAGTACCACCATATAGTGTGGAGTAATACCCCTTTCCTTGTTGTCGGAGGGGTAAATTTATTATCACCTGCTGGGAATACAGCTTGTGAATTGTTTTCAATACTGCCTCCCTGTCGGAGGGAGACATTGGTACAGCAGACTACAGGAACCTGCGAGGGGGGAAACCTCTCGACATTCCAATCTGTACCCCTTGGATACTACTTGTAGGATCCAGGGGTCCTGTACGGTCCCAGCGTCATGCTGAGAACTTGGTAGAAGCGGTGGAGGGCTTCTGTTCCTGGGAATGGGCTGCCTGCTGCAGTCTTCTTCCCTTTCCTCTATCCCTGGGCAGATATGACTCTTATAGGGACGAAAGGACTGAGGCTGAAAAGACTGTGTCTTTTTCTGCAGAGATGTGACTTAGGGTAAAAAACGGTGGATTTTCCAGCAGTTGCCCTGGCCACCAGGTCCCATGGACCGACCCCAAATAACTCCTCCCCTTTATACGGCAATACATCTTTGTGCCGTTTGGAATCTGCATCACCTGACCACTGTCGTGTCCATAAACATCTTCTTGCAGATATGGACATCGCATTTACTCTTGATGCCAGAGTGCAAATATCCCTCTGCGCATCTCGCATATATAGAAATGCATCCTTTAAATGCTCTATAGTCAATAAAATACTGTCCCTGTCAAAGGTATCAATATTTTTAGTCAGGGAATCCGATCAAGCCACCTCAGCTCTGCACATCCAGGCTGAGGCGATCGCTGGTCGCAGTATAACACCAGCATGTGTGTGTATACTTTTTAGGATATTTTTCAGCCTCCTATCAGCTGGCTCCTTAAGTACGGCCCTATCCGTAGATGGTACCGCCACTTGTTCTGATAAGCGTGTGAGCGCCTTATCCACCCTGAGGGGTGTTTCCCACCGCGCCTTAACTTCTGGCGGGAAAGGGTATACCGCCAATAATTTTCTATCGGGGGAAACCCACGCATCATCACACACTTCATTTAATTTATCTGATTCAGGAAAAACTACAGGTAGTTTTTTCACCTCACACATAATACCCTTTTTTGTGGTACTTGGAGTATCAGAAATATGTAACACCTCCTTCATTGCCCTTAACGTGTGGCCCTAAAAGAAAATACGTTTGTTTCTTCACCGTCGACACTGAAATCAGTGTCCGTGTCTGGGTCTGTGTCGACCGACTGAGGTAAATGGGCATTTTACAGCCCCTGACGGTGTTTGAGACGCCTGGACAGATACTAATTTGTTCGCCGGCCCTCTCATGTCGTCAACCGGCTTGCAGCGTGTTGACATTGTCACGTAATTTCCATAAATAAGCCATCCATTCCGGTGTCGACTCCCTAGAGAGTGACATCACCATTACAGGCAATTTGCTCCGCCTCCTCACCAATATTTTCCTCATACATGTCGACACACACGTACCGACATACAGCACACACATAGGGAATGCTCTGATAGAGGACAGGACCCACTAGCCCTTTGGGGAGACAGAGGGAGAGTTTGCCAGCACACACCAAAACGCTATAATTATCCAGGGACAACCTTTATATAAGTGTTCCTCCCTTATAGCATTTTAATATATATACATATCGCCAAATCAGTGCCCCCCCTCTCTGTTTTAACCCTGTTTCTGTAGTGCAGTGCAGGGGAGAGCATGGGAGCCTTCCCACCAGCCTTTCTGTGAGGGAAAATGGCGCTGTGTGCTGAGGAGAATAGGCCCCGCCCCCTTTTCGGCGGGCTTCTTCTCCGGAGTTTTAGATATCTGGCAGGGGTTAAATACATCCATATAGCCTCAAGGGCTATATGTGATGTATTTTTCGCCATACAGGTATTATACATTGCTGCCCAGGGCGCCCCCCCCCAGCGCCCTGCACCCTTCGTGACCGCTGTGTGAAGTGTGCTGACAACAATGGCGCACAGCTGCAGTGCTGTGCGCTACCTGATGAAGACTGAGAGTCTTCTGCCGCCTGGTTCCGGACCTCTTCATCTTCAGCGTCTGCAAGGGGGGTCGGCGGCGCGGCTCCGGGACGAACCCCAGGGCGAGCCCTGTGTTCCGACTCCCTCTGGAGCTATGTCCAGTAGCCTAAGAATCCAATCCATCCTGCACGCAGGTGAGTTGAAAATCTCTCCCCTAAGTCCCTCGATGCAGTGAGCCTGTTGCCAGCAGGACTCACTGAAAATAAAGAACCTAAAAACTTTTTCTAAGTAACTCTTTAAGAGAGCCACCTAGATTGCACCCTTCTCGGCCGGGCACAAAAACCTAACAAAGGCTTGGAGGAGGGTCATAGGGGGAGGAGCCAGTACACACCATGTGATCCTAAAAGCTTGCTTTTGTGCCCTGTCTCCTGCGGAGCCGCTATTCCCCATGGTCCTGACGGAGTCCCCAGCATCCACTAGGACGTTAGAGAAACATCTTATGTTTGACCAGAACAAGTGAAATTAGGATGGCCACTCTTAAGGTGGGTACACACTAATAGATATATCTGCAGATCAATTGATCTGCAGATATATCTATGGACGGATCGGGCAGTGTGCATACACACTGCCCGATACGTCGGGGACTGACGTCATGAACATGAACAGTTCAGCTGTCAATCACCGCCGGCCGCCGCATGTGTACGGGCGGTCGTACACACACAGCGACGCGCCAATATATCGGTAGATATATTGGCTGTCGGCTGTGCTGCGCGGCCGACGCGATACGTCTGTGAACGACGGAGTTCACAGACGTATCGGCCGTACACACTGGCCGACGGTCCCGCGATATATCGGCCGTTCAAGAGAACGGCCGATATATCGACCAGTGTGTACGGGCCTTTAGATAGATGGTGCAGACTCGTCACTATTTTTGAGATCTCCAACACATAAGTCCATGCATAATAATCTCCAATTGCAGTTACCTGTAATAACGTCAGCTCCTCCTGGGAAGTGATTAACCTTCAATACATTTTCTTAAAGGATCTGTGAAGAGGACACAGTATTAGTGATTCCTATATTATTAAAAAGGAACTCTTGTAAAAATAAGATTTTACTTACCGGTAAATCTATTTCTCGTAGTCCGTAGTGGATGCTGGGGACTCCGTAAGGACCATGCGGAATAGACGGGCTCTGCAGGAGACATGGGCACTTTAAGAAAGAATTTAGATTCTGGTGTGCTCTGGCTCCTCCCTCTATGTCCCTCCTCCAGACCTCAGTTAGAGAAACTGTGCCCGGAAGAGCTGATAGTACAAGGAAAGGATTTTGGTAATCCAGGGTAAGACTCATACCAGCCACACAAATCACACCGTATAACTTGTGATAAACTTACCCAGTCAACAGTATGAACAACAGAGCATCAGTACACCACTGATGCAACTATAACATAACCCTTATTGCAGCAATAACTATATACAAGTATTGCAGAAGAAGTCCGCACTTGGGACGGGCGCCCAGCATCCACTACGGACTACGAGAAATAGTTTTACCGGTAAGTAAAATCTTATTTTCTCTAACGTCCTAGTGGATGCTGGGGACTCCGTAAGGACCATGGGGATTATACCAAAGCTCCCAAACGGGCGGGAGAGTGCGGATGACTCTGCAGCACCGAATGAGCAAACACCAGGTCCTCCTCAGCCAGGGTATCAAACTTGTAGAACTTTGCAAAAGTGTTTGAACCTGACCAAGTAGCCGCTCGGCACAGCTGTAATGCCGAGACCCCTCGGGCAGCCGCCCAAGAAGAGCCCACCTTCCTAGTGGAATGGGCCTTAACTGATTTTGGCAGCGGCAATCCAACCGCAGAATGAGCCTGCTGAATCGTGTTACAGATCCAGCGAGCAATAGTTTGCTTTGAAGCCGGAGCACCAAGCTTGTTGGAAGCATACAGGATAAACAAAGATTCTGTTTTCCTGACCCTAGCCGTTCTGGCTACATAAACCTTCAAAGCCCTGACCACATCAAGCAACTCGGAATCCTCCAAGTCAGTAGTAGCCACAGGCACCACAATAGGTTTGTTTATATGAAAGGATGAAACCACTTTTGGCAGAAATTGTGGACGGGTCCGCAATTCTGCACTATCCGCATGGAAAACCAGATAGGGGCTTTTATGTGATAAAGCCGCTAATTCTGACACACGCCTAGCCGAAGCCAATGCTAATAGCATGACCACCTTCCACGTGAGATATTTCAATTCCACCGTTTTGAGTGGTTCAAACCAGTGGGATTTCAGGAAACTCAACACCACGTTAAGATCCCAAGGTGCCACTGGATGCACAAAAGGGGGCTGAATATGCAGCACTCCCTTTACAAACGTCTGAACTTCAGGTAGAGAAGCCAGTTCTTTTTGAAAGAAAATGGATAGGGCCGAAATCTGGACCTTAATGGAACCCAATTTTAGGCCCAAAGTCACTCCCGACTGTAGGAAGTGAAGGAAACGGCCCAGCTGGAATTCCTCCGTAGGGGCATTCCTGGCCTCACACCAAGCAACATATTTTCGCCATATACGGTGATAATGTTGAGCCGTCACGTCCTTCCTAGCCTTTATCAGCGTAGGAATGACCTCATCCAGAATGCCTTTTTCTGCTAGGATCCGGCGTTCAACCGCCATGCCGTCAAACGCAGCCGCGGTAAGTCTTGGAACAGACAGGGCCCCTGTTGCAACAAGTCCTGTCTTAGAGGCAGAGGTCACGGGTCCTCTGTGAGCATTTCTTGCAGATCTGGATACCAAGTCCTTCTTGGCCAATCCGGAACAATGAGTATTGTTCTCACTCCTCTTTTTCTTATGATTCTCAGCACCTTGGGTATGAGAGGAAGAGGAGGAAATACATAGACCGACTGGAACACCCACGGTGACACCAGTGCGTCCACAGCTATCGCCTGAGGGTCTCATGACCTGGCGCAATACCTCTGTAGCGCTTTGTTGAGGCGGGATGCCATCACGTCCACCTGTGGCAGTTCCCACCGACTTGTAATCTGTGTGAAGACTTCTTGATGAAGTACCCACTCTCCCGGGTGGAGGTCGTGCCTGCTGAGGAAGTCTGCTTCCCAGCTGTCCACTCCCAGGATGAACACTGCTGACAGTGCGCTTACGTGATTCTCCACCCAGCGAAGAATTCTGGTGGCTTCTGACTGAATCAGAACCGGTTGGTCGCGAAGCAGGGTCTCCGCTTGACGTAGGGCGTTGTATACGGCCCTTAATTCCAGGATGGTGATATGAAGGCAAGTCTCCTGACTTGACCACAGACCTTGGAAATTCCTTCCCTGTGCGACTGCTCCCCACCCTCGGAGGCTTGCATCCGTGGTCACCAGGACCCAGTCCTGAATGCCGAATCTGCGGCCCTCGAGAAGGTGAGCACTCTGCAGCCACCACAGGAGACAGACACCCTGGCCCTGGGGGATAGGGTGATTAACCGATGCATCTGAAGATGTGATCTGGACCACTTGTCCAGTAAGTCCCATTGAAAAAGGTCCTCGCATGGAACCTGCCGAAGGGAATGGCCTCTTATGATGCCACCATCCTTCCCAGGACTCGAGTGCAGTGATGCACTGACACCTGTTTTGGTTTTAATAGATTCCTGACCAGTGTCATGAGCTCCTGAGCTCTCTCTATCAGGAGATAAAACCCTTTTCTGGTCTGTGTCTAGGATCATGCCTAGGAAAGGCAGATGAGCCGTAGGAACCAACTGCGACTTTGGAATATTTAGAATCCAGCCGTGTTGCCGTTACACTTCCAGAGAAAGTGATAAACTGTTCAGCAACTGCTCTCTTAATCTCGCTTTTATGAGGAGATCGTCCAAGTACGGGATAATTGTGACACCTTGCTTCCGCAGGAGCACCATCATTTCCGCCATTACCTTGGTGAATATTCTCGGGGCCGTGGAGAGACCAAATGGCAACGTCTGAAATTGGTAATGACAATCCTGTACCGCAATTCTGAGGTACGCCTGATGAGGTGGATAAATGGGGACATGAAGGTATGCATCCTTTATGTCCAGAGACACCATAAAATCTCCCCCTTTCAGGCTTGCGATGATCGCTCTTAGCGATTCCATCTTGAACTTGAACCTTTTCAGGTATATGTTCAGGGATTTTAAATTCAATATGGGTCTGACCGAACCGTCCGGTTTCGGGACTACAACATGGTCGAATAATAACCCCCTCCTTGTTGAAGGAGGGGAACCTTGACCACCACCTGTTGAAGATACAATTTGTGAATTGCAGTTAACACTAATTCCCTCTCGTGGGGGGAAGCCGGCAGGGTCGTCAGTGAGGGGGCATCTCCTCAAAGTCCAGCTTGTATCCCTGAGACACAATATCTATTGCCCAGGGACCCAACAGGGGGTGAACCCACTTGTGGCTGAAATTACGAAGACGTGCCCCCGTCGGGCCTAGCTCTGCCTATGGAGCCCCAGCGACATGCGGTGGATTTTGTAGAGGCCGGGGAGGACTTCTGTTCCTGGGAACTAGCTGTGTTGTGCAGCTTCTTTCCTCTGCCCCTGCCAAGAAAGGACGCACCTCGGACTTTGTTTCTTTGTGTTCGAAAGGCTGCATTTGATAATGTCGTGCTTTCCTAGGCTGTGCAGGAATATAAGGCAAAAGATCAGAATTACCAGCTATAGCTGTGGAGACCAGGTCCGAGATCCCTTCTCCACACAATCCTCAGCCTTCCATATGCCTCTTAAGTCGGCATCACCTGTCCATTGCATATTCTACAGGACACGTCAAGCAGAAATCGACATAGCGTTGACTCTAGAACCCAGTAGACTAATGTCTCTTTGGGCATGTTTAATATATATATATATATATATATATATATATATATATATATCTTAAGACAGCATCTTTAATATATATCTATATATATATCTATATATATATATATATCTATATATATATATATATATATATATATATATACATACTAGGGTCTCAATCTCTGCTGGTAAGGTACCTGTCCACGCTGCTACAGCGCTATAAACCCATGCCGACACAATCGCCGGTCTGAGTAGTGTACCAGAATGTGCACGCTATCTGCAGGATCCCTGAGGATAGCTGTTAAGTCAGGGCTACCTTTTGGGCAAACGTGACACCCTAGGGGAAGATTCCCATCGTATCCTGGCCCTAGTAGGGAAAGGATACTCCCTGATAATTCTTTGTGGGAAACTGCAGTCTCTTGTCTGGAGATTCCCGCTCTTTTTCATCATGAGAGGAGGGAAATTTACCTCAGCTTTCTTCCCCTTAAACATGTGTACCCTTGTGTCAGGGACAGATGAGTCATCAGTGATATGCAAAACATTTTTTATTACAATAATCATATATTGAATACTTTCCTGCCATTTTGGCTGTAACTTTGCATTATCGTAGTCGACACTGGAGTCAGACTCCGTGTCAATATCAGTGTCTATTATTTTGGATAGTGAGCATTGAGAGACTCTGAAGGTCTCTGCGACATAGGGACAGACATGGGTAGATTCCCTGTCTGTTCTCTAATCTTTTGTGCAATAAATTCACCTTAGCACTTAATTACACATATCCAAACAGGTGTCGGCGTTGTCGACGGAGACACCCCTCACACACATATTTGCTCCATCTCCTCCTTAGGGGAGCCTTTTACCTCAGACATGTCGACACACACGTACCGACACACCACACACTCAGGGAATGCTCATCTGAAGACAAATCCCCCACAAGGCCCTTTGGAGAGACAGAGAGAGAGTATGCCAGCACACACCCCAGCGCTATTAACCCAGGAATAACACAGTAACTTAATGTTAACCCAGTAGCCGCTGTTTATATTGATTTTTGCGCCTAATTATGTGCCCCCCCTCTCTTTTTACCCTCTTCTACCGTGTATCTGCAGGGGAGAGACTGGGGAGCTTCCTCTCAGCGGTGCTGTGGAGAAAAAACATGGCGCTGGTGAGTGCTGAGGAAGAAGCCCCGCCCCCTCGACGGCAGGCTTCTGTCCGCTTAAATATACATTTACTTGGTGGGGGCTCATACATATATACAGTGCCCAACTGTATATATGCTAACTTTTGCCAAAGAGGTCTCAATTGCTGCCCAGGGCGCGCCCCCCCCCTCCCCTGCGCCCTGCACCCTTACAGTGACCGGAGTATGTGAGGTGTGTGTCGGAGCAATGGCGCACAGCTGCAGTGCTGTGCGCTACCTCAGTGAAGAGTAGACTGGAGTCTTCTGCCGCCGATTTCGAAGTCTTCTTGCTTCTTATGCTCACCCGGCTTCTGTCTTCCGGCTCTGCGAGGGGGACGGCGGCGCGGCTCTGGGATCGGACGACGAGGGTGAGATCCTGTGTACGATCCCTCTGGAGCTAATGGTGTCCAGTAGCCTAAGAAGCAGGACCTATCTTCAGAGAGTAGGGCTGCTTCTCTCCCCTCAGTCCCACGATGCAGGGAGTCTGTTGCCAGCAGAGCTCCCTGAAAATAAAAAACCTAACAAAATACTTTCTTACAGCAAGCTCAGGAGAGCTCACTGAACAGCACCCAGCTCGTCCGGGCACAGATTCAAACTGAGGTCTGGAGGAGGGACATAAAGGGAGGAGCCAGAGCACACCAGAATCTAAATTCTTTCTTAAAGTGCCCATGTCTCCTGCGGAGCCAGTCTATTCCCCATGGTCCTTACGGAGTCCCTAGCATCCACTAGGACGTTAGAGAAATTACTATACAAAACATACACAGGAGACAAACATTCTTGCAGAACTGAGACATTTCATTAATGAAACAATCTGACGACATATAATATAAACCCCTATGAAGGTTATTATTACCTGGAATAAGAAATTTTGTAAAGGGACAAAACACACAGTGATACAATGTGGTTTTTAAATCCTCATTTATTCTTTATTCGTCTTTTTCTTTATTTACATTATTGTTCACTTTACTTTTTCTTTTCTATTTCACAGCAGGCCTTTTACCAGCATTGATAATAAAAGTTACATTTTATAGAGTCTACTTATTAATAGTTTTGTTTGTGCGCCACTCTAAGACCAATTCTTTTCTCTATCAAACTTGCTTCAACTTATATTGGCAACAATATTGTGTATGGCAGCACCCCCAAGCGTGATTACACTTCACGTGATTGCTATATGGGGCAATAATAAGAATAAAAGTATATAATATTGCTACATACTAGTACAGTAAGTAGTCTTTCCCAATCCCCTTTTCCTTCATTACTCCCATATTGTTTATCCCGTATATATTGTTGTTTTTTTTTTACCCGGTATGTATAAGACAGCAGCTGCGCAACATCTATCTTTACCATTACTTAAATCAGGACAGAGCCACTTTCCATTACTATATTAAATTGGGATGCTGTGTGTACTGTATGGTAGTCACTAGGATGCTGTCTGTCTTGGACTGCAGTTACGTGGATACTGTGTGTCCTGTAAAGTGTTTACTGAGATGTTGTCTGTCCTGCTTTGCTGCAACGTGGATGCAGTCTGTCCTGTATTAGAGTCACACGGATGCTCTCTTTATTGTTTTGCAATTACATGGATAATACCTGTATTGTACTGTGGCTAGAACTAAAGCTGGACACACACTATAAGATTATCTGTCCAATCTTTCTGTTTGGAACGAAAATCTGGGAGCGTATGGGAGCAAATGACAATTGACCATTTGCTCCCAAACACTTAAAAACAGAAAATAATGGATAGATAAATTGGTTAAATCCATTTGATATAACCAATTTATCCGAATTGCCCATTTTGGGCTTTTTGGCTTTTGGGAGCAAATGGTTGATTGTCATTTGTTCCCATACATTATAGATTTTCGCTCCAACCAGAAAGATTGGACAGATAATCTTAGCGTGTACCCAGCTTTAGGATTTGATAACACCACTTTTTAGGATTCTGTATGGCCCCACCCGTCTACACCACTTTCCGAATTTTTCTAGGGCTACTATACGTTTCCAATCCACCCCTGCCTACCTCTGCTCAACAAATGGTGCTTTGGTCACAGTTGAATGCACCAACACTGAAAATAGCAATGATAAACTCTGCGTCACCCAGCTCATCAAACTAGATAAAGCCATTAACAACTTTAGCAAGCCCACGGGGTATCTGATGCTAGGTCGACATGGATAAGGTCAACAGTCAGTAAGTCGACCATTAATGGTCAACAGGCATTAGGTCAACGTGACTTTAAAAAAAAAAAAAAAAAATTAGTATTTTTTTTTCAAATTTTTTCATACTTTCCGATCCACGTGGACTACGACTGGGAAAAATAACCTTGCCCGAAGTTTGCTTGCCATGCATTTTACGTTGACCTTTTCATGTGCCATCCTTTTTTTGGTGTCAACCTTGTGCCTGTCGACCTTTTGGGGTCCACCTAGTCACTGGCGACCTTTTCCAGGTAGACTTAGCCATACCCAGCCCACGGTATATGCACTGTAGTACATCAGCATTCACAGAAGAAAAATCTGAAGAATAAATAAGAATTTACTTACCGATAATTCTATTTCTCGTAGTCCGTAGTGGATGCTGGGGACTCCGTCAGGACCATGGGGATAGCGGCTCCGCAGGAGACAGGGCACAAAAGTAAAAGCTTTAGGATCAGGTGGTGTGCACTGGCTCCTCCCCCTATGACCCTCCTCCAAGCCTCAGTTAGGATACTGTGCCCGGACGAGCATACACAATAAGGAAGGATTTTGAATCCCGGGTAAGACTCATACCAGCCACACCAATCACACTGTACAACCTGTGATCTGAACCCAGTTAACAGCATGATAACAGCGGAGCCTCTGAAAAGATGGCTCACAACAATAATAACCCGATTTTTGTAACAATAACTATGTACAAGTATTGCAGACAATCCGCACTTGGGATGGGCGCCCAGCATCCACTACGGACTACGAGAAATAGAATTATCGGTAAGTAAATTCTTATTTTCTCTGACGTCCTAAGTGGATGCTGGGGACTCCGTCAGGACCATGGGGATTATACCAAAGCTCCCAAACGGGCGGGAGAGTGCGGATGACTCTGCAGCACCAATTGAGAGAACTCCAGGTCGTCTGCTTAGAAGCAAGAGCACCCAGTTTTTTGGGTGCATACAGGATAACAGCAAGTCAGTTTTCCTGACTCCAGCCGTCCTGGAAACCTATATTTTCAGGGCCCTGACAACCTCTAGCAACCTGGAGTCCTCCAAGTCCCTAGTAGCCGCAGGTACCACAATAAGCTGGTTCAGGTGAAACGCTGACACCACCTTAGGGAGAAACTGGGGACGAGTCCGCAGCTCTGCCCTGTCCGAATGGACAATCAGATATGGGCTTTTGTGAGACAAAGCCGCCAATTCTGACACTCGCCTGGCCGAGGCCAGGGCCAACATCATGGTCACTTTCCATGTGAGATATTTCAAATCCACAGATTTGAGCGGTTTAAACCAATGTGATTTGAGGAATCCCAGAACTACGTTGAGATCCCACAGTGCCACTGGAGGCACAAAAGGGGGTTGTATATGCAGTACTCCCTTGACAAACTTCTGGACTTCAGGAACTGAAGCCAATTCTTTCTGGAAGAAAATCGACAGGGCCGAAATTTGAACCTTAATGGATCCCAATTTGAGGCCCATAGACACTCCTGTTTGCAGGAAATGCAGGAATCGACCGAGTTGAAATTTCTTCGTGGGGCCTTTCTGGCCTCACACCACGCAACATATTTTCGCCACATGTGGTGATAATGTTGTGCGGTCACCTCCTTCCTGGCTTTGACCAGGGTAGGAGTGACCTCTTCCGGAATGCCTTTTTCCCTTAGGATCCGGCGTTCAACCGCCATGCCGTCAAACGCAGCCGCGGTAAGTCTTGGAACAGACATGGTACTTGCTGAAGCAAGTCCCTTCTTAGCGGCAGAGGCCCTGAGTCCTCTGTGAGCATCTCTTGAAGTTCCGGGTACCAAGTCCTTCTTGGCCAATCCGGAGCCACGAGTATAGTTCTTACTCCTCTACGTCTTTTAATTCTCAGTACCTTAGGTATGAGAAGCAGAGGAGGGAACACATACACCGACTGGTACACCCACGGTTTTACCAGAACGTCCACAGCTATTGCCTGAGGGTCTCTTGACCTGGCGCAATACCTGTCCAGTTTTTTGTTCAGGCGGGACGCCATCATGTCCACCTTTGGTTTTTCCCAATGGTTCACAATCATGTGGAAGACTTCCGTGTGAAGTCCCCACTCTCCCGGGTGGAGGTCGTGCCTGCTGCGGAAGTCTGCTTCCCAGTTGTCCACTCCCGGAATGAACACTGCTGACAGTGCTATCACATGATTTTCCGCCCAGCGAAGAATCCTTGCAGCTTCTGCCATTGCCCTCCTGCTTCTTGTGTCGCCCTGTCTGTTTACGTGGGCGACTGCCGTGATGTTGTCCGACTGGATCAGCACCGGTTGACTTTGAAGCAGAGGTCTTCCTAGGCTCAGAGCATTGTAAATTGCCCTTAGCTCCAGTATATTTATGTGGAGAGAAGTCTCCAGACTTGACCACACTCCTTGGAAATTTCTTCCCTGTGTGACTGCTCCCCAGCCTCTCAGGCTGGCATCCGTGGTCACCAGGACCCAGTCCTGAATGCCGAATCTGCTGCCCTCTAGTAGATGAGCACTCTGCAGCCACCACAGAAGAGACACCCTTGTCCTTGGAGACAGGATTATCCGCTGATGCATCTGAAGATGCGATCCGGACCATTCGTCCAGCAGATCCCACTGAAAAATTCTTTCGTGAAATCTGCCGAATGGAATCGCTTCGTAAGAAGCCACCATTTTTCCCAGGACTCTTGTGCATTGATGCACTGACACTTGGCCTGGTTCTAGGAGGTTCCTAACTAGCTCGGATAACTCCCAGGCTTTCTCCTCCGGGAGAAACACCTTTTTCTGGACTGTGTCCAGAATCATCCCTAGTAACAGCCGACGTGTCGTCGGAATCAGCTGCGATTTTGGAATATTTAGAATCCACCCGTGCTGTCGTAGAACTACTTGAGATAGTGCTACTCCGACCTCCAACTGTTCTCTGGACCTTGCCCTTATCAGGAGATCGTCCAAGTAAGGGATAATTAAGACGCCTTTTCTTTGAAGAAGAATCATCATTTCGGCCATTACCTTGGTAAAGACCCGGGGTGCCATGGACAATCCAAACGGCAGCGTCTGAAACTGATAGTGACAGTTCTGTACCACGAACCTGAGGTACCCTTGGTGAGAAGGGCAATTTGGGACATGGAGGTAAGCATCCTTGATGTCCAGGGACACCATATAGTCCCCTTCTTCCTGGTTCGCTATCACTGCTCTGAGTGACTCCCTCTTGATTTGAACCTTTGTATGTAAGTGTTCAAAGATTTCAGATTTAGAATAAATCTCACCGAGCCGTCTGGCTTCAGTACCACAAATAGTGTGGAATAATACCCCTTTCCTTGTTGTAGGAGGGGTACTTTGATTATCACCTGCTGGGAATACAGCTTGTGAATTGTTTCCAATACTGCCTCCCTGTCGGAGGGAGACGTTGGTAAAGCAGATTTCAGGAACCTGCGAGGGGGAGACGTCTCGAATTTCCAATCTGTACCCCTGGGATACTACTTGTAGGATCCAGGGGTCCACTTGCGAGTGAGCCCACTGCGCGCTGAAACTCTTGAGACGACCCCCCCCACCGCACCTGAGTCCGCTTGTACGGCCCCAGCGTCATGCTGAGGACTTGGCAGAAGCGGTGGAGGGCTTCTGTTCCTGGGAAGGGGCTGCCTGCTGCAGTCTTCTTCCGTTCCTCTACCCCTGGGCAGATATGACTGGCCTTTTGCCCGCTTGCCCTTATGGGGACGAAAGGACTGAGGCTGAAAAGACGGTGTCTTTTTCTCCTTAATACGGCAATACTTCCATGTGCCGTTTGGAATCTGCATCACCTGACCACTGTCGTGTCCATAAACAACTTCTGGCAGATATGGACATCGCACTTACTCTTGATGCCAGAGTGCAAATATCCCTCTGTGCATCTCGCATATATAGAAATGCATCCTTTAAATGCTCTATAGTCAATAAAATACTGTCCCTGTCAAGGGTATCAATATTTTCAGTCAGGGAATCCGACCAAGCCACCCCAGCGCTGCACATCCAGGCTGAGGCGATCGCTGGGCGCAGTATAACACCAGTAGGTGTGTATATACTTTTTAGGATATTTTCCAGCCTCCTATCAGCTGGCTCCTTGAGGGCGGCCCTATCTGGAGACGGTACCGCCACTTGTTTTGATAAGCGTGTGAGCGCCTTATCCACCCTAAGGGGTGTTTCCCAACGCGCCCTAACTTCTGGCGGGAAAGGGTATACCGCCAATAATTTTCTATCGGGGGAAACCCACGCATCATCACACACTTCATTTAATTTATCTGATTCAGGAAAAACTACAGGTAGTTTTTTCACACTCCACATAATACCCTTTTTTGTGGTACTTGTAGTATCAGAAATATGTAACACCTCCTTCATTGCCCTTAACAAGTAACGTGTGGCCCTAAAGGAAAATACGTTTGTTTCTTCACCGTCGACACTGGAGTCAGTGTCCGTGTCTGTGTCTGTGTCGACCGACTGAGGTAAAAGGACGTTTTAACGCCCCTGACGGTGTTTGAGACGCCTGGACAGGTACTAATTGGTTTGCCGGCCGTCTCATGTCGTCAACCGACCTTGCAGCGTGTTGACATTATCACGTAATTCCTTAAATAAGCCATCCATTCCGGTGTCGACTCCCTAGAGAGTGACATCACCATTACAGGCAATTGCTCCGCCTCCTCACCAACATCGTCCTCATACATGTCGACACACATGTACCGACACACAGCACACACACAGGGAATGCTCTGATAGAGGACAGGACCCAACTAGCCCTTTGGGGAGACAGAGGGAGAGTTTGCCAGCACACACCAAAAACGCTATAATTATACAGGGACAACCTTTATATAAGTGTTTTTCCCTTATAGCATTTTAATATATATAGTCATATCGCCAAATAAGTGCCCCCCCTCTCTGTTTTAACCCTGTTTCTGTAGTGCAGTGCAGGGGAGAGCCTGGGAGCCTTCCCACCAGCATTTCTGTGAGGGAAAATGGCGCTGTGTGCTGAGGAGAATAGGCCCCGCCCCCTTTTCGGCGGGCTTCTTCTCCCGTTTTTCTGAGACCTGGCAGGGGTTAAATACATCCATATAGCCCCCAGGGGCTATATGTGATGTATTTTTAGCCAGAATAAGGTACTATCATTGCTGCCCAGGGCGCCCCCCCCAGCGCCCTGCACCCTCAGTGACCGCTGCTATGAAGTGTGCTGACAACAATGGCGCACAGCTGCAGTGCTGTGCGCTACCTTATGAAGACTGAAAAGTCTTCTGCCGCCGGTTTCTGGACCTCTTCACTTTTCGGCATCTGCAAGGGGGTCGGCGGCGCGGCTCCGGGACGAACCCCAGGGTGAGACCTGTGTTCCGACTCCCTCTGGAGCTAATGGTGTCCAGTAGCCTAAGAAGCCAATCCATCCTGCACGCAGGTGAGTTCACTTCTCTCCCCTAAGTCCCTCGATGCAGTGAGCCTGTTGCCAGCAGGACTCACTGAAAATAAAAAACCTAACAAAACTTTTACTCTAAGCAGCTCTTTAGGAGAGCCACCTAGATTGCACCCTTCTCGGCCGGGCACAAAAATCTAACTGAGGCTTGGAGGAGGGTCATAGGGGGAGGAGCCAGTGCACACCACCTGATCCTAAAGCTTTTACTTTTGTGCCCTGTCTCCTGCGGAGCCGCTATTCCCCATGGTCCTGACGGAGTCCCCAGCATCCACTTAGGACGTCAGAGAAATACAGTTCTATAAACTGTAGTATTTGCTAGTAATTATCAAACAGGCCTAGTTGTTATATATATTGATTGTTGAAGGAAAATGTCATATTCAAGAATTCTAACCCTTTCCTCTTAAATGGAAGGAAACAAATTATTTTCAGCTCAGCAAGGCAGAGAAACAATGTACAGGCGGCTATTGATGAAGGCAATTCCTTAATAGCAAGGAGTACAATAAAATAGTAACTTCAGCCTCATCCATTAGAGAAAATGCCACGAGACAGCCTGCATTTTTAAGACCCAAACAAATGAAAAGGCTTTTTGTTTACTTTTTGATCAACTACTACCCTTATTAGAGGCAAGGGGGTGGCTGACTCAGTGATGGAATTAAGGCGTACACAGTATTTGGAGGCAAACAATACTCTGGCTCCTCCATCTAAATGCTCACTCAGCACAGGAGAACCATTGTTCTAATAGCAGGGAGGTACTAAGAAAAAAAAAGAATCAGCGTCTTGTAAGATAAACTGGAATACAAGGAAAAAGCATTGGCCAATGGTAATTAGACCAACCAGGCAAACAAAATAAACTAGATCACCACTTGTCTGCATGCCTTACTGGATTGTAGATAGAAAAAGCATAACAAATAGTATACAGATACCAGGTTATTTGTGCGGTGTGAAACGGGTATCAACCTGGTACATTGCCGGGTTGTTGCGGGTCGCTGTGAGGTGTGAAAGTGGTCACTGACGAATTCCCGGGTCGCCTGACCCGGTATTTCAACCCGGGAATAAAGAA
Organism: Pseudophryne corroboree; assembly: GCF_028390025.1. Taxonomy (NCBI): domain Eukaryota; kingdom Metazoa; phylum Chordata; class Amphibia; order Anura; family Myobatrachidae; genus Pseudophryne; species Pseudophryne corroboree. The sequence goes on along the minus strand of NC_086444.1, from coordinate 419,691,383 downwards.
GGGTTATTACCAGTGTGAACGGGTTGCCGGGTCGATGCGACTCGGGACACGTTCACAGTATAGGCAGAGGCGGCGTGAAGATGATCTCATCTCCCAGAGCTACCTCCGCACCCACCCCCGATGCCGCTGCGGTCCTCGCCCCTGATGGCAACCTGATCTAAGCCAGTGTGTCCAATGCCAGGTCGCACTGGGGCAGGACCAGTTTCCAATTCCCGGGAGCGACCTGGCATTGCGATGTGAAAGGGGTATGACTAGAACAAACGTGCCAATTCTGGAGTCCTCTAAAAAGAAGAGTTCTATCAGCATATGTATGCGATACACACCTACATCTGGTTTTGCCTTATAACTAATTGCAGCTTTAATCTAGCAGTTATAATGTCAACATTGCACCAGTGCCTGCAAATGGCTATTGGGCTTAGATGTTAAATCAGTGAGGAAAAAGAACATGCAAAAGCAGAAAACGTATACATAGATGTACTAATTAACTTCAAATTAATGTGTGGTTTCATAAAAATAAAATATATAGAAACAGTTTTATGCTGGCCATACATCAGGACGACCTGCATCAGATGCGAGTCATATCACGATTTCCCTTCAACCTCCCTGGTGTTTCCGGATGGTATCCCGTCTCTAGGTCGACCACACTTAGGTCTACAGTCATTAGGTCGACCACTATTGGTTACTAGGTTGACAAATACTAGGTCGACATGAGTTCTTTGCGATTTTTTAATTTTGTTTTACCTTTTTTATACTCAACAATCCATGTAGACTACGAATGGGAACGGTAACCTTGCCCGAAGCGCGAGCCATGCAAGGGTACACAGTGCACTAATTGGGGTTCCCAGTCAATTTACGAAGAAATCAACATCAAAAAACAGTATTAAAAAAAAAAAAAAAACATGTCGACCTAGTGACCATGTTGACCTAATGATAACGGCGATAGGCCATCTGCACACGTGTGTGTGTGTGTGTGTGTGTGTGTGTGTGTGTGTGTGTGTGTGTGTGTGTGTCTGATTTATCAATCATCGCACCAGGGAGAGAATGTTGTGGCTTGCTGTGATCACTGGGCCTACAAATGTCTGATATAATGGTTACATAAACTGCACTTTGTTGGGGCAAACTTTAGCTTGTTACATGCTAATTATGCATCCTTCGTGGGCTGTCAATAATCACTTTAAAATCCAACATTTGGAAGCCCCCGCCCTCCAGACCCTGCGTTGCCCCGACAGCCCCATATATCATCATTCCCTACCTCTTAACCATGCATTTAAATGCCAAGTATGCCTATTGATTTTTCTTAAAAATAAGATTTTACTTACCGATAAATCTATTTCTCGGAGTCCGTAGTGGATGCTGGGGTTCCTGAAAGGACCATGGGGAATAGCGGCTCCGCAGGAGACAGGGCACAAAAAGTAAAGCTTTTCCAGATCAGGTGGTGTGCACTGGCTCCTCCCCCTATGACCCTCCTCCAGACTCCAGTTAGGTACTGTGCCCGGACGAGCGTACACAATAAGGGAGGATTTTGAATCCCGGGTAAGACTCATACCAGCCACACCAATCACACCGTACAACTTGTGATCTAAACCCAGTTAACAGTATGATAACAGCGGAGCCTCTGAAAGATGGCTTCCTTCAACAATAACCCGAATTTGTTAACAATAACTATGTACAATTATTGCAGATAATCCGCACTTGGGATGGGCGCCCAGCATCCACTACGGACTCTGAGAAATAGATTTATCGGTAAGTAAAATCTTATTTTCTCTATCGTCCTAGTGGATGCTGGGGTTCCTGAAAGGACCATGGGGATTATACCAAAGCTCCCAAACGGGCGGGAGAGTGCGGATGACTCTGCAGCACCGAATGAGAGAACTCCAGGTCCTCCTTAGCCAGAGTATCAAATTTGTAAAATTTTACAAACGTGTTCTCCCCTGACCACGTAGCTGCTCGGCAAAGTTGTAATGCCGAGACCCCTCGGGCAGCCGCCCAAGATGAGCCCACCTTCCTTGTGGAGTGGGCCTTTACAGATTTAGGCTGTGGCAGGCCTGCCACAGAATGTGCAAGTTGGATTGTGCTACAGATCCAACGAGCAATCGTCTGCTTAGACGCAGGAGCACCCATCTTGTTGGGTGCATACAATATAAACAACGAGTCAGATTTTCTGACTCCAGCTGTCCTTGCAATATATATTTTTAATGCTCTGACAACGTCCAGTAACTTGGAGTCCTCCAAGTCACTTGTAGCCGCAGGCACTACAATAGGCTGGTTCAGATGAAATGCTGACACCACCTTAGGGAGAAAATGCGGACGAGTCCGCAGTTCTGCCCTGTCCGAATGGAAAATCAGATATGGGCTTTTGTAAGATAAAGCTGCCAGTTCTGACACTCTCCTGGCCGAAGCCAGGGCTAGAAGCATGGTCACTTTCCATGTTAGATATTTCAAATCCACCTTTTTTAGTGGTTCAAACCAATGAGATTTTAGAAAGTCCAAAACCACATTGAGATCCCACGGTGCCACTGGAGGCACCACAGGAGGCTGTATATGCAGCACTCCCTTAACAAAGGTCTGGACTTCAGGAACTGAAGCCAATTCTTTTTGAAAGAAAATCGACAGGGCCGAAATTTGAACCTTAATAGATCCCAATTTGAGACCCATAGACAATCCTGATTGCAGGAAATGTAGGAATCGACCCAGTTGAAATTCCGTCGGAGCACTCCGATCTTCGCACCACGCAACATATTTTCGCCAAATTCGGTGATAATGTTGCACGGTTACTTCCTTCCTTGCTTTAATCAAAGTAGGAATGACTTCTTCCGGCATGCCTTTTTCCTTTAGGATCCGGCGTTCAACCGCCATGCCGTCAAACGCAGCCGCGGTAAGTCTTGAAACAGACAGGGACCCTGCTGAAGCAAGTCCCTCCTTAGAGGTAGAGGCCACGGATCTTCCGTGATCATCTCTTGAAGTTCCGGGTACCAAGTCCTTCTTGGCCAATCCGGAACCACTAGTATCGTTCTTACGCCTCTTTGCCGTATAATTCTCAATACTTTTGGTATGAGAGGCAGAGGAGGAAACACATACACCGACTGGTACACCCAAGGCGTTACCAGCGCGTCCACAGCTATTGCCTGCGGATCTCTTGACCTGGCGCAATACCTGTCCAGTTTTTTGTTGAGGCGAGACGCCATCATGTCCACCATTGGTCTTTCCCAACGGGTTACCAGCATGTGGAAGACTTCTGGATGAAGTCCCCACTCTCCCGGGTGAAGATCGTGTCTGCTGAGGAAGTCTGCTTCCCAGTTGTCCACTCCCGGGATGAACACTGCTGACAGTGCTATCACATGATTCTCTGCCCAGCGAAGAATCCTTGCAGCTTCTGCCATTGCACTCCTGCTTCTTGTGCCGCCCTGTCTGTTCACATGGGCGACTGCCGTGATGTTGTCCGACTGGATCAACACCGGTTTTCCCTGAAGCAGAGGTTCTGCCTGGCTTAGAGCATTGTAGATTGCTCTTAGTTCCAGAATGTTTATGTGAAGAGACGTTTCCAGGCTCGTCCATACTCCCTGGAAGTTTCTTCCTTGTGTGACTGCTCCCCAGCCTCTCAGGCTGGCGTCCGTGGTCACCAGGATCCAATCCTGTATGCCGAATCTGCGGCCCTCCAATAGATGAGCACTCTGCAACCACCACAGAAGAGACACCCTTGTCCTTGGAGACAGGGTTATCCGCAGGTGCATCTGAAGATGCGACCCTGACCATTTGTCCACAGATCCCTTTGGAAAATTCTTGCGTGGAATCTGCCGAATGGAATTGCTTCGTAAGAAGCCACCATTTTTCCCAGGACTCTTGTGCATTGATGTACAGACACCTTTCCTGGTTTTAGGAGGTTCCTGACAAGCTCGGATAACTCCTTGGCTTTTTCCTCCGGGAGAAAAACCTTTTTCTGAACCGTGTCCAGAATCATCCCTAGGAACAGCAGACGAGTTGTCGGCATTAACTGGGATTTTGGAATATTCAGAATCCACCCGTGCTGTTTTAGCACTTCTTGAGACAGTGCTAATCCCATCTCTAGCTGTTCTCTGGACCTTGCTCTTATTAGGAGATCGTCCAAGTATGGGATAATTAATATGCCTTTTCTTCGAAGAAGAATCATCATCTCGGCCATTACCTTTGTAAAGACCCGAGGTGCCGTGGACAATCCGAACGGCAGCGTCTGAAACTGATAGTGACAGTTTTGTACAACGAACCTGAGGTACCCCTGGTGTGAGGGGTAAATTGGAACGTGGAGATACGCATCCTTGATGTCCAAGGATACCATAAAATCCCCCTCTTCCAGGTTCGCTATCACTGCTCTGAGTGACTCCATTTTGAACTTGAACTTCTTTATGTACAGGTTCAAGGACTTCAGATTTAGAATAGGCCTTACCGAGCCATCCGGCTTCGGTACCACAAAAAGAGTGGAATAATACCCCTTCCCTTGTTGTAGAAGAGGTACCTTGACTATCACCTGCTGAGAGTACAGCTTGTGAATGGCTTCCAAAACCGTCTCCCTTTCGGAGGGGGACGTTGGTAAAGCAGACTTCAGGAAACGGCGAGGTGGATCTGTCTCTAATTCCAACCTGTACCCCTGAGATATTATCTGCAGGATCCAGGGATCTTCTTGCGAGTGAGCCCACTGCGCGCTGTAATTTTTGAGACGACCGCCCACCGTCCCCGAGTCCGCTTGAGAAGCCCCAGCGTCATGCTGAGGCTTTTGTAGAAGCCGGGGAGGGCTTCTGTTCCTGGGAAGGAGCTGCCTGTTGCTGTCTCTTCCCTCGACCTCTGCCTCGTGGCAGATATGAATAGCCCTTTGCTCTCTTATTTTTAAAGGAACGAAAGGGCTGCGGTTGAAAAGTCGGTGCCTTTTTCTGTTGGGGAGTGACTTGAGGTAGAAAGGTGGATTTCCCGGCTGTAGCCGTGGCCACCAAATCTGATAGACCGACTCCAAATAACTCCTCCCCTTTATACGGCAAAACTTCCATATGCCGTTTTGAATCCGCATCGCCTGTCCACTGTCGCGTCCATAAAGCTCTTCTGGCCGAAATGGACATAGCACTTACCCGTGATGCCAGTGTGCAGATATCCCTCTGTGCATCACGCATATAAAGAAATGCATCCTTTATTTGTTCTAACGACAGTAAAATATTGTCCCTGTCCAGGGTATCAATATTTTCAATCAGGGACTCTGACCAAACTACCCCAGCACTGCACATCCAGGTAGTCGCTATAGCTGGTCGTAGTATAACACCTGCATGTGTGTATATACTTTTTTGGATATTTTCCATCCTCCTATCTGATGGATCTTTAAGTGCGGCCGTCTCAGGAGAGGGTAACGCCACTTGTTTAGATAAGCGTGTTAGCGCCTTGTCCACCCTAGGAGATGTTTCCCAGCGCTCCCTAACCTCTGGCGGGAAAGGGTATAATGCCAATAATTTCTTTGAAATTATCAGCTTTTTATCAGGAGCAACCCACGCTTCATTACACACGTCATTTAATTCTTCTGATTCAGGAAAAACTATAGGTAGTTTTTTCACACCCCACATAATACCCTGTTTAGTGGTACCTGTAGTATCAGCTAAATGTAACGCCTCCTTCATTGCCAAAATCATATAACGTGTGGCCCTACTGGAAAATACGGTTGATTCGTCACCGTCACCACTGGAGTCAGTGCCTGTGTCTGGGTCTGTGTCGACCGACTGAGGCAAAGGGCGTTTTACAGCCCCTGACGGTGTTTGAGTCGCCTGGACAGGCACTAATTGATTGTCCGGCCGTCTCATGTCGTCAAACGACTGCTTTAGCGTGTTGACACTATCCCGTAGTTCCATAAATAAAGGCATCCATTCTGGTGTCGACTCCCTAGGGGGTGACATCCTCATATTTGGCAATTGCTCCGCCTCCACACCAATATCGTCCTCATACATGTCGACACACACGTACCGACACACAGCAGACACACAGGGAATGCTCCTAACGAAGACAGGACCCACTAGCCCTTTGGGGAGACAGAGGGAGAGTTTGCCAGCACACACCAAAAGCGCTATATATATAACAGGGATAGCCTTATAATAAGTGCTCCCTTATAGCTGCTTTATATATATAAAAATATCGCCATAAATTTGCCCCCCCTCTCTGTTTTACCCTGTTTCTGTAGTGCAGTGCAGGGGAGAGACCTGGGAGCCGTCCTGACCAGCGGAGCTGTGAGAGGAAATGGCGCCGTGTGCTGAGGAGATAGGCCCCGCCCCTTTTTTGGCGGGCTCGTCTCCCGCTATTTAGTGAATCCAGGCAGGGGTTAAATATCTCCATATAGCCTCTGGGGGCTATATGTGAGGTATTTTTAGCCTTTATATAGGTTACATTTGCCTCCCAGGGCGCCCCCCCCCAGCGCCCTGCACCCTCAGTGACTGCGTGTGAAGTGTGCTGAGAGGAAAATGGCGCACAGCTGCAGTGCTGTGCGCTACCTTTAGAAGACTGCAGGAGTCTTCAGCCGCCGATTTTGGACCTCTTCTGACTTCAGCATCTGCAAGGGGGCCGGCGGCGCGGCTCCGGTGACCATCCAGGCTGTACCTGTGATCGTCCCTCTGGAGCTGATGTCCAGTAGCCAAGAAGCCAATCCATCCTGCACGCAGGTGAGTTCACTTCTTCTCCCCTCAGTCCCTCGTTGCAGTGATCCTGTTGCCAGCAGGACTCACTGTAAAATAAAAAACCTAAGCTAAACTTTTTCTAAGCAGCTCTTTAGGAGAGCCACCTAGATTGCACCCTTCTCGGCCGGGCACAAAAATCTAACTGGAGTCTGGAGGAGGGTCATAGGGGGAGGAGCCAGTGCACACCACCTGATCTGGAAAAGCTTTACTTTTTGTGCCCTGTCTCCTGCGGAGCCGCTATTCCCCATGGTCCTTTCAGGAACCCCAGCATCCACTAGGACGATAGAGAAATCTAGTATTTCTCTCTTCATTCCTATCCTTTGCGATTGACCACCTACCCACACTTCTATTCACCTAATATACATTTGCCAGCCATTTACCAGTATATACTTACAGTACCCAGTATAGTATACTTACAGTACCCAATATATCACCCCTCTAATAAGATTCATCCATATTAAGAACGTTCAGGTTTTATTCACAAACCCATGAGTCCAACTCAACTTCTTTCCAGCTCTGCCTACATAACCAGACTGAGCCCAGCTCCAGGTCTACCACTAATCCATCATATAAAATGCCACATAAAGCACTTATCAACAGCTAAAGGCCTGATTCAGCGAAGGATGCTGCAGAGTCTGCTCTTGTGCCTGATGCTGGAGTTGTGGCTGCAAGTATATGCAAATGCTAGCCTTCCCTTGGTGTAGCATCCTGCGTCTGAATGTGCAACGACTGAGATGCCCAGCCCTATGGTAGGTATGTTCCTCCGTCTCACTATGGCGGCTACGTGTCTGGATGCAACCGCATTCACCGACGCATCCACAACGCTCTCATTACAGGCCCATGAGACGACAATTTTTGAGTGCACTTCTAGCCACCTCCCAGTCTCTGCTCAGGAAAGGACCATCAGTTTTCCGCCCCATTTCTCATACTGCCTGTCCCGACTGAAACAGCATCTTTGTGCGCACACTGTGTAATCCACGCTCCGTAGGGGTTTTGAACATTGTTTTGCAAATGCAAAGTTGTAAATAATCACTCAGCTGCATAAATACCGGAATTGCGTGGCCCTCAATCAGGCCATAAGTATTAACCATTTTGTTTAGTCAGATGAGGTGGACGTGTTGCTAGTGTACACATACAATAGCCTCCAACTAAGTGCATTAGTACAGTCCGTTACCATCACACTGTTGGATATGAATGTGCAAGTACAAACAGAAAATAGGGATGGACGTTTACCAGGGTTGGGGGAAAAAAACCCTGTCTTTATAAACACAAAACAAGCTTTATTGAGTTTAAACCAGATTTGTTTGGTTTTTTTTTGCATTAATGTTTTAATGAAAACAATAATTGAATCATGTATTAGAATCTTGATCGACCATGTTTTAATGCTTTCTAACATTAATAATGGTATTAGGCTTTGGTTTTATTTATTCTACATCTTTCAATAAAACCAATTATTTTACAGCTCAATATTCCTATTACATCTGAATATATTTAGATAAGCATTAATACACAGTTGCTTGTGACCGATTTTTATAGTAAATCATGTAAATTACTTTGTTTTTCATTTGCTTTATATTCTGTCTCCTTTTGTAGCTTGCAATCCATTCCATCTGCCACTCAGGATGACTGCTTATCATGTGCTTTTCTTCTTCTACACCACACTCCTTACAATGGCACCTAGCCCTCGGTTTCAGCCACCCTATTACTTATTTCAGTGTCACGTCCACTGATACAGCAATGTTAATATACCTTGTACGGGTTCGATATGATATCCCACCACACGGGATGCTGATCGTCAGTATAGAGACATCGGCATCCCCGACCGGTGGGATGATGGCAGGGGGATGAGCACAACGAAGGGGCGAGCTATGCTTGCCACAGATTATATTCTGCCTCTATGGGTGTATCGTGGACACTCATAGAGGGGGAAATACCTACCTTGCAGGTATACCAGTGGCGGTATGATGCCCCCGCCAAGATCCCGGCATCGGTGTGGTGACAGCCGGGATCCCAATGAGCGGTATGCTAACCGCATACTCCTTGTACTTGTCCTATATTGACTTGTACCGTAAGTAACTGTTCCTGATTTGTTCAATTGTTTACGTACTTTGTTAGGCGCTGCAGAACCCTTGTGGCGCCATATAAAGGATGGTAATAATAACATCACATACAGTATACTCAGAGGTGGATGAAATTGAAAATAAGAACAAGTTAATGTTAAGCATTAGTCCTACATATTGCTTATTATAATTAAATACATCTGAATAGTAATACAAAATGGAAAATGCAAAAGCACATTTAAGAGAATCAAACAAAAAAGGAAGAGTTAAGCATTAGTACTGGGCATGCCACTAGCATTTAACATTTTGAATAAAACCCCTTTTTTTTGTAGAATAAACTTTTTTTCCCTCTCTTTCTTTTTCTTTTAAACCGACCGCACCGTGATAGTAGTCACAGCAGAATAAGAAAAAAACAAGTTTAAAAAAAACAAACAAAAAAAACATTTGGTTTAAACCAGCCAACCCTAACGTTTACCCTATCAATTATATTTTTCTGCCATTAACATCCATTCTTGTGATCTGTGTACACTCCCAGGGCCCGGGACACTCATTTTTGGGGGCCCCTATCCCTCCTACGTGGATACAGGCTGGTTGGCCATTGGCTTCTTTCCCTCCCCCTTCCCCCCGTCTCTCTCCAGCCTCACTCCTCACCTGTATCGCTCCAGCCTCATCCACATCTGTGGCACGTCAGCACCATCCTTCCCATCCTCATGTATCTCTCGGCCCCCACCATCTCCGACTCTCTCGGCCTCCTCCTTTCCTTGCGGCTTAGCTTTCACCTGTGTCTCTCAACAACCCCCCCCCCCCCTCATTACCCTGTGTCTCTCAGCCTCCCCATTCCCCTGTCTCTCTCAGCCTCCCCCTCCCCTCTGTGGCACAGCCTTCCTGTGTCTCTCAGCCTCCATCTGTGTCTCCACCACCCAACCCATCTGTCCCCAGCTCACACTTACCTCCTGCTGCATGCATTGCTGAATCTGCTTCTCCATCTTCAGGCTGCTATGCTCCACTGCTGTCCAGGTGCGTGGCTTAATGACGTCACACATAATGTCAGATTCGACACAAAGCAAACTTTATTGTGCCAGATACTGTCAGTCGGGCTCCCGACCTCCCTCTCTTTCTGCATTCGGCCTGATGACTACAGCATGGCTCAGTCAAGAGGGACACAGGACTTGGACTCCAGAGATTCATGAGGGCTCAGGGCCCCTCAGAATCTCGGTGCCTGACTCAAGTGTCCCCTTTGTTTCCCACCGTCACCAGGCCTGTGTACTCCACAACAAAGATCAGTTAGCCCTACTTCACATGACGTGTGATTTACGTACCAGCAAGCAGCTCCGTTCTTTTCCCTATTCAGCTATTGGTAATACAAGGGCATGTACAAGTCTATCCCACACTAGATTTCAGACTAGCAAAAAATGATGGTTACAATACAAAAATGTAGCACACTTTTGGAATATGTGACTTTGCACATTCCCATTTGTGCTATTCAGATCGATGCCTACATATTTAATAGACAATTTACAAGATTCTTTCCAACATCATCATGGGCAGTATCTACATGCATACCTTTTTTATGGCACAAAGAAAGGGCTATAATAAAAACTCATTAGCTGTGCAGTCACTGGATGCAGACTTGAGAGATGAATCGCCCTGACCCACCCACGCAGTTACCTGTCGCTTCACCCATGGGCATGGAGATACACTTGTGTGTCAGGGCAAGGGTGCTTTCAGGTAAAGGAGGTTGGGAGTGTTCCCAATGTTATGTAGTCACTTCCAAGCCTCACACAACTATAAGTTGGATGACCTCATGTTTTAATTTAAAAAAACTGGGATGTTAGAAGGCAGCACTTCGGGCCGTGCCACAATGCAAGGCAAGTGCAAGCAGTTTAACTAAACCCAATTCATTAACTTGCGTTAACTATTCACAAAGCAAAAGATGACACCAAAATGAGCGACTACTAAAGTTGATATACGTTTTCTGACACCAAAGCGCTCAGCTCTGGAGATATACATCCTCACTATCCTAGTCTTTAAAGAAAATATATTGCTTGTGTATAAAATGAAGATCATGTTAAGTATTTTCAAAAGCAAGGCTGGATACTGCTCCACCATCTGGTCACCCTGGAACGACCCGTGTCATGGTCTATAATCAGTGAAATGACAATTAGCTCACCTTAGGAGACTTGGTGGTACATGGGCACCTCTTACACTGTATTATAATAAAAAATCATTACACCATAGCTTTATCATGCTTGATTTGAATATGATGTAGGAGTGATAGCAATTCAAGAAATGATAACTGTATATAATTAGCCATCCTTTCTTGCTTACTGTACTCTTCATCCTCTACTTGCTAAAAATCTTCAATAAAGAAAATACCAGTTCAACATTTTTTTTTAGACACTTTGAAGTCGTAGCTCATCCAAAACTTGTAGGAACAGGTCTAACACACTGCCCCTCCGTATAGGCCTATGTTGTAGTTAAAGCAAATTTTATCATATTCCTGATATTCCATATAAACTAACGTTAATATGTCATTAGTGAACAGACAATCTGACTACAGAGCAAGATAAAGCCTCATCATGGCAAACTTCGTACGTACGTACGTACGTACGTACGTACGTACGTACGTACGTACGTACATATGGTGCAACATACTGCAGGTACAGAACGGGTTATAGCAGGGAGACAGCATGTGTTTTACAACTGCAGGCACAAAGCGAGCTTTGTTGGTAATAAATATCTGTTCTGTGTCAGCCCCCTCCAAAAAGCAGGACTGTCAGATTTCATCCGAGCTTGAATTATACACTTTAAAATGACAATCACATACGCTGAATTTTTACTTTTGGATTTAGTCTCTCAGTACAGCATTTCCTAAGAATGTGACCCGACATGCATAACTGTATACAATCATGCAATAACCTTTTTCAGGAGCTTATTTAGATCACAAAGAAAATTGCTTACAAGAGTTACAGACACACATTATGCTCATGTAGTAACTCTGCTTATAGCCAATGAGGGACAGTAATAAGAACTGCAAAACAACACACACTGAAAATGATTGTCCTTCACTAACAGTATATAGCACCTCCCTGCTCTTGTCCAATGCCACGTTTGATGCATTTGTGTGACTCAGAGCAGGAACTAAAAAATGGCTGCCCTGCATATAGTGTAGTAGTCTACTAAATGTAGTATATAGTTTAGGTATGGTGCTCCAAATTACAGCAAATACCTTCTGAAAACACTATAATCCAGCATCCTGGACAAAACAATGCCTCTTGCTGATTGATATAGGGTAACTTTACATGGCCAGTTTATAGCACCGATAGGCCAGGGACAGGTACAGGGCTGTCTTTTCGTATGGGCTTAATGGGCACTTGCCCAAGGGCCCCAGGAGTATAAGGGCCCTAAGATTACAGCTGAGGATTCCCTCTTTCCAGGGGTACCAGATTTTTGAAAATCGGCCCTGGGGAACCAGAGATATCCGATGTCAAAGCAGTGGTCCCCATCCAAGCCTGTTAATTGCTCTTCCCAGCCAAATATCTCGGGTTCTGTCTGAGTTTTTCTGCGGGTATACTTCAAAAGTTGGGACTCTCCCCTTTCGGTTGACACTGTCAGCTTGTCTCTACTATGCTCAGAACCAGAGATATCAGCCTTCCAGCAGCTGGTCCCTGCTCCAGCTACACACGCTTGATAAGCAGTTTTATATTTTTGTTGGTGAATTGCTCTGGCTCCTGAACTCTGATCCCCAGGTTCCCAGTAACTTCTGAAAGGTGGGACTCTATGTTTTTTTATCTAATTCAAAGCTAAGAAATCTACTTCCAGGAACTTGAGATATCTGCAGTCAAGCAAACTGCCCTCCCACCAGAAAATGAAGAATATTAAAGTCCACTCCACTATCCATCCTTCCCCGCGTATTAAACACCCCCTACCTCCCTGGAAGTCATGTACAGTACCTGGGCCCCTTCATTCAGCACAATGCCCCCTTCTGCAGTTTAGTGTTCTCCCTCTTGCCCCATTTCCCACTATCTGTGCAGTAAAGGAGTAATTAGCAGAAAGTACTGCTCCAGGTTCTACATGCTGAGCGGAAGATAGAACACCCCCTACTGCCTGCGGGACATCAAAGCTGCCGCTGATAGCACCCCCCACCCCTACTGCTGGAGGATGGGTAGGGGCCCCAGTGCATTGCTGTGCCCAGGGGCCTACACTGCTGTTAAGTTGGCCCTGGACAGGTAATGTGTGTCACTCTGAAACTACACATCCTAGTTTGCCCTATATCAATTTTGCTGTTGGGGCATGCTGCTATGTGTAGTTCCACAACATCTGGAGTGCCACACTTTGACTACCCCTGTGCTAGATAACTAGCATGTTTTAGTTTTTGTTTTGTGAGCGCACAGTACAGTTTAAGCCGTCTATTCCCCCTTATACTGCTCTATTTGATATCACTATATCATGGCAGACATCTTTTGTTCTTAGAGAAACCTTGACTTATGCATTGTCAATCAATTAAAAAATTGCTGTAACGTTTGCTTGTGTTTTAGAAAAGTTGATGTCAACACTGAGTATATATACCATAAAACAAATGTCACCATAAGGACAAGAAGAAACTAGTATATTGTTTCTATTTTCTGTCTTTCTTTGCAGTTCTTTTTATTTCAGTCTGTTACTACAAACAAAACACACACAAAAAAATACAAAAAAATAGGTATCCCCCAGAAAAAAAAACAAAAAAAAAAAAAACCACAAAACAACAAAAAACAGGATTTTGATACCTACCGGTAAATCCTTTTCTCCTAGTCCGTAGAGGATGCTGGGGTCCACTTCATGACCATGGTGTATAGACTGTTCCGCAGGAGCTATGGGCACTCTTAAGACTTTTCAATGGGTGTGAACTGGCTCCTCCCTCTATGCCCCTCCTCCAGACCTCAGTTATAGGAACTGTGCCCAGGGAGACGGACATTTTGAGGAAAGGATTTACTTTAATACTATTGGTGAGATACAAACCAGCTCACACCTCAACCATACCGCACAACATGGCATTCAACATAACACACGCCAACAGGCATGAACCAATTACAGCAACATGCTGAAACTAATATAACACATGTGTAACTTAATGAACAAAACTGCAGGTAAAGTACGAATTGGGACGGGCGCCAAGCATCCTCTACAGACTAGGAGAAAAGGATTTACCGGTAGGTATCAAAATCCTGTTTTCTCATACGTCCTAGAGGATGCTGGGGTCCACTTCATGACCATGAGGTTTATACCAAAGCTCCAGTACGGGTGGGAGAGTGCGGATGACCCTGCAGCACCGATTGACCGAACTTGAGGTCTTCATCGGCCAAGGTGTCAAACTTGTAGAATTTTGCAAATGTGTTTGACCCCAACCAAGTAGCTGCTCGGCAAAGTTGTAATGCCGAGACCCCCCGGGCTGCCGCCCAGGATGAGCCCACCTTCCTAGTGGAATGGGCCTTCACCGACGTCGGTAACGGCAATCCAGCCGTAGTGTGAGGGTGCTGAATCGTACATCTGATCCAACGCGCAATAGTCTGCTTGGAAGCAGGACACCCTATCTTTTTGGGAGCATACAGGACAAACAAAGGCTTTGTTTTCCGTATTAGAGCTGTTCTAGCGATATAAATCTTCAAAGCCCTAACCACATCTAGAGACTTTGACTCAGTGAACGTGTCAGTAACTACTGGCACCACAATAGGTTGGTTTATGTGGAAAGATGAAACCACCTTTGGAAGAAAATGTTGACGAGTTCTCAACCCTGTCTTCATGGAAGATCAGGTAAGGGCTCTTGTGAGACAAGGCCCCCAACTCAGACACCCGCCGTGCGGATGCCAATGCCAAAAGCATCACCACTTTCCAAGTGAGAAACTTCAACTCTATCTTTTGTAGAGGCTCAAACCAATCCGATTGAAGAAACTGCAACACCACATTAAGGTCCCATGGTGCCACTGGAGGCACAAATGGAGGCTGGATGTGCAGAATCCCTTTCACGAAGGTCTGAACCTCTGGAAGAGAGGCCAATTGTTCTGGAAGAACACTGACCAGGCGAAATCTGGACCTTGATTGACCGCAATCGGAGGCCCGCCTCCACACCAGCCTGCAAAAAATGGAGAAAACGTCCCAACTGAAACTCCTCCGTAGGAGCCTTCTTGGATTCACACCAAGACACATATTTTCTCTAAATACGGTGGTAATGTTTCGACGTTACTCCTTTCCTGGCCTGAATAAGGGTGGGGATGACTTCCTAGAGGATGCTGGGGACTCCGTAAGGACCATGGGGTTTATACCAAAGCATCCAATCGGGCGGGAGAGTGCGGATGACTCTGCAGCACCGACTGAGCAAACGCTAGGTCCTCATCAGCCAGGGTATCAAACTTGTAGAATTTAGCAAAAGTGTTTGACCCCGACCACGTCGCCGCTCGGCAAAGTTGTAAAGCAGAGACGCCTCGGGCAGCCGCCCAAGAAGAGCCCACCTTCCTAGTGGAATGGGCCTTAACCGAATTTGGTACCGGCAATCCAGCCGTAGAGTGAGCCTACTGAATCGTATTACAGATCCAGCGAGCAATAGTCTGCTTTGAAGAAGGGGCGCCAATCTTATTGGCCGCATACAGGACAAACAGAGCCTCTGTTTTCCTAATTTTAGCCGTCCTGGCCATATAAATTTTTAAGGCCCTGACTACGTCCAGGGATCTGGAATCCTCCAGGTCACCAGTAGCCACAGGCACCACAATAGGTTGATTCATATGGAACGACGAAACCACTTTAGGCAAAAATTGCGGACGTGTCCTCAATTCAGCTCGATCCACATGAAAAATCAAGTAGGGGCTCTTGTGTGATAGAGCCGCCAATTCTGACACTCGCCTTGCTGAAGCTAGGGCCAACAACATTACCACCTTCCAGGTAAGAAATTTCAACTCAACCTTGTTAAGCGGTTCAAACCAGTGTGATTTTAGGAACTGCAACACCACGTTCAGGTCCCATGGTGCCACTGGAGGCACAAAAGGGGGCTGTATGTGCAGCACTCCCTTTACAAACGTCTGGACTTCTGGAAGAGAAGCCAATTCCTTCTGAAAGAAAATCGAGAAGGACGAAATCTGTACCTTAACCGAGCCTAATTTCAGGCCCATATCCACTCCTGTCTGTAGGAAGTGGAGAAGACGACCCAAATGAAAATCTTCCGTAGGTGCATTCTTGGTCTCACACCAAGATACTTTCGCCAGATACGGTGATAATGTTTTATCGTCACCTCCTTCCTAGCCTTTATTAAAGTAGGGATGACCTCTTCCGGAATCCCTTTTTTTGCTAGGATTCGGCGTTCAACCGCCATGCCGTCAAACGTAACCGCGGTAAGTCTTGAAATACACAGGGCCCATGCTGCAACAGGTCTTCCCTCAGAGGAAGAGGCCAGGGGTCTCCTGTGAGCATCTCTTGTAGATCCGAGTACCAAGCCCTTCGAGGCCAGTCTGGGACAACGAGTATCGTCTGTACTCTTCTTCGTCTTATGATCCTCAACACTTTCATGATGAGAGGAAGAGGAGGGAACACGTAGACCGAGTCGAACACCCACGGTGTTACCAGTGCGTCTACTGCTACTGCCTGAGGGTCCCGAGACCTGGCGCAATACCTCCGAAGTTTTTTGTTGAGGCGTGACGCCATCATGTCTATTTGAGGAGTTCCCCAAAGACGTGTTACGTCTGCAAAGACTTCTTGATGAAGTCCCCACTCTCCTGGATGGAGATCGTGTCTGCTGAGGAAGTCTGCTTCCCGGATGTCCACTCCCGGAATGAAGACAGCCGACAGAGCGCTTACATGATTTTCCGCCCAGCGAAGGATCCTTGTGGCTTTTGCCATCGCGACTCTGCTTCTTGTCCCGCTTTGGCGGTTCACATGAGCCACTGCTGTGACATTGTCTGATTGAATCAGAACCGGAAGGTTTCGAAGAAAACTCTCCGCTTGTCGAAGGCCGTTGTAAATGGCCCTGAGTTCCAACACATTGATGTGTAGACAGGACTCCTGGTCTGACCAAAGACACTGAAAAGTCCTTCCCTGTGTGACCACTCCCCATCCTCGGAGGCTCGCGTCCGTGGTAACCAGGATCCAGTCCTGAATCCCGAACCTGCGACCCTCCAGCAGGTGAGCACTTTGCAACCACCACAGGAGGGACACTCTGGTTCCTGGGGACAGAGTTATTTTCCGATGTAAATGCAGATGGGACCCGGACCACTTGTCCAGAAGGTCCCATTGAAAAGTCTTTGCATGGAACCTTCCGAAGGGAATGGCCTCGTAGGCCGCCACCATTTCCCCCAGAACTCGAGTGCATTGGTGAACTGACACCCTTTTCGGTTTTAACAGGTCTCTGACCATGTTCTGGATGTCTTGGGCTTTCTCTATTGGGAGGAAGACCTTCATTTGTTCCGTATCCAGTATCATACCTAGGAACGATAGTCGAGTTGTCGGAATCAACTGTGACTTCGGTAGATTTAGAATCCAACAGTGTTGCTGGAGCACTCTCAGAGAGAGCGCCACACTGCTCAGCAATTTCTCTCGATCTCGCTTTTATCAGGAGATCGTCCAAGTATGGGATAATTGTGACAATATGCTTGCGCAGGACCACCATCATTTCCTCCATTATCTTGGTGAAAATCCTCGGGGCCGTGGAAAGTCCAAACAGCAACGTCTGAAATTGGTAATGACAATCCTGTACAGCGAATCTCAGGTATTCCTGATGGGGGGCATATATGGGGACATGAAGGTACGCATCCTTTATGTCCAGAGACACCATAAACTCCCCCTCCTCCATGTTGGCTATTATCGCTCTGAGTGATTCCATTTTGAATTTGAATCTTTTTATGTACAGGTTTAGGGATTTCAGATTCAAAATCGGTCTGACCGAACCGTCCGGTTTCGGGACCACAAATAGGGTTGAGTAGTAACCTCTTCCCTGCTGGTGCAGGGGAACCTTGATTATCACTTGCTGTATACACAGCGTTTGAATTGCAGCTAACACTACATCCTGTCCGATGTGGAAGCTGGTAGGGCCGATTTGAAAAATTGGTGCGGGGGCACCTCCTCGAATTCCAATTTGTAACCCTGGGAAACTATTTCCAACACCCAGGGATTCAGGTCCGAACTGACCCAGGCCTGACTGAAAAGTCGAAGACGTGCCCCCACCGGTGCGGACTCCCTCAGGGGAGCCCCAGCGTCATGCTGTGGGTTTTGGAGCAGCCGGGGAGGACTTTTGTTCCTGGGCACCTGCCGAAGCAGGTGCTCTCTTGCCTCTGCCCTTACCTCTGGCGAGGAAAGAGGATCCCCGACCTCTTTTGGACTTGTGCGACCGAAAGGACTGCATCTGATAGGGTGTTACTTTCTTTTGCTGTTGGGGAATATATGGTAAAAAATTTGATTTACCTGCTGTAGCTGTGGAAACCAGGTCCGTCAGCCCATCCCCAAACAATACATCACCCTTATAGGGTAGTACTTCCATATGTTTCTTGGAATCCGCATCACCCGTCCATTGGCGAGTCCATAAGGATCTTCTCGCTGAGATAGACATGGCATTGTCCCTAGAAGCTAGCAATCCAATGTTCCTTTGAGCATCCCTCATAAATAAGACTGCGTCTTTTATATGGGCTAGAGTTAGGAATATAGTATCCTTATCCATAGTATCAAATTGATCTGTCAGCTCATCTGTCCAGGCTGCAATTGCGCTACACACCCACTCCGACGCAATCGTCGGTCTTAGCACAGCACCCGTATGAGAATAAATACCCTTTAAGGTAGTTTCTTGCCTGCGATCTGCTGGGTCTTTAAGGGCCGCTGTGTCAGGAGACTAGCGCCACTTTCTTGGATAAGCGCGTCAGGGCCTTGTCCACAGTGGGGGGTAATTCCCAAATCTCTCTGTCCTGCTTAGGGAAAGGGTATGTCATAAAAATTCTTTTGGGGATCTGCGGTCTCTTATCCGGAGTCTCCCAAGCTTTTCCAAATAACTCATTTAATTCATGAGATGTGGGAAAATTAATAATCTGTTTCTTTTCCTTAAACATGTGTACCCTTGTGTCGGGGACTGAGGGTTCATCCACAATATGCAACACATCCCTTATTGCCACAATCATACACTGAATAGTTTTAGTCACCCTAGGGTGCAATTTTACTTCGTCATAGTCGACACTGGAATCAGAATCCGTGTCGGCAGTAGTGTCTTGTGTTAAGGGACGCTTTTGAGACCCCGACGGGCCCTGTGAGTTGGTCCAATCTGAGGATTGACCGCCAGATGTCCTCCCTAAACCAGCCTTATCAAGCCTTTTATGTAAAGATGCCACACTTGCATGCAACGTATGCCACATGTCCATCCAATCTGGAGTCGGCACAACCGACGGGGACACACCACTCATTTGCTCCACCTCCTCCTTGGAGAAGCCTTCCGCCTCAGACATGTCGACACACACGTACCGACACCCCACACACACAGGGAGTTACCTATAAGGGGACAAAACCCCAACCAGGCCCTTAGGAGAGACAGAGAGATAGAGTATGCCAGCACACACCCAGCGCTTAAAACACTGGAATATATGACCAGATAGCGCTATTATATATTTATAATTGTAATCTCCACTCACTGCGTCGCCAAAGTGCCCCCCTCCTCCTTTTTCCAACCTGTGAAGCTCAGCAGGGGAGAGAACAGGGAGCCAGCGTTTTCTCATGCAGCCTCTGTGGAGAAAATGGCGCTGGTTAGTGCTGAGGATCAAGCCCCGCCCACCCGACGGCGGGCTTCGGTCCCTTCATCATATACTAATAAAATGGCGGGGGTCCGCGGATTTACTGTCCCACAGCCTAATCCATCGTATTTATGGCCAAATCGAGGTTTATTGCTACCCAGGGTGCCCCCCCCCCCCCCTGCGCCCTGCACCCTTCAGTGCCTGCTTGTGTGTGTGAGACTGGGAGCAATGGCGCGCAGCTTACCGCTGCGCGCTTACCTCATGAAGATCTGATGTCTTCTGCCGCCTGAAGTCTTTTCCTCAATACTCACCCGGCTTCTATCTTCGGCATCTGTGAGGAGGACGGCGGCGCGGCTCCGGGACGAACCCCAGGTGAGACCTGTGTTCCGACTCCCTCTGGAGCTAATGGTGTCCAGTAGCCTAGAAGCAGCGCCCAACTTTACAAGCCAGCTCTGCTTCTCTCTCCTCGGTCCCACGATGCAGGGAGCCTGTTGACAACAGGACTCCCTGAAAATAAAAAACCTAACAAAATTCTTTTTCCACAGAAAACTCTGGAGAGCTCTCTGCAGTGCACCCATTCTCCTCTGGGCACAAGATCTAACTGAGGTCTGGAGGAGGGGCATAGAGGGAGGAGCCAGTGCACACCCATAGTCAAAGTTCTTTTTAGGTGCCCTATCTCCTGCGGAGCCCGTCTATACCCCATGTTCCTTTCGGAGTCCCCAGCATCTACTAGGACGTAAGAGAAACACACTTGTAAAGCACCAAATTCGCTTGTGTACCCCCCTGTTTTGCACCCTGATACTTGTAGTCAGAAGTGAAGGAGGACCAGCAATGTCTCTGCAGCCTGAGGAGAGAGAAAATGGCACTGAGCAGTGTGCTGGCTGCCTGAGGAAGAAGCTCCGCCCTTTTTACCTCAGACACTTTTTATAATATTTATACTGGCGGGGGTAGGGCTGTGCCTGGGTATCTTATGCCCCCCCTTTTGCCAGTTTATAGAGGTGTTTTTGCTGCCCAGGGCGCCTTCCCCCTGCACCCTGCAGTGCTCTGTGTGTGGGCAGCAATGGCGCGCTGCGCTCCCGCCAGCCGCGCTGTACCTCAGCCGTCACTTTTCTTGAAAGAAGATCTGTCTTCTACTAACCTGTCTTCTGACTTCTGGCTCTGTGAGGGGGGTGATGGCGTGCTGTGGGAGTGAGCATCTAGACACGGCTAGCGTTCAGTACCCTTCAGGAGCTAATGGTGTCCTGTCAGCCAGAAGCAGAGCCATGAAACTCTTCAGGAAGATGGTTCCTACTTCTGCCCCCTCAGTCCCACGAAGCAGGGAGACTGTTGCCAGCAGTCCTCCCTGAAAATAAAAAACCTAACAAAGTCTTTCAGAGAAACTTACTAGAGCTCCCCTGGAGTGCATCCAGTCTGCGTGGACACATTTCCTCAAAATGTCCGTCTCCCTGGGCACAGTTCCTATAACTGAGGTCTGGAGGAGGGGCATAGAGGGAGGAGCCAGTTCACACCCACTGAAAAGTCTTAACAGTGCCCATGGCTCCTGCGGAACAGTCTATACCCCATGGTCATGAAGTGGACCCCAGCATCCTCTAGGACGTATGAGAAAAACTATTAGTGTGACAGCACGCAGCGCAGTTGAGGGGGTTGTCCAGCTATGGATAGCTTCTACTATATAGAATCTCTTCTGAGTCCTCGTCCTTCCTGATGCACTTCTTCATTGGGTCCCGACCCAGGAGTTACAGTATAATACCACTTTCACACTGACAATGCCGGATCCCACCCGGGAATTGGAAGCGGGTCCTTCCCGGGTGGGATCCGGCATTGGCAGCTGCTGCAGGCTTTCCGGACCCGGCAATAAGCCGGGCAGGTTGCCATAGTAGCGGGGGGGAAGGGTGGAGGCGGGGGTGGCGCTGGGAGATGAGCTCATCTCCTCGCCGCCTCTCCCTCTCTAGTAAACGGGTCCCATCGACCCGGGAGCCCGTTTATGAAGCCAATGACCTGGTATTCAACCCGGGTATAACACTGCTTTATACCCGGGTTGAATTGTCGGGTCAGGCGACCCGCGATTTCGGCAAGGCCCCTTTCACACCGCACGCCGACCCATGTCGATACGGGGTTATTTGTGCAGTGTGAAAGGGGTATAAATGACATCAGTTACTGCAGATACCAGTGCATTAGAGATGTGTCAGCACTGATAGTGGGTAGGAGACGTGAACACCTGTGTAGTATAGTATTTGTATATGGTAAATGTGTCTCTACTGCTCTCTCCCACACCTGATTTGTCCTAGAAAAGCCATTAGCACAGGAGAAAATAAGATTTTAAACCTACCGGTAAATCTTTTTCTCCTAGTCCGTAGAGGATGCTGGGGACTCCGTAAGGACCATGGGGTATAGACGGGCTCCGCAGGAGACATGGGCACTATAAAGAACTTTAGATGGGTGTGAACTGGCTCCTCCCTCTATGCCCCTCATCCAGACCTCAGTTAAAGAACTGTGCCCAGAGGAGACGGACAGTACGAGGAAAGGAATTTTGTTAATCTAAAGGCGAGATACATACCAGCCCACACCATACACACCGTACAACCTGGTAGATACCAAACCAGTTAGCAGCATGGACAAAACAGCATCAGCCAGAGACTGATCTCAACTGTAACATAACCCTTATGTAAGCAACAACTATATACAAGCCTTGCAGAATTTGTCCGCACTGGGACGGGCGCCCAGCATCCTCTACGGACTAGGAAAAAATAAGAATTTACTTACCGATAATTCTATTTCTCGGAGTCCGTAGTGGATGCTGGGGTTCCTGAAAGGACCATGGGGAATAGCGGCTCCGCAGGAGACAGGGCACAAAAAGTAAAGCTTTAGGATCAGGTGGTGTGCACTGGCTCCTCCCCCTATGACCCTCCTCCAAGCCAGTTAGGTACTGTGCCCGGACGAGCGTACACAATAAGGGAGGAATTTTGAATCCCGGGTAAGACTCATACCAGCCACACCAATCACACCGTACAACTTGTGATCTAAACCCAGTTAACAGTATGATAACAGCGGAGCCTCTGAAAAGATGGCTCACAACAATAATAACCCGATTTTTGTAACTATGTACAAGTATTGCAGATAATCCGCACTTGGGATGGGCGCCCAGCATCCACTACGGACTCCGAGAAATAGAATTATCGGTAAGTAAATTCTTATTTTCTCTATCGTCCTAGTGGATGCTGGGGTTCCTGAAAGGACCATGGGGATTATACCAAAGCTCCCAAACGGGCGGGAGAGTGCGGATGACTCTGCAGCACCGAATGAGAGAACTCCAGGTCCTCTTTTGCCAGGATATCAAATTTGTAGAATTTTACAAACGTGTTCTCCCCTGACCACGTAGCTGCTCGGCAGAGTTGTAATGCCGAGACCTCTCGGGCAGCCGCCCAAGATGAGCCCACCTTCCTTGTGGAATGGGCCTTAACCGATTTAGACTGTGGCAGGCCTGCCTCAGAATGTGCAAGTTGAATTGTGTTACAAATCCAACGAGCAATCGACTGCTTAGAAGCAGGCGCACCCAACTTGTTGGGTGCATACAGTATAAACAGCGAGTCAGATTTTCTGACTCCAGCTGTCCTGGAACATATTTTCAGGGCCCTGACAACTTCTAGCAACTTGGAGTCCTCCAAGTCCCTAGTAGGTGCAAGGCACCACAATAAGCTGGTTCAGGTGAAACACTGACACCACCTTAGGGAGAGAACTGGGGACGAGTCCGCAGCTCTGCCCTGTCCGAATGGACAAACAGATATGGGCTTTTTTGAGAAAAAACCACCAATTTGACACTCGCCTGGTCCAGGCCAGGGTCAAGAGCATGGTCACTTTTTATGTGAGATGCTTCAAATCCACATATTTGACTGGTTTTAAACCAATGTGATTTGAGGAATCCCAGAACTACGTTGAGATCCCACCGTGCCACTGGAGGCACAAAAAAGGGGTTTGTATATGCAATACTCCCTTGACAAACTTCTGGACTTCAGGAACTGAAGCCAATTCTTTCTGGAAGAAAATTTACAGGGCCGAATTTGAACCTTAATGGACCCCAATTTGAGGCCCATAGACACTCCTGTTTGCAGGAAATGCAGGAAACGACCGAGTTGAAATTTCTTTGTGGGGCCTTCCTGGCCTCACACCACGCAACATATTTTCGCCACACGTGGTGATAATGTTGTGCGGTCACCTCCTTTCTGGCTTTGACCAGGGTAGGAATGACCTCTTCCGGAATGCCTTTTTTCCCTTAGGATCCGGCTTTCCATCGCCATGCCGACAAACGCAGCTGCGGTAAGTCTTGGAACAGACATGGTACTTGCTGAAGCAAGTCCCTTCTTAGCGGCAGAGGCCATAAGACCTCTGTAAGCATCTCTTGAAGTTCCGGGTACCAAGTCCTTCTTGGCCAATCCGGAGCCATGAGTATAGTTCTTACTCCTCTACGTCTTATAATTCTCAGCACCTTAGGTATGAGAAGCAGAGGAGGGAACACATACACCGACTGGTACACCCACGGTGTTACCAGAACGTCCACATCTATTGCCTGAGGGTCTCTTGACCTGGCGCAATACCTGTCCCGTTTTTTGTTCAGACGGGACGCCATCATGTCCACCTTTGGTATTTCCCAACGGTTTACAATCGTGTGGAAAAAACTTCTCAATGAAGTTTCCACTCTCCCGGGTGGAGGTCGTGCTGAGGAAGTCTGCTTCCCAGTTTCCATTCCCGGGATGAAAAACTGCTGACAGTGTTATCACATGATTTTCCGCCCAGCGAAAAGTCCTTGCAGTTTCTGCCATTGCCCTCCTGCTTCTTGTGTCGCCCTGTCTGTTTACGTGGGCGACTGCCGTGATGTTTTTCCCACTGGATCAATACCGGCTGACCTTGAAGCAGAGGTCTTGCTAAGCTTAGAGCATTATAAATTTACCCTTAGCTCCAGTATATTTATGTGGAGAAAAGTCTCCATACTTGATCACACTCCCTGGAAATTTTTCCCTTGTGTGACTGCTCCCCAGCCTCTCAGGCTGGGCTCCGTGGTTACCAGCATCCAATCCTGAATGCCGAATCTGCGGCCCTCTAGAAGATGAGCACTCTATAACCACCACAGGAGAGACACCCTTGTCCTTGGATATTGGGTTATCCGCTGATGCATCTGAAGATGCGATCCGGACCATTTGTCCAGCAGATCCCACTGAAAAGTTCTTACGTGAAATCTGCCGAATGGAATTGCTTCGTAGGAAGCCACCATTTTTACCAGGACCCTTGTGCAATGATGCACTGTTTTTAGGAGGTTCCTGACTTGCTCGGATAACTCCCTGGCTTTCTCTTCCGGGAGAAACACCTTTTTCTGGACTGTGTCCAGAATCATCCCTAGGCACAGCAGACGTGTCGTCGGGATCAGCTGCGATTTTGGAATATTTAGAATCCACCCGTGCTGATTGTAGCAGTATCCGAGATAGTGCTACTCCGACCTCCAACTGTTCCCTGGACTATGCCCCTATCAGGAGATCGTCCAAGTAAGGGATAATTAAGACGCCTTTTCTTCGAAGAAGAATCATCAATTCGGCCATTACCTTGGTAAAGACCCCGGGGTGCCGTGGACAATCCAAACGGCAGCGTCTGAAACTGATAGTGACAGTTCTGCACCACGAACCTGAGGTACCCTTAGTGAGAAGGGCAAATTTGGGACATAGAGGTAAGCATCCCTTATGTCCCGGGACACTATATAGTCCCCTTCTTCCTGGTTCGTTATCACTGCTCTGAGTGACTTCATCTTAATTTGAACCTTTGTAAGTGTTCAAAAAAAATTTTTAGAATAAGTCTCACCTAGCCTTCTGGCTTCAGTACCACAATATAGTGTGGAATAATACCCCTTTTCTGTAGTAGGAGGGGTAATTTAATTATCACCTGCTGGGAATACAGCTTGTGAATTTTTTCCCATACTACCTCCTTGTCGGAGGGAGACTTGGTAAAGCAGACTTCAGGAGCCTGCGAAGGGGAAACGTCTCGACATTCCCATCTGTACCCCCGGGATACTACTTGTAGGATCCAGGGGTCCTGTACGGTCTCAGCGCCATGCTGAGAACTTGTCAGACGCGGTGGAACGCTTCTGTTCCTGGGAATGGGCTGCCTGCTGCAGTCTTCTTCCCTTTCCTCTATCCCTGGGCAGATATGATCTTATAGGGACGAGAGGACTGAGGCTGAAAAGACGGTGTCTTTTTCTGCAGAGATGTGACTTAGGGTAAAAAACGGTGGATTTTCCAGCAGTTGCCGTGACCACCAGGTCCGATGGACCGACCCCAAACAAGTCCTCTTCCTTTATACGGCCATACTGTGCCGTTTGGAATCTGCATCACCTGACCACTGTCGTGTCCATAACATCTTCTGGCAGTTATGGACATCGCGTTTATTCATGATGCCAGAGTGCAAATATCCCTCTGTGCATCTCGCATATATAGAAATGCTCTATAGTCAATAAAATACTGTCCCTGTCAAGGGTATCAATATTTTTAGTCAGGGAATCCGACCAAGCCACCCTAGCTCTGCACATCCAGGCTGAGGCGATCGCTGGCCGCAGTATAACACCAGTATGTGTGTATATACTTTTTATTATATTTTCCAGCCTTGTCAGCTGGTCCTTGAGGACGGCCCTATCTATAGACGGTACCTCCACTTGTTTTGATAAGCGTGTGAGCGCCTTATCCACCTTAAGGGGTGTTTCCCAACGCGCCCTAACTTCTGGCGGGAAAGGGTATACCGCCCATAATTTTCTATCGGGGGGAACCCACGCATCATCACACACTTTATTTAATTTATCTGATTCAGGAAAAACTATGGTAGTTTTTTCACATCCCACATAATACCCTCTTTTGTGGTACTTGTAGTATCAGAAATACGTAACACCTCCTTCATTGCCTTTAACGTGTGGCCCTAATAAGGAATACGTTTGTTTATTCACCGTCGACACTGGATTCAGTGTCCCTGTCTGTGTCTGTGTCGACCGACTCAAGTAACGGGCGTTTTAAAACCCTTGACGGTGTTTTTGAGACGTCTGGACCGTACTAATTTTTTGTCGGCCGTCTCATGTCGTCAACCGACTTTGCAGCGTGTTGACATTATCACGTAATTTCCTAAATAAGCCATCCATTCCGGTGTCGACTCCCTAGAGAGTGACATCACCATTACAGGCAATTGCTCCGCCTCCTCACCAACATCGTCCTCCTACCTGTCGACACACACGTACCGACACACAGCACACACACAGGGAATGCTCTGATAGAGGACAGGACCCACTAGCCCTTTGGAGAGACAGAGGGAGAGTTTGCCAGCACACACCAAAAACGCTATAATTATATAGGGACAACCTTATATAAGTGTTTTCCCTTATAGCATCTTAATATATATATAAGCATATCGCCAAATTAGTGCCCCCCCTCTCTGTTTTAACCCTGTTTCTGTAGTGCAGTGCAGGGGAGAGCCTGGGAGCCTTCCCTCCAGCCTTTCTGTGAGGGAAAATGGCGCTGTGTGCTGAGGAGAAAGGCCCCGCCCCTTTTTCGGCGGCCTCGTCTCCCGCTCTTAACGGATTCTGGCAGGGGTTAAATATCTCCATATAGCCCCCGGAGGCTATATGTGAGGTATTTTTAGCCAAAATAGGTATTCATTTGCCTCCCAGGGCGCCCCCCTCCCAGCGCCCTGCACCCTCAGTGACTGCCGTGTGAAGTGTGCTGAGAGGAAAATGGCGCACAGCTGCAGTGCTGTGCGCTACCTTTAGAAGACTGAGGAGTCTTCTGCCGCCGATTCTGGACCTCTTCTTACTTCAGCATCTGCAAGGGGGCCGGCGGCAAGGCTCCGGTGACCATCCAGGCTGTACCTGTGATCGTCCCTCTGGAGCTGATGTCCAGTAGCCAAGAAGCCAATCCATCCTGCACGCAGGTGAGTTCACTTCTTCTCCCCTAAGTCCCTCGTTGCAGTGATCCTGTTGCCAGCAGGACTCACTGTAAAATAAAAAACCTAAGCTAAACTTTCCTAAGCAGCTCTTTAGGAGAGCCACCTAGATTGCACCCTTCTCGGCCGGGCACAAAAATCTAACTGGCTTGGAGGAGGGTCATAGGGGGAGGAGCCAGTGCACACCACCTGATCCTAAAGCTTTACTTTTTGTGCCCTGTCTCCTGCGGAGCCGCTATTCCCCATGGTCCTTTCAGGAACCCCAGCATCCACTAGGACGATAGAGAAAAAGATTTACCGGTAGGTTTAAAATCTTATTTTCTCTTACGTCCTAGAGGATGCTGGGGACTCCATAAGGACCATGGGGATTATACCAAAGCTCCAGACCGGGCGGGAGAGTGCGGATGACTCTGCAGCACCGATTGAGCAAACATGAGGTCCTCATCAGCCAGGGTATCAAACTTGTAGAATTTAGCAAAAGTGCTTGAACCCGACCAAGTAGCTGCCCGGCAAAGCTGCAATGCTGAGACGCCTCGGGCAGCCGCCCAAGAAGAGCCCACCTTCCTAGTGGAATGGGCCTTTACCGAATTAGGGAACGGCAATCCAGCCGTAGAATTAGCCTGCTGAATCGTGTTACAGATCCAGCGAGCAATAGTCTGCTTAGAAGCAGGAGCGCCAACCTTGTTGGCCGCATACAGGACAACCAGTGCCTCTGTTTTCCTAACTCGAGCTGTCCTGGCTACATACATTTTTAAGGCCCTGACTACATCAAGGGACTTGGAATCCTCCAAGTCACCCGTAGCCACAGGCACCACAATAGGTTGATTCATATGAAACGACGAAACCACCTTAGCAGTGGCGTAACTAGAAGTTTTTCTCCCCCAAGCCAAAAAATTCTTCGCCCACCCCATTCCCCATAATTGGCACTATTAAAGGGACAAGCATGCGCGCACGCCGTGAAAAGGGTGTGTGGCTTCGTTGGAATGGGCGTGGCTTTGCATAAAGGGGCATGGCATTGCAGGAAAAGACTTCCTTATACCCCAGTTTTGCAACCTGCACGCCCAGACGTTAGCCACCACAGGAAAGAAAAAATAAGATTTTACTTACCGATAAATCTATTTCTCGTAGTCCGTAGTGGATGCTGGGGACTCCGTCAGGACCATGGGGATTAGCGGCTCCGCAGGAGACAGGGCACAAAACTAAAGCTTTAGGATCAGGTGGTGTGTACTGGCTCCTCCCCCCATGACCCTCCTCCAAGCCTCAGTTAGGATACTGTGCCCGGACGAGCGTACACAATAAGGAAGGATATTGAATCCCGGGTAAGACTCATACCAGCCACACCAATCACACCGTATAACTTGTGATCTAAACCCAGTTAACAGTATGACAAACGTAGGAGCCTCTGAACAGACGGCTCACAACAATAACAACCCGATTTTTTTGTAACAAAAACTATGTACAAGTATTGCAGACAATCCGCACTTGGGATGGGCGCCCAGCATCCACTACGGACTACGAGAAATAGATTTATCGGTAAGTAAAATCTTATTTTCTCTGACGTCCTAAGTGGATGCTGGGGACTCCGTCAGGACCATGGGGATTATACCAAAGCTCCCAAACGGGCGGGAGAGTGCGGATGACTCTGCAGCACCGAGTGAGAGAACTCCAGGTCCTCCTCAGCCAGGGTGTGCCCCTGACCAAGTAGCAGCTCGGCAAAGTTGTAAAGCCGAGACCCCTCGGGCAGTCGCCCAAGATGAGCCCACCTTCCTTGTGGAATAGGCATTTATATATTTTGGCTGTGGCAGTCCTGCCACAGAATGTGCAAGCTGAATTGTACTACACATTCAACTAGCAATCGTCTGCTTAGAAGCAAGAGCACCCAGTTTTTTGGGTGCATACAGGATAACAGCAAGTCAGTTTTCCAGACTCCAGCCGTCCTGGAAATCTATATTTTCAGGGCCCTGACAACATCTAGCAACTTGGAGTCCTCCAAGTCTCTAGTAGCCGCAGGTACCACAATAAGCTGGTTCAGATGAAACGCTGACACCACCTTAGGGAGAAACTGGGGACGAGTCCGCAGCTCTGCCCTGTCCGAATGGACAATCAGATATGGGCTTTTGTGAGACAAAGCCGCCAATTCTGACACTCGCCTGGCCGAGGCCAGGGCCAACATCATGGTCACTTTCCATGTGAGATATTTCAAATCCACAGATTTGAGCGGTTTAAACCAACGTGATTTGAGGAATCCCAGGACTACGTTGAGATCCCACAGTGCCACTGGAGGCACAAAAGGGGGTTGTATATGCAGTACTCCCTCGTCAAATTTCTGGACTTCAGGAACTGAAGCCAATTTTTTCTGGAAGAAAATCGACAGGGCCGAAATTTGAACCTTAATGGACCCCAATTTGAGGCCCATAGACACTCCTGTTTTCAGGAAATGCAGGAATCGACCGAGTTGAAATTTCTTCGTGGGGCCTTCCTGGCCTCACACCACGCAACATATTTTCGCCACATGTGGTGATAATGTTGTGCGGTCACCTCCTTCCTGGCTTTGACCAGGGTAGGAATGACCTCTTCCGGAATGCCTTTTTTCCCTTAGGATCCGGCGTTCAACCGCCATGCCGTCAAACGCACCCGCGGTAAGTCTTGGAACAGACATGGTACTTGCTGAAGCAAGTCCCTTCTTATCGGCAGAGGCCCTGAGTCCTCTGTGAGCATCTCATGAAGTTCCGGGTACCAAGTCCTTCTTGGCCCATCCGGAGCCACGAGTATAGTTCTTACTCCTCTACGTCTTATAATTCTCAGTACCTTTGGTATGAGAAGCAGAAGAGGGAACACATACACCGACTGGTACACCCATGGTGTTACCAGAACGTCCACAGCTATTTCCTGAGGGTCTCTTGACCTGGCGCAATACCTGTCCAGTTTTTTGTTCAGGCGGGACGCCATCATGTCCACCTTTGGTCTTTCCCAACGGTGCACAATCATGTGGAAACAACTTCTCGATGAAGTCCCCACTCTCCCGGGTGGAGGTCGTGCTGAGGAAGTCTGCTTCCCAGTTGTCCACTCCCGGAATGAAAACTGCTGATAGTGCTATCACATGATTTTCCGCCCAGCGAAGAATCCTTGCAGTTTCTGCCATTGTCCTCCTGCTTCTTGTGCCGCCCTGTCTGTTTACGTGGGCGACTGCCGTGATGTTGTCCCACTGGATCAATACCGGCTGACCTTGAAGCAGAGGTCTTGCTAAGCTTAGAGCATTGTAAATTGCTCTTAGCTCCAGTATATTTATGCGGAGAGAAGTCCCCAGACGTGATCACACTCCCTGGAAATTTTTTCCCTGTGTGACTGCTCCCCAGCCTTTCAAGCTGGAATCCGTGGTCACCAGGACCCAGTCCTGAATGCATAACTGTGGCACTTTAGTAGATGAGCACTCTGCAGCCACCACAGAAGAGACACCCTTGTCCTTGAAGACAGGGTTATCCGCTGATGCATCTGAAGATGCGATCCGGACCATTTGTCCAGCAGATCCCACTGAAAAGTTCTTGCGTGAAATCTGCCGAATGGAATCGCTTCGTAAGAAGCCACCATTTTTCCCAGGACCCTTGTGCAATGATGCACTGACACTTTTCCTGGTTTTTGGAGGTTCCTGACTAGCTCGGATAACTCCCTGGCTTTCTCCTCCGGGAGAAACACCTTTTTCTGGACTGTGTCCAGAATCATCCCTAGGGACAGCAGACGTGTCGTCGGAGACAGCTGCGATTTTGGAATATTTAGGATCCACCCGTGCTGTCGTAGAACTACTTGAGATAGTGCTACTCAGACCTCCAACTGTTCTCTGGACCTTGCCCTTATCAGGAGATCGTCCAAGTAAGGGATAATTAAGACGCCTTTTCTTTGAAGAAGAATCATCATTTCGGCCATTACCTTGGTAAAGACCCGGGGTGCCGTGGACAATCCAAACGGCAGCGTCTGAAACCGATAGTGACAGTTTTGTACCACGAACCTGAGGTACCCTTTGTGAGAAGGGCAAATTTGGACATGGAGGTAAGCATCCTTGATGTCCAGGGACACCATATAGTCCCCTTCTTCCTGGTTCGCTATCACTGCTCTGAGTGACTCCATTTAGAATAGGTCTCAACGAGCCGTCTGGCTTCAGTACCACAATATAGTGTGGAATAATACCCCTTTACTTGTTGTAGGAGGGGTACTTTGATTATCACCTGCTGGGAATACAGCTTGTGAATTGTTTCCAATACTGCCTCCCTGTCGGAGGTAGACGTTGGTAAAGCAAACTTCAGGAACCTGCGAGGGGGAGACGTCTCGAATTTCCAATCTGTACCCCTGGGATACTACTTGTAGGATCCAGGGGTCCACTTGCGAGTGAGCCCACTGCGTGCTGAAACTCTTGAGACGACCCCCCACCGCACCTGTTTGTACGGCCCCAGCGTCATGCTGAGGACTTGGCAGAAGCGGTGGAAGGCTTCTGTTCCTGGGAATGGGCTGCCTGCTGCAGTCTTCTTCCCTTACCTCTATCCCTGAGCAGATATTATGGGGACGAAAGGACTGAGGCTGAAAAGACTATGTCTTTTTCTGCTGAGATGTGACTTGGGGTAAAAAAGGTGGATTTTCTAGCTGTTGCCGTGGCCACCAGGTCCGATGGACCGACCCCAAATAACTCCTCTTCTTTATACGGCAATACTTCCATGTGCCGTTTGGAATCTGCATCACCTGACCACTGTCGTGTCCAGAAACATCGTCTGGCAGATATGGACATCGCACTTACTCTTGATGCCAGAGTTTCGCATATATAGAAATGCATCTTTTAAATGCTCTATAGTCAATAAAATACTGTCCCTGTCAAGGGTATCAATATTTCCAGTCAGGGAATCCGACCAAGCCACCCCAGCGCTGCCCATCCAGGCTGAGGCGATCGCTGGTCGCAGTATAACACCAGTATGTGTGTATATACTTTTTAGGATATTTCTCTGACGTCCTAAGTGGATGCTGGGGACTCCGTCAGGACCATGGGGATTAGCGGCTCCGCAGGAGACAGGGCACAAAACTAAAGCTTTAGGATCAGGTGGTGTGTACTGGCTCCTCCCCCTATGACCCTCCTCCAAGCCTCAGTTAGGTTTTTGTGCCCGTCCGAGCAGGGTGCAATCTAGGTGGCTCTCTTAAGGAGCTGCTTAGAAAAAGTTTTTAGGTTTCTTATTTTCAGTGAGTCCTGCTGGCAACAGGCTCACTGCATCGAGGGACTTAGGGGAGAGAAGTTCAACTCACCTGCGTGCAGGATGGATTGGCTTCTTAGGCTACTGGACACCATTAGCTCCAGAGGGAGTCGGAACACAGGTCTCACCCTGGGGTTCGTCCCGGAGCCGCGCCGCCGACCCCCCTTGCAGATGCTGAAGATTGAAGGTCCAGAAACCGGCGGCAGAAGGCTTTTCAGTCTTCATGAAGGTAGCGCACAGCACTGCAGCTGTGCGCCATTGTTGTCACACACTTCACACCAACGGTCACGGAGGGTGCAGGGCGTTGCTGGGGGCGCCCTGGGCAGCAATGTATAATAGAAAGAAAGGGGTGAGGGAATGTGATCAAGGGCGCCCAAAATTTGGGAGGAAAGTTTAGAAATAATGTAATAAAAACAATTTTAACATGAAATAAATGAAAAAATGGTGGATGCAACAATACTTGTAGATTCTTCTAGATGTTCTCAATCAGCTGTCCGTCTATGATTTAAATCCTCAGACAATCCTCAATTGATATGTGAAAACAAAAATATAAAACAAAAACCAATGTGTAGTACAATTGTGGAAAATGTCTTAATAAAAGTGTCCAGAAAATAAAACCCTGGTGAGTGGGGGGCTTGATAGTAGAAAGGATAGGATTCTCGCCACCAATATTCTCAGGGTTCAAGACGTACCGAAACTCACATAGTATATAGTAGGAATAAACATATAACGGTATCTTTGTATGATTTTAGGTACAGCGTACCTCACTCACATGTCCAGCAGGTGTTCTCCACATATAAAGGTATCTTTAGCGGTCTTTAATAATGGTCCAAAAACGGTGAATATTTAAAAGAAAAGGTTTTTATTTGACATGCGTCAAAAAAAGTAAAAAATACAGGTGATTAACATTTGACCTTATTAGTCGGGCAGAAGAATGGGGGTGTCGGGAGATCAGGTGGAAAAAAAATCTCCAGATACTAGAAGGTTGTCCGGAATCCCTTCTGTAAACAAAAACCCCCCAAAAAATACCTTAAGATGGTCAAAGGACCTGTTTAAAAGTGTGAATCCACGCTCAGCCTGCACCAATGTATAATACCTTATTCTGGCTAAAAATACATCACATATAGCCCCTGGAGGCTATATGGATGTATTTAACCCCTGCCAGGTCTCAGAAAAACGGGAGAAGAAGCCCGCCGGAAAGGGGGCGGGGCCTATTCTCCTCAGCACACAGCGCCATTTTCCCTCACAGAAAGGCTGGTGGGAAGGCTCCCAGGCTCTCCCCTGCACTGCACTACAGAAACAGGGTTAAAACAGAGAGGGGGGGCACTTATTTGGCGATATGTATATATATATTAAAATGCTATAAGGGAAAAACACTTATATAAAGGTTGTCCCTGTATAATATAGCGTTTTTGGTGTGTGCTGGCAAACTCTCCCTCTGTCTCCCCAAAGGGCTAGTGGGGTCCTGTCCTCTATCAGAGCATTCCCTGTGTGTGTGCTGTGTGTCGGTACTTGTGTGTCGACATGTATGAGGACGATGTTGGTGAGGAGGCGGAGCAATTGCCGGTAATGGTGATGTCACTCTCTAGGGAGTCGACACCGGAATGGATGGCTTATTTAAGGAATTACGTGATAATGTCAACACGCTGCAAGGTCGGTTGACGACATGAGACGGCCGGCAAACCAATTAGTACCTGCCCAGGCGTCTAAAACACCGTCAGGGGCGTTAAAACGTCCTTTTACCTCAGTCGGTCGACACAGACACAGACACGGACACTGACTCCAGTGCCGACGGTGAAGAAACAAACGTATTTTCCTTTAGGGCCACACGTTACTTGTTAAGGGCAATGAAGGAGATGTTACATATTTCTGATACTACAAGTACCACAAAAAAAGGGTATT
This sequence comes from Pseudophryne corroboree, assembly GCF_028390025.1. NCBI lineage: Eukaryota > Metazoa > Chordata > Amphibia > Anura > Myobatrachidae > Pseudophryne > Pseudophryne corroboree. Next base: position 419,656,827 of record NC_086444.1, on the reverse strand, counting down.
ATGTGGAGTGTGAAAAAACTACATGTGGTTTTTCCTGAATCAGATAAATTAAATGAAGTGTGTGATGATGCGTGGGTTTCCCCCGATAGAAAATTATTGGCGGTATACCTTTTCCCGCCAGAAGTTATGGCGCGTTGGGAAACACACCTTAGGGTGGATAAGGCGCTCACACGCTTATAAAAACAAGTGGCGTTACCGTCTCCAGATACGGACGCCCTCAAGGAGCCAACTGATAGGAGGTTGGAAAATATCCTAAAAAGTATATACACACATACTGGTGTTATACTGCGACCAGCGATCGCCTCAGCCTGGATGGGCAGCGCTGGGGTGGCTTGGTCGGATTCCCTGACTGGAAATATTGATACCCTTGACAGGGACAGTATTTTATTGGCTATAGAGCATTTAAAAGATGCATTTCTATATATGCGAAACTCTGGCATCAAGAGTAAGTGCGATGTCCATATCTGCCAGACGATGTTTCTGGACACGACAGTGGTCAGGTGATGCAGATTCCAAACGGCACATGGAAGTATTGCCGTATAAAGGGGAGGAGTTATTTGGGGTCGGTCCATCGGACCTGGTGGCCACGGCAACAGCTAGAAAATCCACCTTTTTTACCCCAAGTCACATCTCAGCAGAAAAAGACAGTCTTTTCAGCCTCAGTCCTTTCGTCCCCATAATATCTGCTCAGGGATAGAGGTAAGGGAAGAAGACTGCAGCAGGCAGCCCATTCCCAGGAACAGAAGCCTTCCACCGCTTCTGCCAAGTCCTCAGCATGACGCTGGGGCCGTACAAACAGGTGCGGTGGGGGGTCGTCTCAAGAGTTTCAGCACGCAGTGGGCTCACTCGCAAGTGGACCCCTGGATCCTACAAGTAGTATCCCAGGGGTACAGATTGGAAATTCGAGACGTCTCCCCCTCGCAGGTTCCTGAAGTTTGCTTTACCAACGTCTACCTCCGACAGGGAGGCAGTATTGGAAACAATTCACAAGCTGTATTCCCAGCAGGTGATAATCAAAGTACCCCTCCTACAACAAGTAAAGGGGTATTATTCCACACTATATTGTGGTACTGAAGCCAGACGGCTCGGTGAGACCTATTCTAAATGGAGTCACTCAGAGCAGTGATAGCGAACCAGGAAGAAGGGGACTATATGGTGTCCCTGGACATCAAGGATGCTTACCTCCATGTCCAAATTTGCCCTTCTCACAAAGGGTACCTCAGGTTCGTGGTACAAAACTGTCACTATCGGTTTCAGACGCTGCCGTTTGGATTGTCCACGGCACCCCGGGTCTTTACCAAGGTAATGGCCGAAATGATGATTCTTCTTCAAAGAAAAGGCGTCTTAATTATCCCTTACTTGGACGATCTCCTGATAAGGGCAAGGTCCAGAGAACAGTTGGAGGTCTGAGTAGCACTATCTCAAGTAGTTCTACGACAGCACGGGTGGATTCTAAATATTCCAAAATCGCAGCTGTCTCCGACGACACGTCTGCTGTCCCTAGGGATGATTCTGGACACAGTCCAGAAAAAGGTGTTTCTCCCGGAGGAGAAAGCCAGGGAGTTATCCGAGCTAGTCAGGAACCTCCAAAAACCAGGAAAAGTGTCAGTGCATCATTGCACAAGGGTCCTGGGAAAAATGGTGGCTTCTTACGAAGCGATTCCATTCGGCAGATTTCACGCAAGAACTTTTCAGTGGGATCTGCTGGACAAATGGTCCGGATCGCATCTTCAGATGCATCAGCGGATAACCCTGTCTCCAAGGACAAGGGTGTCTCTTCTGTGGTGGCTGCAGAGTGCTCATCTACTAAAGTGCCACAGTTATGCATTCAGGACTGGGTCCTGGTGACCACGGATTCCAGCTTGAAAGGCTGGGGAGCAGTCACACAGGGAAAAAATTTCCAGGGAGTGTGATCAAGTCTGGGGACTTCTCTCCGCATAAATATACTGGAGCTAAGAGCAATTTACAATGCTCTAAGCTTAGCAAGACCTCTGCTTCAAGGTCAGCCGGTATTGATCCAGTGGGACAACATCACGGCAGTCGCCCACGTAAACAGACAGGGCGGCACAAGAAGCAGAAGGACAATGGCAGAAACTGCAAGGATTCTTCGCTGGGCGGAAAATCATGTGATAGCACTGTCAGCAGTTTTGATTCCGGGAGTGGACAACTGGGAAGCAGACTTCCTCAGCACGACCTCCACCCGGGAGAGTGGGGACTTCATCGAGAAGTTGTTTCCACATGATTGTGCACCGTTGGGAAAGACCAAAGGTGGACATGATGGCGTCCCGCCTGAACAAAAAACTGGACAGGTATTGCGCCAGGTCAAGAGACCCTCAGGAAATAGCTGTGGACATTCTGGTAACACCATGGGTGTACCAGTCGGTGTATGTGTTCCCTCCTCTGCTTCTCATACCAAAGGTACTGAGAATTATAAGACGTAGAGGAGTAAGAACTATACTCGTGGCTCCGGATGGGCCAAGAAGGACTTGGTACCCGGAACTTCATGAGATGCTCACAGAGGACTCAGGGCCTCTGCCGATAAGAAGGGACTTGCTTCAGCAAGTACCATGTCTGTTCCAAGACTTACCGCGGGTGCGTTTGACGGCATAGCGGTTGAACGCCGGATCCTAAGGGAAAAAATAAGAATTTACTTACCGATAATTCTATTTCTCGGAGTCCGTAGTGGATGCTGGGGTTCCTGAAAGGACCATGGGGAATAGCGGCTCCGCAGGAGACAGGGCACAAAAAAGTAAAGCTTTACTAGGTCAGGTGGTGTGCACTGGCTCCTCCCCCTATGACCCTCCTCCAGACTCCAGTTAGGTACTGTGCCCGGACGAGCATACACAATAAGGGAGGCATTTTGAATCCCGGGTAAGACTCATACCAGCCACACCAATCACACCGCACAACTTGTGATCTAAACCCAGTTAACAGTATGACAACAGAAAGGGCCTCTTAAAGATGGCTCCTTAACAATAACCCGAATTAGTTAACAATAACTATGTACAAGTATTGCAGATAATCCGCACTTGGGATGGGCGCCCAGCATCCACTACGGACTCCGAGAAATAGAATTATCGGTAAGTAAATTCTTATTTTCTCTATCGTCCTAAGTGGATGCTGGGGTTCCTGAAAGGACCATGGGGATTATACCAAAGCTCCCAAACGGGCGGGAGAGTGCGGATGACTCTGCAGCACCGAATGAGAGAACTCCAGGTCCTCCTTTGCCAGGGTATCAAATTTGTAAAATTTTACAAACGTGTTCTCCCCCGACCACGTAGCTGCTCGGCAGAGTTGTAATGCCGAGACCCCTCGGGCAGCCGCCCAAGATGAGCCCACCTTCCTTGTGGAGTGGGCTTTTACAGTTTTAGGCTGTGGCAGGCCTGCCACAGAATGTGCAAGTTGAATTGTGTTACAAATCCAACGAGCAATCGACTGCTTAGAAGCAGGTGCGCCCAACTTGTTGGGTGCATACAATATAAACAGCGAGTCAGATTTTCTGACTCCAGCCGTCCTTGCAATGTATATTTTTAAGGCTCTGACAACGTCCAACAACTTGGAGTCCTCCAAGTCGCTAGTGGCCGCAGGCACCACAATAGGTTGGTTCAGATGAAATGCTGATACCACTTTAGGGAGAAAATGCGGACGAGTCCGCAGTTCTGCCCTATCCGAATGGAAGATTAGATAAGGACTTTTATAAGATAAAGCCGCCAATTCAGATACTCTCCTGGCAGAGGCCAGGGCTAGTAACATAGTCACTTTCAATGTGAGATATTTCAAATCCACCTTTTTCAATGGTTCAAACCAATGGGATTTGAGGAAATCTAAAACTACATTTAGATCCCACGGTGCCACCGGAGGCACCACAGGAGGCTGTATATGCAGTACTCCCTTGACAAAAGTCTGGACCTCAGGGACAGAGGCCAATTCTTTTTGGAAGAATATTGACAGGGCCGAAATTTGAACCTTAATGGATCCCAATTTGAGACCCATAGATAATCCTGATTGCAGGAAATGTAGGAAACGACCCAGTTGGAATTCCTCCGTCGGAACCCTCCGATCCTCGCACCACGCTACATATTTTCGCCAAATGCGGTGATAATGTTTCACGGTGACTTCCTTCCGTGCCTTAATCAAGGTAGGAATGACTTCTTCTGGAATGCCTTTCCCTTTTAGGATCTGGCGTTCAACCGCCATGCCGTCAAACGCAGCCGCGGTAAGTCTTGAAAAAGACAGGGACCCTGCTGTAGCAGGTCCCTTCTCAGAGGTAGAGGCCACGGTTCGTCCGTGAGCATCTCTTGAAGTTCCGGATACCAAGTCCTTCTCGGCCAATCCGGAACCACTAGTATTGTTCTTACTCTTCTTTGCCGTATGATCTTCAATACCTTTGGTATGAGCGGCAGAGGAGGAAACACATACACTGACTGGTACACCCAAGGAGTTACCAGTGCGTCCACAGCTATTGCCTGTGGATCTCTTGACCTGGCGCAATATTTGTCCAGTTTCTTGTTGAGGCGAGACGCCATCATGTCTACAATTGGTCTTTCCCAACGGTCTATTAACATGTTGAAGACTTCTGGATGTAGACCCCACTCTCCCGGATGAAGATCGTGTCTGCTGAGGAAGTCTGCTTCCCAGTTGTCCACGCCCGGGATGAACACTGCTGACAGTGCTATCACGTGATTCTCCGCCCAGCGAAGAATCTTGGCAGCTTCTGCCATTGCACTCCTGCTTCTTGTGCCGCCCTGCCTGTTTACATGGGCGACCGCCGTGATGTTGTCCGACTGAATCAACACCGGCTTTCCTTGCAGGAGAAGTTCCGCCTGGCTTAGAGCATTGTAGATTGCTCTTAGTTCCAGAATGTTTATGTGAAGAGACTTTTCCAGACTCGTCCATACTCCCTGGAAGTTTCTTCCTTGTGTGACTGCTCCCCAGCCTCTCAGGCTGGCGTCCGTGGTCACCAGGATCCAATCCTGAATGCCGAATCTGCGGCCTTCTAATAGGTGAGCCTTCTGCAACCACCACAGAAGTGACACCCTTGTCTTTGGTGACAGGGTTATTCGCAGGTGCATCTGCAGATGCGACCCTGACCATTTGTCCAACAGATCCCTTTGGAATATTCTTGCATGGAATCTGCCGAATGGAATTGCTTCGTAAGAAGCCACCATTTTTCCCAGGACTCTTGTGCATTGATGTACTGACACTTTTCCTGGTTTTAGGAGGTTCCTGACCAGATCGGATAACTCCTTGGCTTTTTCCTCTGGATGGAAAACCTTTTTCTGAACCGTGTCCAGAATCATTCCTAGGAACAGCAGACGAGTTGTCGGGATTAAATGGGATTTTGGAATATTCAGAATCCACCCGTGTTGTCTTAGCACCTCTTGAGATAGTGCTAAAGCTGTCTCCAGCTGTTCTCTGGACCTTGCCCTTATTAGGAGATCGTCCAAGTATGGGATAACTAATACGCCTTTTCTTCGAAGAAGAATCATCATCTCGGCCATTACCTTGGTAAAGACCCGAGGCGCCGTGGACAATCCGAACGGCAGCGTCTGAAACTGATAGTGACAGTTTTGAACAATGAACCTGAGGTACCCCTGGTGTGCGGGGTAAATCGGAACGTGTAGATACGCATCCTTGATGTCCAAGGATACCATAAAGTCCCCTTCTTCCAGGTTCGCTATCACTGCTCTGAGTGACTCCATCTTGAACTTGAACTTTTTTATGTAGAGGTTCAAGGACTTCAGATTTAGAATAGGCCTTACCGAGCCATCCGGCTTCGGTACCACAAATAGAGTGGAATAATACCCCTTTCCTTGTTGTAATAGGGGTACTTTGACTATCACCTGCTGAGCGTACAGCTTGTGAATGGCTTCCAACACCCTCTCCCTTTCGGAAGAGACGGTTGGTAAGGCAGACTTCAGGAAACGATGAGGAGGATCCGTCTCTAATTCCAACCTGTACCCCTGAGATATTATCTGCAGGATCCAGGGGTCTACCTGCGAGTGAGCCCACTGCGCGCTGTAATTTTTGAGACGGCCCCCCACTGTCCCCGAGTCCGCTTGAGAGGCCCCAGCGTCATGCTGAGGTTTTTGCAGGAGCCGGGGAGGGCTTCTGTTCCTGGGAAGGAGCTGCCTGTTGGTGTCTCTTCCCTCTTCCTCTGCCTCGTGGCAGGTACGACAAGCCCTTTGCTCTCTTATTTTTGTAGGAGCGAAAAGGCTGCGGTTGAAAGGTCGGTGCCTTTCTCTGTTGGGGAGTGACTTGAGGTAAAAAAGTGGATTTCCCGGCAGTAGCCGTGGCCACCAAGTCTGATAGACCAACTCCAAATAACTCCTCCCCTTTATACGGCAAAACCTCCATGTGACGTTTTGAATCCGCATCGCCTGTCCACTGTCGTGTCCATAAGGCTCTTCTGGCTGAAATGGACATAGCACTCACCCGAGATGCCAGTGTGCAAATATCCCTCTGTGCATCACGCATATAGATAAATGCATCCTTTATTTGTTCTAACGACAGTAAAACATTGTCCCTATCTAGGGTATCAATATTTTCAATCAGGGATTCTGACCAAACTACTCCAGCACTGCACATCCAGGCAGTTGCTATAGCTGGTCGTAGTATAACACCTGCATGTGTGTATATATTCTTTTGAATAACTTCCATCTTTCTATCTGATGGATCCTTAAGTGCGGCCGTCTCAGGAGAGGGTAACGCCACTTGTTTGGATAAGCGTGTGAGCGCCTTGTCCACCTTAGGGGGTGTTTCCCAGCGCGCCCTAACCTCTGGCGGGAAAGGGTATAATGCCAATAACTTTTTTGAAATTATCAACTTTTTATCAGGAGCAACCCACGCTTCATCACACACGTCATTTAATTCTTCTGATTCAGGAAAAACTGTTTGTAGTTTTTTCACACCATACATAATACCCTGTTTTACGGTATCTGTAGTATCAGCTAAATGTAACGTCTCCTTCATTGCCAAAATCATATAACGTGTGGCCCTACTGGAAAATACGTTTGAATTTCTACCGTCGTCACTGGAATCAGTGCCCGTGTCTGGGTCTGTGTCGACCGACTGAGGCAAAGGGCGTTTTACAGCCCCTGACGGTGTTTGAGGCGCCTGGACAGGCATTAATTGATTGTCCGGCCGCCTCATGTCCTCAACTGACTGTTTAAGGGAAGATAAACCATCACGTAATTCCACAAATAAAGGCATCCATTCTGGTGTCGACCCCCTGGGGGGTGACATCTGCATATTTGGCAATTGCTCCGCCTCCACACCAATATCGTCCTCATACATGTCGACACCACGTACCGACACACACCGCAAACTCACAGGGAATGCTCTAATGAAGACAGGACCCACTAGCCCTTTTGGGGAGACAGAGGGAGAGTCTGCCAGCACACACCACAAAGCGCTATATATACAAGGGATATCCTTATATTAAGTGCTCCCTTATAGCTGCTTTAATATATATATATATAGCCATTAATGTGCCCCCCCTCTCTGTTTTACCCTGTTTCTGTAGTGCAGTGCAGGGGAGAGACCTGGGAGCCGTTCTGACCAGCGGAGCTGTGACAGAAAATGGCGCCGTGTGCTGAGGAGATAGGCCCCGCCCCTTTTTCGGCGGGTTCTTCTCCCGCTATTTTTCCAGTCAGGCAGGGGTTAAATATCTCCATATAGCCCCTATGGGCTATATGTGAGGTATTTTTAGCCTTGTATAAGGTTTATATTTGCCTCTCAGAGCGCCCCCCCCCAGCGCTCTGCACCCTCAGTGACTGCCCAGTGAAGTGTGCTGAGAGGAAAATGGCGCACAGCTGCAGTGCTGTGCGCTACCTTATGAAGACTGAGGAGTCTTCAGCCGCCGGTTTCCGGACCTCTTCACGCTTCAGCATCTGCAAGGGGGTCGGCGGCGCGGCTCCGGGACCGGACTCCACGGCTGGGCCTGTGTTCGATCCCTCTGGAGCTAATGGTGTCCAGTAGCCAAGCAGCAAATCCACTCTGCATGCAGGTGAGTTTACTACTTTCCCCCTAAGTCCCACGTTGCAGTGATCCTGTTGCCAGCAGGACTCACTGTAAAGAAAAAAACCTAAACTAAACTTTCTCTAAGCAGCTCTTTAGGAGAGCCACCTAGATTGCACCCTTCTCGTTCGGGCACAAAATCTAACTGGAGTCTGGAGGAGGGTCATAGGGGGAGGAGCCAGTGCACACCACCTGACCTAGTAAAGCTTTACTTTTTTGTGCCCTGTCTCCTGCGGAGCCGCTATTCCCCATGGTCCTTTCAGGAACCCCAGCATCCACTTAGGACGATAGAGAAAAAGGCATTCCGGAAGAGGTCATTCCTACCCTGATCAAAGCCAGGAAGGAGGTGACCGCACAACATTATCACCACATGTGGCGAAAATATGTTGCGTGGTGTGAGGCCAGGAAGGCCCCACGAAGAAATTTCAACTCGGTCGATTCCTGCATTTCCTGAAAACAGGAGTGTCTATGGGCCTCAAATTGGGGTCCATTAAGGTTCAAATTTCGGCCCTGTCGATTTTCTTCCAGAAAGAATTGGCTTCAGTTCCTGAAGTCCAGAAATTTGACAAGGGAGTACTGCATATACAACCCCCTTTTGTGCCTCCAGTGGCACTGTGGGATCTCAACGTAGTCCTGGGATTCCTCAAATCACGTTGGTTTAAACCGCTCAAATCTGTGGATTTGAAATATCTCACATGGAAAGTGACCATGATGTTGGCCCTGGCCTCGGCCAGGCGAGTGTCAGAATTGGCGGCTTTGTCTCACAAAAGCCCATATCTGATTGTCCATTCGGACAGGGCAGAGCTGCGGACTCGTCCCCAGTTTCTCCCTAAGGTGGTGTCAGCGTTTCATCTGAACCAGCTTATTGTGGTACCTGCGGCTACTAGAGACTTGGAGGACTCCAAGTTGCTAGATGTTGTCAGGGCCCTGAAAATATAGATTTCCAGGACGGCTGGAGTCAGGAAAACTGACTTGCTGTTATCCTGTATGCACCCAAAAAACTGGGTGCTCTTGCTTCTAAGCAGACGATTGCTAGTTGAATGTGTAGTACAATTCAGCTTGCACATTCTGTGGCAGGACTGCCACAGCCAAAATATATAAATGCCCATTCCACAAGGAAGGTGGGCTCATCTTGGGCGACTGCCCGAGGGGTCTCGGCTTTACAACTTTGCCGAGCTGCTACTTGGTCAGGGGCACACCCTGGCTGAGGAGGACCTGGAGTTCTCTCACTCGGTGCTGCAGAGTCATCCGCACTCTCCCGCCCGTTTGGGAGCTTTGGTATAATCCCCATGGTCCTGACGGAGTCCCCAGCATCCACTTAGGACGTCAGAGAAAATAAGATTTTACTTACCGATAAATCTATTTCTCGTAGTCCGTAGTGGATGCTGGGCGCCCATCCCAAGTGCGGATTGTCTGCAATACTTGTACATAGTTGTTGTTACAAAAAAATCGGGTTGTTATTGTTGTGAGCCGTCTGTTCAGAGGCTCCTACGTTTGTCATACTGTTAACTGGGTTTAGATCACAAGTTATACGGTGTGATTGGTGTGGCTGGTATGAGTCTTACCCGGGATTCAATATCCTTCCTTATTGTGTACGCTCGTCCGGGCACAGTATCCTAACTGAGGCTTGGAGGAGGGTCATAGGGGGAGGAGCCAGTACACACCACCTGATCCTAAAGCTTTAGTTTTGTGCCCTGTCTCCTGCGGAGCCGCTAATCCCCATGGTCCTGACGGAGTCCCCAGCATCCACTACGGACTACGAGAAATAGATTTATCGGTAAGTAAAATCTTATTTTTCCAACCTCCTATCAGTTGGCTCCTTGAGGGCGTCCGTATCTGGAGACGGTAACGCCACTTGTTTTTATAAGCGTGTGAGCGCCTTATCCACCCTAAGGTGTGTTTCCCAACGCGCCATAACTTCTGGCGGGAAAGGGTATACCGCCAATAATTTTCTATCGGGGGAAACCCACGCATCATCACACACTTCATTTAATTTATCTGATTCAGGAAAAACCACATGTAGTTTTTTCACACTCCACATAATACCCTTTTTTGTGGTACTTGTAGTATCAGAAATATGTAATATCTCCTTCATTGCCCTTAACAAGTAACGTGTGGCCCTAAAGGAAAATACGTTTGTTTCTTCACCGTCGACACTGGAGTCAGTGTCCGTGTCTGTGTCGACCGACTGAGGTAAAAGGACGTTTTAACGCCCCTGACGGTGTTTTAGACGCCTGGACAGGTACTAATTGGTTTGCCGGCCGTCTCATGTCGTCAACCGACCTTGCAGCGTGTTGACATTATCACGTAATTCCTTAAATAAGCCATCCATTCCGGTGTCGACTCCCTAGAGAGTGACATCACCATTACCGGCAATTGCTCCGCCTCCTCACCAACATCGTCCTCATACATGTCGACACACAAGTACCGACACACAGCACACACACAGGGAATGCTCTGATAGAGGACAGGACCCCACTAGCCCTTTGGGGAGACAGAGGGAGAGTTTGCCAGCACACACCAAAAACGCTATATTATACAGGGACAACCTTTATATAAGTGTTTTTCCCTTATAGCATTTTAATATAAATATATATATATATATATATATACATATCGCCAAATAAGTGCCCCCCCTCTCTGTTTTAACCCTGTTTCTGTAGTGCAGTGCAGGGAAGAGCCTGGGAGCCTTCCCACCAGCCTTTCTGTGAGGGAAAATGGCGCTGTGTGCTGAGGAGAATAGGCCCCGCCCCCTTTTCGGCGGGCTTCTTCTCCCGTTTTTCTGAGACCTGGCAGGGGTTAAATACATCCATATAGCCTCCAGGGGCTATATGTGATGTATTTTTAGCCAGAATAAGGTATTATACATTGCTGCCCAGGGCGCCCCCAGCAACGCCCTGCACCCTCCGTGACCGTTGGTGTGAAGTGTGTGACAACAATGGCGCACAGCTGCAGTGCTGTGCGCTACCTTCATGAAGACTGAAAAGCCTTCTGCCGCCGGTTTCTGGACCTTCAATCTTCAGCATCTGCAAGGGGGGTCGGCGGCGCGGCTCCGGGACGAACCCCAGGGTGAGACCTGTGTTCCGACTCCCTCTGGAGCTAATGGTGTCCAGTAGCCTAAGAAGCCAATCCATCCTGCACGCAGGTGAGTTGAACTTCTCTCCCCTAAGTCCCTCGATGCAGTGAGCCTGTTGCCAGCAGGACTCACTGAAAATAAGAAACCTAAAAACTTTTTCTAAGCAGCTCCTTAAGAGAGCCACCTAGATTGCACCCTGCTCGGACGGGCACAAAAACCTAACTGAGGCTTGGAGGAGGGTCATAGGGGGAGGAGCCAGTACACACCACCTGATCCTAAAGCTTTAGTTTTGTGCCCTGTCTCCTGCGGAGCCGCTAATCCCCATGGTCCTGACGGAGTCCCCAGCATCCACTTAGGACGTCAGAGAAATAATCCGGATTCATGCCCCTTACATTATTTGTCATTTTTCCTCCTTATAGTAATGCCCAGTATACATTATGCCACATACTGCAATGGCCCTTAGACATTATTCCACACACCGTAATGCCTGTGACACATTATGCCACACACCGTAATGCCTGTGACACATTATGCCACACACCGTAATGCCTGTGACACATTATGCCACACACCGTAATGCCTGTGACACATTATGCCACACACCGTAATGCCTGTGACACATTATGCCACACACCGTAATGCCTGTGACACATGACTACAGGAATCGCAATGCCCGTTATACATTATGCTACACACGGCAATGCCCCTGATACATTATAGCACATACAATGTCTGTGACACATTATGCCACACACCGTAATGCCTGTGACACATGACGTCAGGAATCGCGATGCCCGTTATACATTATGCTACACACTGCAATGCCCCTGATACATTATAGCACATACAATGCCTGTGGCACATTATGACACACACTGCAATGACCCTGAGACATTATACCACATACCACAATGCCCGTGATATAGTATACAACACACAGTAATGCCTGACACATACCGCAATGCCCGTTATACATTATGCCACACTGCAATGACCCTGAGACATTATACCACAATGCCCGTGATATAGTATACAACACACCATAATGCCTGACACATTATGACACACACCGCAATGTCCGTGATACATTATGCCACACACTGCAATGACCCTGAGACATTATACCACATATCACAATGCCCGTGATATAGTATACCATACACCGTAATGCCTGTGACACATACCGCAATGCCCGTTATACCCTATGCCACACTGCAATGCCCCTGAGACATTATACCACAATGCCCGTGATATAGTATGCCACACACCGTAATGCCTGTGACACATTCTGACACACACCGCAATGTCCGTGATACATTATGCCACACACTGTAATGCCCATTACACATTAAGTCCTACAGTAAGGCTTCTAATTACTTTTAAATTACCTGCTCGTTGCCAGGGGTTTCATGCTCTTGGTTCCATGCACGGTGCCAGGGGTTTTCATGCTCAGGGTGTCATGCTCGTTGCCAGGGGTTTCATGCACTGGGTGTCATGCTCGTTGCCAGGGGTTTCATGCACTGGGTGTCATGCTCGTTGCCAGGGGTTTCATGCACTGGGTGTCATGCTCGTTGCCAGGGGTTTCATGCACTGGGTGTCATGCTCGTTGCCAGGGGTTTCATGCACTGGGTGTCATGCTCGTTGCTAGGGGGTAGTGCTTGTTGCTAGGGCTGTGCTCCCAGTGCCACATATGTCCCCAGTGCCAGATATTCCCCCACGGTGCCAGGTACTCACATGCCCCCAGTGCCAAATATAGCCCCCCCCCCAGTGCCACATTTGCCCCCAGTGCCAGATATTCCCCCACAGTGCCAAGTGCTCACGTGCCCCCAGTGCCAAATATAGCCCCCCCCCCCATGTGCCAGGTACACATAGTGCCATATATGCCCCCTCAATGCCCCCCCAGTGCCATATGCCCCCTCCAGTGCCAGATATTCCCCCACAGTGCCAGGTGCTCACGTGCCCCCAGTGCCAAGTATAGCCCCCCCCCATGTGCCAGGTACACATACAGTGCCATATATGCCCCCTCAGTGCCATATATGCCCCCTCAGTGCCCACCCAGTGCCATATATGCCCCCTCAGTGCCATATATGCCCCCTCAGTGCCCCCCCCCGCTGCTGTGAAGGAGGGACACGGAGGGCACAGTGCGCGCCTCTCCTGTGTCCCTCCTGGATCTCCGGCCGCGGGTCTGTTAAAGGAAGTGCCGGTTCGTGAGCCAATCAGAGCTCACGAACGGCACTTCCTTTATTAGATACGCGGGAGACGCAGGAGGGACACGGGAGAGGCGCGCGCTATGCCCTCCGTGTCCCTCCTTACAGCAGGGAGGGTTAGTGACAACAGATTGACATGCGGACGCTTGTCCGCATGTCAATCTGCTCTAAATCAGTGGCGGCGCCCCCGCAGCCCCTCGCCCCCAAGCCACCGCGAGGGCTGCGGGGGCAGTAGTTACGCCACTGCACTTTAGGTAGAAATTGAGGACGAGTTCTCAATTCTGCTCGATCCACATGGAAAATCAGATAGGGGCTCTTGTGAGACAAGGCCGCCAATTCGGACACCCGCCTCGCGGATGCCAAGGCCAACAACATAACCACTTTCCAAGTGAGAAATTTTAATTCAAACGTTTGAAGAGGTTCAAACCAGTGTGACTGAAAGAACTGTAACACCACGTTAAGGTCCCACGGTGCCACTGGGGGCACAAAAGGAGGTTGGATGTGCAGCACTCCCTTTACAAAAGTCTGGACTTCTGGGAGAGAAGCCAATTCCTTCTGAAAAAATATAGATAAGGCCGAAATCTGCACCTTAATGGAGCCTAACTTTAGGCCCATATCCACTCCTGTCTGTAGAAAATGGAGAAAACGACCCAGCTGAAAATCTTCCGTAGGAGCATTCTTGGCTTCACACCAAGAAACATATTTCCTCCAGATACGGTGATAGTGCTTCGCCGTTACCTCCTTCCTAGCTTTGATCAGAGTAGGGATAACTTCCCCCGGAATACCTTTCCTAGCTAGGATTTGGCGTTCAACCGCCATGCCGTCAAACGTAACCGCGGTAAGTCTTGGAACACACAGGGCCCCTGTTGCAACAGGTCCTCCCTGGGAGGAAGAGGCCACTGATCTTCTGTGAGCATTTCCTGAAGATCTCAACACCAGGCCCTTCGAGGCCAATCTGGAACAATGAGTATTGTCTGCACTATTTTTCGTCTTATGATTCTCAATATTTATGAGATGAGTGGAAGTGGAGGGAACACATAGACCGACTGAAACACCCACGGTGTCACCAGGGCATCCACCGCCACTGCTTGAGAGTCCCTCGACCTGGAACAATACGTCCGAAGCTTTTTGTTGAGGCGTGACGCCATCATGTCTATTTGAGGAAGTCCCCAACGACTTGTTATCTCTGCAAAGACTTCCTGATGAAGTCCCCACTCTCCTGGATGGAGATCGTGTCTGCTGAGGAAGTCTGCTTCCCAGTTGTCTACTCCCGGAATGAAGACTGCTGACAGAGTGCTTACATGATTTTCCGCCCAGCGAAGAATCCTGGTGGCTTCTGCCATTGCTGCTCTGCTCCTTGTCCCGCTTTGGCGGTTTACATGCGCCACGGCTGTGTCGTTGTCTGACTGAATCAGAACGGGTAGGTTGCGAAGAAGACTCTCCGCTTGTTGTAGGCCGTTGTATATGGCCCTTAATTCCAGCACATTGATGTGTAGACAAGCCTCCTGGCTTGACCATATTCCCTGAAAATATCTTCCTTGTGTGACTGCGCCCCATCCTCGGAGGCTCGCGTCCATGGTCACAAGAACCCAGTCTTGAATGCCGCACCTGCAACCCTCTAGAAGGTGAGCACTCTGAAGCCACCACAGGAGAGATACCCTGGCCCTGGGGGACAGGTTTATCCTCTGATGTATTTGTAGATGGGACCCTGACCACTTGTCCAGAAGGTCCCATTGAAAAGTTCTCGCGTGGAACCTGCCGAACGGAATGGCCTCGTAGGCCACCACCATCTTTCCCAATACTCGAGTGCAGTGATGAACTGACACTCTTTTTGGCTTTAGCAGGTCCCTGACCATGTTCTGGAGTTCCTGGGCTTTTTCCGTTGGGAGAAAAACCCTCTTTTTTTCCATGTCCAGAACCATGCCCAAAAAGGACAGCAGAGTTGTCGGAACCAACTGCGACTTCGGTAGATTTAGAATCCAGCCGTGTTGTTGTAGTACAGGTTGAGTATCCCTTACCCAAAATTCAAAATCCCACATTTGTGTACTCTCAGGGAGAGAGACACGCTTCTCAGTAACTGATCTCTTGATCTTGCCTTTATCAGGAGATCGTCCAAGTATGGGATAATTGTGACTCCTTGCTTGCGCAGGAGCACCATCATTTCCGCCATTACCTTGGTGAAAATCCTCGGGGCCGTGGAAAGCCCAAACGGCAACGTCTGAAACTGGTAATGACAATCCTGTACAGCGAATCTCAGGTACGCCTGATGAGGGGGATAAATGGGGACATGAAGGTATGCATCCTTTATGTCTAGCGACACCATAAAATCCCCCCCCTTCAAGGCTGGAGATCACTGCCCGGAGAGATCCCATCTTTAATTTGAACCTTTTCAAATACAGGTTCAGGGATTTTAGTTTCAGAATGGGTCTGACCAAGCCATCCGGCTTCGGGACCACAAATAGGGTTGAATAATACCCCTTCCCCTGCATTAGGGGAACCTTGATGATCACTTGCTGTTGACACAGCTTTTGTATGGCCGCTGAAACTATTTCCCTCTCTGGGGGAGAAGCTGGCAAGGCCGATTTGAAAAATCGGCAAGGAGGCACTTCTTTGAACTCCAGTTTGTAGCCTTGGGATACAATTACGACCGCCCAAGGATCCAAATCCGACTGAACCCAGACCTGGCTGAAGAGTCGAAGACGTGCCCCCACCGGTGCGGACTCCCTCAGCGGAGCCCCAGCGTCATGCGGTGGATTTTGTAGAGGCCGGGGAGGACTTTTGTTCCTGGGAACTAGCCGTAGCAGGCGCTCTTTTCTCTCTAGCTCTACCTCTGGCGAGGAAGGAAGAGCCCCGACCCTTTCTGAACTTATGCGACCGAAAGGACTGCATCCGATATTGAGGTGTTTTCTTTTGTTGTGGGGGAACGTAAAGCAAAAAAGAAGACTTACCCGCGGTAGCTGTGGAAACCAGGTCCACGAGGCCCTCCCCAAATAAAACCTCACCCTTGTAAGGTAAAATCTCCATATGTCTCTTTGAATCGGCATCACCTGTCCATTGGCGGGTCCACAGGGACCTTCTAGCCGAAATTGCCATGGCATTGGCTCTTGAACCCAACAGCCCAATATCTCTCGCAGCCTCTCTCATATATAACGCTGCGTCCTTAATATGACCCAAGGTCAACAAAATGCTATCTTTATCTAGGGTGTCAATGTCAGATGACAAGTTATCTGCCCACGCTGCAATTGCGCTACCCACCCATGCCGACGCTACTGTCGGTCTGAGCAGGGCACCCGTATGTGTGTAAATTGATTTTAAGGTAGTTTCCTGTCTGCGATCAGCAGGATCCTTGAGGGCTGCCGTGTCTGGCGACGGCAGCGCCACCTTTTTGGACAAGCGCGTTAAAGCCTTGTCCACCGTGGGCGAGGAATCCCACCGTAACCTGTCCTGTGAGGGGGAAGGGATACGCCATAATAATTCTCTTGGGAATCTGCAGTTTGTCTGGAGTTTCCCAAGCTTTTTCAAATAAAGCGTTCAGCTCATGAGATGGGGGAAACGTTACCTCAGGTTTCCTTTCCTTAAACATGCAGACCCTCGTGTCAGGGACAGAGGGGTCCTCAGTGATATGCAAAACATCTTTTATTGCAATAATCATATAATGAATACTCTTGGCCACCCTTGGGTGTAACCGTGCATCATCATAGTCGACACTGGAGTCGGAATCCGTGTCGGTATCAGTGTCAGCTATCTGGGAAAGGGGACATTTATGAGACCCCGAAGGGCCTTGTGACACAGTCAAAGCCATGGATTGACTCCCTGCTGTTTCCCTGGACTCTGCTTTGTCCAATCTTTTATGTAATAAAGTCACATTTGCATTTAAAACATTCCACATATCCAACCAATCAGGTGTCGGCGGTGCCGACGGAGACACCACAATCATCTGCTCCGCGTCCTCCCTAGACGAGCCTTCCGCTTCAGACATGCCGACACACACGTATTGACACCCCCACACACACTGGGATATACAAATATGGGGACAGCCCCCCAATGAGGCCCCTTGGAGAGACAGAGAGAGAGTATGCCAGCACACACCCAGCGCCACTTGACAGTGGAACAAAGTCCCAGTCTGTACAGCGCATATATATATATATATATATATATATATATATATATATATATATATATATATATATTTCTCTGACGTCCTAGTGGATGCTGGGACTCCGTAAGGACCATGGGGATATAGCGGCTCCGCAGGAGACAGGGCACAAAATAAAAGCTTAAGGATCAGGTGGTGTGCACTGGCTCCTCCCCCCATGACCCTCCTCCAGGCCTCAGTTAGATTTTTGTGCCCGGCCGAGAAGGGTGCAATCTAGGTGGCTCTCCTGAGCTGCTTAGAATAAAAGTTTAGTTAGGTTTTTTTATTTTCAGCGAGTCCTGCTGGCAACAGGCTCACTGCATCGTGGGACTAAGGGGAGAAGAAACGGACTCACCTGAGTGCAGAGTGGATCGAGTTTCTTAGGCTACTGGACACTAGCTCCAGAGGGACGATCACAGGTTCAGCCTGGATGGGTCACCGGAGCCGCGCCGCCGTCCCCCTTACAGAGCCAGAAGAGACGAAGAGGTCCGGTGAAATCGGCGGCAGAAGACATCCTGTCTTCAGACTAAGGTAGCGCACAGCACCGCAGCTGTGCGCCATTGCTCTCAGCACACTTCACACTCCGGTCACTGAGGGTGCAGGGCGCTGGGGGGGGAGCGCCCTGAGACGCAATATAACAGAATACCTTAGGTGGCAAAACAGAATACATCACATATAGCTCCTGGGCTGTATTTTAATCCCCTGCCATTTTACACAAAAAAGCGGGAGATAAGGACGTCGTGAAGGGGCGGAGCCTATCTCCTCAGCACACAAGCGCCATTTTCCCTCACAGCTCCGCTGGAAGGACGGCTCCCTGACTCTCCCCTGCAGTCCTGCTTCAGAATCAGGGTAAAAAAGAGAAGGGGGGGCATTGTTGGCAGCAAATAACAATAATTAACAGCAGCTATAAGGGAATAACACTTATATAAGGTTATCCCTGTATATATATATATATAGCGCTGGGTGTGTGCTGGCAGACTCTCCCTCTGTCTCTCCAAAGGGCTAAGTGGGGTCCTGTCCTCTATCAGAGCATTCCCGGTGTGTGTGTGCTGTGTGTCGGTACGCGTGTGTCGACATGTATGAGGAGGAAAATTATGTGGAGGCGGAGCAGTTGCCTGCGTTGGTGATGTCACCCCCTAGGGAGTCGACACCTGACTGGATGATTGTATTTAAACAATTAAGTGATAATGTCAGCAATTTGCAAAAAACTGTTGACGACATGAGACAGCCGGCAAATCAGTTAGTGCCTGTCCAGGCGTCTCAGACACCGTCAGGGGCGCTAAAACGCCCGTTACCTCAGTGGGTCGACACAGACCCTGACACAGATACTGAGTCTAGTGTCGACGGTGACGAGACAAACGTAATGTCCAGTAGGGCCACACGTTACATGATCACGGCAATGAAAGAGGCATTGAACCTTTCTGACACTACAAGTACCACAAAGAAGGGTATTATGTGGGGTGAGAAAAAACTACCAATATTTTTTCCTGAGTCAGAGGAAATAAATGAGGTGTGTGAAAAAGCGTGGGTTTCTCCCGATAAAAAACAGCTAATTTCTAAAAAAATTATTAGCATTATATCCTTTCCCGCCAGAGGTTAGGGCGCGTTGGGAAACACCCCCTAGGGTAGATAAGGCGCTCACACGTTTATCTAAACAAGTAGCGTTACCGTCTCCTGATACGGCTACCCTCAAAGAACCAGCTGATAGAAGGCTGGAAAATATCCTAAAAAGTATATACACACATACTGGTGTTATACTGCGACCAGCAATCGCCTCAGCCTGGATGTGCAGTGCTGGAGTCGCATGGTCGGATTCCCTGACTGAGAATATTGATACCCTGGATAGGGACAATATTTTGTTAACTATAGAACATTTAAAGGATGCATTATTATATATGCGTGATGCACAGAGGGATATTTGCACCCTGGCATCAAGAGTAAGTGCTATGTCCATCTCTGCCAGAAGAGCGTTGTGGACGCGACAGTGGTCAGGGGATGCGGATTCCAAACGGCACATGGAAGTATTGCCGTATAAAGGGGAGGAGTTATTTGGGGCTGGTCTATCGGACCTGGTGGCCACGGCAACGGCTGGAAAATCCACCTTTTTACCCAAGGTCACTCCACATCAGCAGAAAAAGACACCGTCTTTTCAATCTCAGTCCTTTCGTTCCCATAAGTACAAGCGAGCAAAAGGCCACTCCTTTCTGCCCCGGGGCAGAGGAAGAGGAAAAAGACTGCACCATGCAGCCGCTTCCCAAGAGCAGAAGCCCTCCCCTGCTTCTGCCAAGTCTTCAGCATGACGCTGGGGCTTTACAAGCAGACTCAGATATGGTGGGGGCCCGTCTCAAAAATTTCAACGCGCAGTGGGCTCACTCGCAAGTGGATCCCTGGATTCTACAGGTAGTATCGCAGTGGTACAAACTGGAATTCGAGGCGTTTCCCCCTCATCGTTTCCTGAAGTCTGCTTTACCAAAGTCTCCCTCCGACAGGGAGGCAGTTCTAGAAGCCATTCACAAGCTGTATTCCCAGCAGGTGATAATCAAGGTACCCCTCCTGCAACAAGGAAAGGGGTATTATTCCACGCTGTTTGTGGTACCGAAGCCGGACGGCTCGGTGAGACCAATTTTAAATCTGAAATCCTTGAACACTTACATAAAAAGGTTCAAATTCAAGATGGAGTCACTCAGAGCAGTGATAGCGAACCTGGAAGAAGGGGACTATATGGTGTCTCTGGACATCAAAGATGCTTATCTCCACGTCCCGATATACCCTTCTCACCAAGGAGGGTACCTCAGGTTTGTAGTACAAAACTGTCATTATCAGTTTCAGACGCTGCCGTTTGGATTGTCCACGGCACCTCGGGTCTTTACCAAGGTAATGGCCGAAATGATGATTCTTCTACGAAGAAAAGGCATTTCAATTATCCCTTACTTGGACGATCTCCTGATAAGGGCAAGATCCAGGGAACAGTTAGAAGTCGGAGTAGCACTATCTCAGGTAGTGTTACGTCAGCACGGGTGGATTCTAAATATTCCAAAATCGCAGCTGATTCCAACGACACGTCTACTGTTCCTAGGAATGATTCTGGACACAGTCCAGAAGAAGGTGTTTCTCCCGGAGGAGAAGGCCAGGGAGTTATCCGAGCTAGTCAGGAACCTCCTAAAACCAGGACAGGTCTCAGTGCATCAGTGCACGAGGGTCCTGGGGAAAATGGTGGCTTCTTACGAAGCGATTCCATTCGGAAGATTCCATGCAAGAACATTTCAGTGGGATCTACTGGACAAATGGTCCGGATCGCATCTGCAGATGCATCAGCGGATAACCCTGTCGCCAAGGACAAGGGTGTCTCTCCTGTGGTGGCTGCAGAGTGCTCATCTACTAGAGGGCCGCAGATTTGGCATTCAGGATTGGATCCTGGTAACCACGGATGCCAGCCTGAGAGGCTGGGGAGCAGTCACACAGGGAAGGAATTTCCAGGGCCTGTGGTCAAGCTTGGAAACGTCTCTTCATATAAACATTCTGGAACTAAGGGCCATTTACAATGCCCTAAGTCAAGCAAAACCTCTGCTTCAGGGTCAGGCGGTGTTGATCCAATCGGACAACATCACGTCAGTCGCCCACGTAAACAGACAGGGCGGCACGAGAAGCAGGAGGGCAATGGCAGAAGCTGCAAGGATTCTTCGCTGGGCGGAAAATCATGTGATAGCACTGTCAGCAGTATTCATTCCGGGAGTGGACAACTGGGAAGCAGACTTCCTCAGCAGACACGACCTTCACCCGGAAGAGTGGGGACTTCACCCAGAAGTCTTCCACCTGATTGTAAACCGTTGGGAAAAACCAAAGGTGGACATGATGGCGTCACGTCTAAACAAAAAACTGGACAGATATTGCGCCAGGTCAAGGGACCCTCAGGCAATAGCAGTGGACGCTCTGGTAACGCCGTGGGTGTACCAGTCAGTGTATGTGTTCCCTCCTCTGCCTCTCATTCCAAAAGTACTGAGAATCATAAGAAGGAGAGGAGTAAGAACTATACTCGTGGTTCCGGATTGGCCAAGACGGACTTGGTACCCGGAACTTCATGAGATGCTCACGGACGAACCGTGGCCTCTACCTCTAAGAAAGGACCTGCTACTGCAGGGGCCTTGTCTGTTCCAAGACTTACCGCGGCTGCGTTTGACGGCATGGCGGTTGAACGCCGGATCCTGAGGGAAAAAGGCATTCCAGAAGAAGTCATCCCTACTCTGGTCAAAGCCAGGAAGGACGTAACCGCAAAACATTATCACCGCATTTGGCGTAAATATGTTGCGTGGTGTGAGGCCAAGAAGGCCCCTACAGAGGAATTTCAACTGGGTCGTTTCCTTCATTTCCTGCAAACAGGACTGTCTATGGGCCTAAAATTAGGGTCCATTAAGGTTCAAATTTCGGCCCTGTCGATTTTCTTCCAGAAAGAACTGGCTTCAGTACCTGAAGTTCAGACATTTGTAAAAGGGGTGCTGCACATACAGCCTCCTTTTGTGCCTCCAGTGGCACCTTGGGATCTCAATGTGGTGTTGAGTTTTCTAAAGTCACATTGGTTTGAACCACTTTCCACGGTGGACTTAAAATATCTCACATGGAAGGTGTCGATGCTGTTAGCCTTGGCTTCAGCCAGGCGTGTGTCAGAATTGGCGGCTTTATCATATAAAAGCCCTTACTTGATATTTCATTCTGACAGGGCGGAATTGAGGACTCGTCCTCAATTTCTACCTAAGGTGGTTTCTGCATTTCACATGAACCAACCTATTGTGGTACCTGCGGCTACCAGGGACTTAGAGGACTCTAAGTTGCTTGACGTTGTCAGGGCCTTGAAAATATATGTTTCCAGGACGGCTGGAGTCAGAAAATCTGACTCGCTGTTTATCCTGTATGCACCCAACAAGCTGGGTGCTCCTGCTTCTAAGCAGACGATTGCTCGTTGGATTTGTAGTACAATTCAGCTTGCACATTCTGTGGCAGGATTGCCACAGCCAAAATCAGTAAAAGCCCATTCCACAAGGAAGGTGGGCTCATCTTGGGCGGCTGCCCGAGGGGTCTCGGCTTTACAACTTTGCCGAGCAGCTACTTGGTCAGGGGCAAACACGTTTGCTAAATTCTACAAATTTGATACCCTGGCTGAGGAGGACCTGGAGTTCTCTCATTCGGTGCTGCAGAGTCATCCGCACTCTCCCGCCCGTTTGGGAGCTTTGGTATAATCCCCATGGTCCTTACGGAGTCCCAGCATCCACTAGGACGTCAGAGAAAATAAGATTTTACTTACCGATAAATCTATTTCTCGTAGTCCGTAGTGGATGCTGGGCGCCCATCCCTAGTGCGGATTGTCTGCAATACTTGTATATAGTTATTGTTACAAAAATTCGGGTTATTATTGTTGTGAGCCATCTTTTCAGAGGCTCCTTTGCGTTTATCATACTTTTAACTGGGTTCAGATCACAAGTTGTACGGTGTGATTGGTGTGGCTGGTATGAGTCTTACCCGGGATTCAATATCCTTCCTTATTATGTACGCTCGTCCGGGCACAGTATCCTAACTGAGGCTTGGAGGAGGGTCATGGGGGGAGGAGCCAGTGCACACCACCTGATCCTTAAGCTTTTATTTTGTGCCCTGTCTCCTGCGGAGCCGCTATATCCCCATGGTCCTTACGGAGTCCCAGCATCCACTACAGACTACGAGAAATAGATTTATCGGTAAGTAAAATCTTATATATATATATATATATATATATATATATATATATATATATATATATATATAAAAATACACCTTTTTGCGCCAAATAAATGTGCCCCCCCCTCGTTTCTGCCCTCTGTTACTTGGTTCAGAAGGGGAGAGTCCGGGAGCAGCTTCTCTGCAGCTTGCTGTGGAGATAATGGCGCTGGTTAGTGCTGGAGGATCAAGCCCCGCCCCCTCGACGGCAGGCTTCGGTCCAGCTCAATTTTTTATACTGGCGGAGGTTTTATAATATACTGCCTCTGCAGTATCTGATACCTGTGCCAGTGTTAGTGAGGTAATTATTGCTGCCCAGGGCGCCCCCCCTGCGCCCTGCACCCATGCTGTGCCGTGTGTGTGTGTGTGTGTGTGTGTGTGTGTGTGTGTGTGTGTGTGTGTGAGCAATGGCGCGCAGCGTGACCGCTGCGCGTTACCTCAGTGAAGATCTGAAGTCTTCTGCCGCCTGTGAAGTCTTCTGTTTTCTTATACTCACCCGGCTTCTATCTTCCGGCTCTGTGAGGAGGACGGCGGCGCGGCTCCGGGACGAACAGCGAGGACGACACCTGTGTTCCGACCCTCTGGAGCTAATGGTGTCCAGTAGCCTAAGAAGCAGAGCCTATCAGTTAAGTAGGTTTGCTTCTCTCCCCTCAGTCCCACGATGCAGGGAGCCTGTTGCCAGCAGTGCTCCCTGAAAATAAAAAACCTAACAAAAGTCTTTTCAGAGAAACTCAGTAGAGCTCCCCTGCAGTGCATCCAGTCTCCTCTGGGCACAGGATCTAACTGAGGTCTGGAGGAGGGACATAGAGGGAGGAGCCAGTTCACACCCATCTAAAGTCTTAGAGTGCTCATGTCTCCTGCGGAGCCTGTCTACACCCCATGGTCCTTATGGAGTCCCCAGCATCCTCTAGGACGTAAGAGAAAGTATTTAGGCGGTCATGAACAGGAGCATTTGAGTTTAAGTTATAGAAAAAATATTTAAAAAAAAAAGTCAGTTATAATTGTCTCTTCTCACACCTTTTCCATGACAGGTCTGACTTGCCATAGAAAATGTGTTTGGTGCTAGCTCTTAATTATTAGTCAACAGAACCCCCTCCCATTGACTTCTCCCTCCCTCTATTTTCAGCTGTTGAAAATTCCCTCTGACACACATTCACATATTCAATCAAGGTCAAAACTGCCGTCTTGTCGAAAAGAAGGCAGTTTTCGACTTTTTCAGGTGGTGGGAAGGGGTCCCGACCTATTCAGTCCCCAGCTTCGTAATTCAACAAGTCAGGGAATTCGACTTGTTGAATAGTACGTGAACCGGCTGTACAGCTGCCGATTCATGTGCTTCTGAGGGAAACAGGGCCAAATCCGACAGGTTTTTGGCCCCGTTTTCGACCATCTCCGTCCGACTTAAAAAAAAGTCGGACTGAGATGAGGAACCTGAGAGGAAGAGGGGGGGAGAGCCGCGGGTAGACGGGGGGACAGCAGCGCTACAGCACAGAGCTGCAGGATGTGGCACAGCCGCTGCTCACAGCAGCGTCCACCCGACTCCAGCGAGTGAGGTCCCGCTTGCTGGAGCCCGGTGGACGCTGCCGGGAGGTCTGGCGGCTGTACCACATCCTCCTGTAGCGCTGCTGTCCCCCATCTGCCCGCGGCTGTACCCAGTCTCAATTCGACTTTTTTAAAGTCGAATTGAGATGGGCATTGAATAGCCCATGTCAGAATGGAACCAACCTCAATTGAATATACCCCATAGGCTATGTGCATAAAATGTAGAAATTATTTTGGGGTAACTCAGTAATTTTCTGGGCACCCACCAGGGCAACTGAACAGTCCCCTCCTTGGGCGCGCATGCCACGCGTGCACACCCACTAGTACTGAGTTTAGCCGTGCAAAGTGGCTAAATCCGTATAAAGTCCTGGTTAGGGCACTTAAACTTACGTTTAAGCGCCCAAACCTGTCCCCCTGCTCCATGTGTGCCTGATGAAGCAACAATTGAACTGCTCTGTCGGGTGCCATCTAGTGCCAGCCGGGGGGGGGGGGGGGGACAACAACTGAATTCTCCCATGTAATTTTCACGCTTCATACCTATGGATACATTTACTAAAATGTAGGTTTACAGAAGCAACAAATCAGATTCTAGCTATTATCTTCCAGAAGGTGCTAGATAACGAAGTAAAATGTGACTGGTTGCTATGGGCAACATCTCAACTTCTATAAACTTGCATTTTAGTAAATATACCCCCTAGTATGTTACCTATATACTATTTATCAAGAATCCGTTTCATTTTTAAACTGACATGAGATACAAAAAAAGGCATATTTGACTTTTTAGTGGTTTGTCCTGTGCATTTCAAACGCTGGCAACCTGAACAAGGCAGCCTCCAGGATAATGAGCAAATAAAGATATTCACAAACCAAATAAAATATCTTACAGTAAGTAAATACAAGACTAAAACCAATTGATGGAAATCATAACAAGCCCAAGGATTAAAAAAAAAAAAAAAAAAAGTCTGGGATTTCAAACATAAGGTAAGGTAAGGAGAGATTTATGCACCATTATCAGCTTCCAGGGCAACCAAAGACTATGGGGTATATTCAATTAGGTCAGATCCACTCAGACATCCCCTAATCAATCTCATCTCAATTCGACTTTTAAAAAAAAAGTCGAATTGAGATGAGGAACCCAGAGGAGGAGAGGGGAGGGAACCGCGGGGAGACCAGCTGGGACAGCCGCAGGCAGAGGGAGGAGAGCAGCGCTACAGTAGCGCTGCAGAAGGACGTCTTACAGCCCCCTGACCTCACGGCAGTGTCCACCCAGCTCCAGCAAGCGTGACCTCACTTGCTGGAGCTGGATGGACACTGCCATGAGCGGAGCGGCTGTGAGACATCATGCTGTAGCGCTGATCTCCCCTGTCTGGCCACGGCTGTCCCGCGGCTCCCTCCCCCTCTCCTCCTCTGGGTCCCACATCTCAGTCTGACATTTTTTTTTATGTTGGACTGAGATGGTCGGAAACGGGGCCAAATCCTGTCGAATTTGGCCCCGTTTCACTCAAAAGGACGTGTATCGGCAGCCATACTGCCGATTCACGTACTTTTCGACAAGTCGAATTCCACGACTTGTCGAATAAAAACTGATGGGACTGAATAGGTCGAATCACAATTCGACCTTAAAAAGTCGAAAACTAACGTCTTTTCGACAGACGGCAGTTTTCGACACTAATTGAATATACCCCATGCCTCCAAAACCAGACAGCTTGCTGCCTGAATAATTCTGACCAAATAAACCACAGGCAAAGTAGGGCTCTGTATACATTACTGCAATAAAAACAGAATGATGCCAATTTGTCCTACATCAACAAGGGGTCCTGTACCCACAAGGGCTTTATAGCAAGTCAAAATAATGTACTACCCTGAAAAAACGGTATAAAATTAATCACAAGTAGAATTTCATTCATTCTGGTTTAAGCACCTTTGAACTGGTTTTTATCGGATATAACAGCAGTCACCTACAAACCTGTTCCAAGTCTTGCCTTCTGAATGTCGTCATTTTATAACACAGGAAATCAATTTATAGCAGCAAGAATGCAATGAACATGAATGCAGTCAGCTGAAAGCCAGCGGAGAGACAAAAGCTTATGTGTAGAGCAGGTGACTGCCACTGAGTAAGCAGTAAACAATGACAGGTATTCATCACACTGCTGGGAGATGAATCATTCAATGTCAGGAGAATACAGAGAGAGACTGGCTGGAAACTACTACCTTACGCTGGAAACACGGCTACATCCATGTGCACAGATCTCCACACACAACCTCAGGGTTTTTTATTTCTGCAGGAGTGGGAAATACTGCGTGGCCAAAGTTTTAGTTTAAAGATAAACTGCACTCAAGTCTCAGGTTTAACCAAAACATGTGACAGAGCTCAACGTTCTATGCAACAGAGATAAATGCTGACCAAGAAAGATCTCGAAACACAACAGATAAGCAAGAAGGTGAGATACTGAGTTCTCTAATGAACGTGCTCAGAGTGACAGAGGGGTAATAACGCATGAAAGTAGTTATTGTACAAATGAGCGCTAGCAGGTAAATCACAGGGTAAGAGGAGAAACAAGAGACAAGCAGTTTATAACTCAGCAATGCTACTGGTCTGTGCAAACACTGAGGCTTTATTACCTATGTCTAGACAAACAGCACCAAGAAGCTCCCATGGCAGTGGTGATGACAGCTGGTACAGTATAAGAACTACCAGCATGTAAGTGTGTAGCAATAGTGACAGGCTATCACACAGATCACAGACCATGTTGTAACTAATGTCCCTGAATACAAAGGCCGTGCCGCTGTCTAACTGCACAGGTCAGGTGTCACAACACAGACACAGTGCATGTGTAAGAGCCTTTGCAGACTGCCTAAGTGCATCGCAACACAGAGCCCGTGTATAATCTACTCTACCTAGCACTGCCATTACATCATCATCTGATATTTAGTGGTGCCCAGTACACGGACTGCAACTCGCACTGAAAAGTAGTTAAGATCTTAACAGGGGTAAGGAAGAGAGAACAATTCAGAAAATAAGAATTTACTTACCGATAATTCTATTTCTCATAGTCCGTAGTGGATGCTGGGGACTCCGAAAGGACCATGGGGAATAGCGGCTCCGCAGGAGACTGGGCACAAAAGTAAAAAGCTTTAGGACTACCTGGTGTGCACTGGCTCCTCCCCCTATGACCCTCCTCCAAGCCTCAGTTAGGATACTGTGCCCGGACGAGCGTACACAATAAGGAAGGATTTTGAATCCCGGGTAAGACTCATACCAGCCACACCAATCACACCGTACAACTTGTGATCTGAACCCAGTTAACAGCATGATAACAGAAGGAGCCTCTGAAAAGATGGCTCACAACAACAATAACCCGATTTTTGTAACAATAACTATGTACAAGTAATGCAGACAATCCGCACTTGGGATGGGCGCCCAGCATCCACTACGGACTATGAGAAATAGAATTATCGGTAAGTAAATTCTTATTTTCTCTAACGTCCTAGTGGATGCTGGGGACTCCGAAAGGACCATGGGGATTATACCAAAGCTCCCAAACGGGCGGGAGAGTGCGGATGACTCTGCAGCACCGAATGAGAGAACTCCAGGTCCTCCTCAGCCAGGGTATCAAATTTGTAGAATTTAGCAAACGTGTTTGCCCCTGACCAAGTAGCTGCTCGGCAAAGTTGTAAAGCCGAGACCCCTCGGGCAGCCGCCCAAGATGAGCCCACTTTCCGTGTGGAATGGGCTTTTACAGATTTTGGCTGTGGCAGGCCTGCCACAGAATGTGCAAGCTGAATTGTACTACAAATCAAACGAGCAATCGTCTGCTTAGAAGCAGAAGCACCCAGCTTGTTGGGTGCATACAGGATAAACAGCGAGTCAGATTTTCTGACTCCAGCCGTCCTGGAAACATATATTTTCAGGGCCCTGACTAAACATAGAAACATAGAAACATAGAAACATAGAATTTGACGGCAGATAAGAACCACTTGGCCCATCTAGTCTGCCCCTTTTTTATTTTATCCTTTAGGCAATCTCAACCCTTTTTTAACCTTGACTCTTTGTAAGGATATTCATATGCCTGTCCCAAGCATGTTTAAATTGCCCTACAGTCTTAGCCTCTACCACCTCTGATGGGAGGCTATTCCACTTATCCACTACCCTTTCTGTGAAGTAATTTTTCCTTAAATTTCCCCTGAACCTCCCCCCCCTCCAGTCTCAATGTATGCCCTCGAGTTCTAATACTTCTTTTCCTTTGAAGAATGTTTCCCTCCTGAACTTTGTTAAGACCCTTTATATATTTGAAAGTTTCTATCATGTCTCCCCTTTCCCTTCTCTCCTCCAAACTATACATGTTAAGATCTTTTAGCCTTTCCGGGTAAGTTTTGTGATGTAGGCCATGCACCATTTTAGTTGCCCTTCTTTGTACACTCTCTAATGTATTTATATCCTTCTGGAGATAGGGTCTCCAGAACTGGACACAGTATTCCAGATGGGGCCTTACCAATGACCTATACAGTGGCATTATCACTTCTTTTTTCCTGCTACTGATTCCTCTCCCAATGCAACCAAGCATCTGACTTGCCTTTCTCATTGCTTTGTTGCATTGCTTTCCTGCCTTCAAGTCACTTGAAATAGTGACTCCTAAATCTCTTTCCTCCTCAGTAGTTTCCATTATAGTACCCTTGATACTATACTTAGCCTTTGGGTTTTTGAGACCCAAGTGCATGATTTTGCATTTTTTAGCATTAAACTGTAGTTGCCACGTTCTTGACCATTTCTCAAGCCTACCTAGGTCCTCAATCATTTGTTTGACCCCTCCCGGTGTGTCTACCCTGTTGCATATCTTTGTATCATCTGCAAAAAGGCATATCTTCCCTTCAATACCATCTGCAATGTCACCAACAAAGATATTAAAGAGAACTGGACCTAGTACAGATCCCTGGGGTACTCCACTGGTAACATTTCCCTCCATAGATTGCACTCCATTAACTACAACTGTCTGTTTCCTATCCTGCAACCAGGTTCTTATCCATTTCACTAATTTATAATCCACCCCCAGGCTTTCAAGTTTATTTAGCAGTCTGTGATGTGGGACAGTGTCAAATGCCTTACTAAAGTCTAGATATGCTACATCTACAGCTCCCCCTTGATCTATTATTTTCATCACAGAGTCAAAAAAGTCAATAAGATTTGTTTGGCATGATCTCCCACCAGTAAATCCATGCTGTTTTGGATCCTGTAAGTTGTTCGATTTAAGATATTCCACTACGTCCAGCAACTTGGAATCCTCCAAGTCCCTAGTAGCCGCAGGCACCACAATAGGCTGGTTTAAGTGAAATGCTGAAACCACCTTAGGGAGAAATTGAGGACGAGTCCTCAATTCTGCCCTGTCCGTATGAAAAATTAGGTAAGGGCTTTTATAGGATAAAGCCGCCAATTCTGAGACACGCCTGGCTGAAGCCAGGGCTAACAGCATTACCACTTTCCATGTGAGATATTTTAAGTCCACAGTGGTGAGTGGTTCAAACCAATGTGATTTTAGGAATCCTAAAACTACATTGAGATCCCAAGGTGCCACTGGAGGCACAAAAGGAGGCTGTATATGCAGTACTCCCTTGACAAACGTCTGAACTTCAGGAACAGAAGCTAGTTCTTTTTGGAAGAATATTGACAGGGCCGAAATTTGAACCTTAATGGACCCTAATTTGAGGCCCATAGACAGTCCTGTTTGCAGGAAATGCAGGAATCGACCCAGTTGAAATTCCTCTGTAGGGGCCTTCCTGGCCTCACACCACGCAACATATTTACGCCAAATACGGTGATAATGTTGTACGGTTACATCCTTCCTGGCTTTGATCAGGGTAGGGATGACTTCATCCGGAATGCCTTTTTCCTTCAGGATCCGGCGTTCAACCGCCATGCCGTCAAACGCAGCCGCGGTAAGTCTTGGAACAGACATGGTCCCTGCTGGAGCAGGTCCTTTCTTAGAGGTAGAGGCCACGGGTCTTCCGTGAGCATCTCTTGAATTTCCGGGTACCAAGTCCTTCTTGGCCAATCCGGAGCCACGAGTATAGTCTTTACTCCTCTCCTTCTTATGATTCTCAGTACTTTTGGTATGAGAGGAAGAGGAGGGAACACATACACTGACTGGTACACCCACGGTGTTACCAGAGCGTCCACAGCTATTGCCTGAGGGTCCCTTGACCTGGCGCAATATCTGTCCAGTTTCTTGTTGAGGCGGGACGCCATCATGTCCACCTTTGGTTTTTCCCAACGGTTCACAATCATGTGGAAGACTTCTGGGTGAAGTTCCCACTCCCCCGGGTGAAGATCGTGTCTGCTGAGGAAGTCTGCTTCCCAGTTGTCCACTCCCGGAATGAACACTGCTGACAGTGCTATCACATGATTTTCCGCCCAGCGCAGAATCCTTGCCACTTCCGTCATTGCCCTCCTGCTTCTTGTGCCGCCCTGTCTGTTTACGTGGGCGACTGCCGTGATGTTGTCCGACTGGATCAACACCGGCTGACCCTGAAGCAGAGGTCTTGCCTGACTTAGGGCATTGTAAATGGCCCTTAGTTCCAGGATATTTATGTGAAGTGACGTTTCCATGCTTGACCACAAGCCCTGGAAATTTCTTCCCTGTGTGACTGCTCCCCAGCCTCTCAGGCTGGCATCCGTGGTCACCAGGACCCAATCCTGAATGCCGAATCTGCGGCCCTCTAGGAGATGAGCACTCTGTAACCACCACAGGAGAGACACCCTTGTCCTTGGAGACAGGGTTATCCGCTGATGCATTTGAAGATGCGATCCGGACCATTTGTCCAGCAGATCCCACTGAAAAGTTCTTGCGTGGAATCTGCCAAATGGAATCGCTTCGTAAGAAGCCACCAACTTTCCCAGGACCCTTGTGCATTGATGTACTGACACTTGGCCTGGTCTTAGGAGGTTCCTGACTAGGTCGGATAACTCCCTGGCTTTCTCTTCCGGGAGAAACACCTTTTTCTGTACTGTGTCCAGAATCATTCCCAGGAACAGCAGACGTGTCGTCGGAATCAGCTGCGATTTTGGAATATTTAGAATCCATCCGTGCTGTCGTAGTACTACTTGAGATAGTGCTACTCCGACCTCTAACTGTTCTCTGGACCTTGCCCTTATCAGGAGATCGTCCAAGTAAGGGATAATTAAGACGCCTTTTCTTCGAAGAAGAATCATCATTTCGGCCATTACCTTGGTAAAGACCCGGGGTGCCATGGACAATCCAAACGGCAGCGTCTGAAACTGATAGTGACAGTTCTGTACCACAAACCTGAGGTACCCTTGGTGAGAAGGGCAAATTGGGACATGGAAGTAAGCATCCTTGATGTCCAGAGACACCATATAGTCCCCTTCTTCCAGGTTCGCTATCACTGCTCTGAGTGACTCCATCTTGAACTTGAACCTTTTTATGTAAGTGTTCAAGGATTTCAGATTTAAAATGGGTCTCACCGAGCCGTCCGGCTTCGGTACCACAAACCGCGTGGAATAATACCCCTTTCCCTGTTGTAGGAGGGGTACCTTGATTATCACTTGCTGGGAATACAGCTTGTGAATGGCCTCCAATACCGCCTCCCTGTCGGGGGGAGACGTTGGTAAAGCAGACTTCAGGAACCGGCGAGGGGGAGACGTCTCGAATTCCAATTTGTACCCCTGAGATCCTACCTGCAGGATCCAGGGGTCCACTTGCGAGTGAGCCCACTGCGCGCTGAAATTCTTGAGACGGGCCCCCACCGTGCCTGAGTCCGCTTGTAAGGCCCCAGCGTCATGCTGAGGACTTGGCAGAAGCGGGGGAGGGCTTCTGTTCGTGGGAAGAGGCTGTCTGCTGCAGTCTTTTTCCCCTTCCTCTGCCCCGGGGCAGATATGAGTGGCCTTTTGCCCGCTTGCCCTTATGGGGACGAAAGGACTGAGCCTGAAAAGACGGTATCTTTTTCTGCTGCGAGGTGACTTGGGGTAAAAAGGTGGATTTCCCAGCCGTTGCCGTGGCCACCAGGTCCGATAGACCGACCCCAAATAACTCCTCCCCTTTATACGGCAATACTTCCATATGCCGTTTGGAATCCGCATCCCCTGACCACTGTCGCGTCCATAATCCTCTTCTGGCAGAAATGGACATCGCACTTACTCTTGATGCCAGAGTGCAAATATCTCTCTGTGCATCTCGCATATATAGAAATGCATCCTTTAAATGCTCTATAGTCAATAATATATTGTCCCTGTCCAGGGTATCAATATTTTCAGTCAGGGAATCCGACCAAGCCACCCCAGCACTGCACATCCAGGCTGCGGCGATTGCTGGTCGCAGTATAATACCAGTATGTGTGTATATATTTTTTAGGATATTTTCCAGCTTCCTATCAGCTGGTTCCTTGAGGGCGGCCGTATCAGGAGACGGTAACGCCACTTGTTTTGATAAGCGTGTGAGCGCCTTATCTACCCTAGGGGGTGTTTCCCAACGCGCCCTAACCTCTGGCGGGAAAGGGTATAATGCCAATAATTTTTTAGAAATTAGCAGTTTTTATCGGGGGAAACCCACGCTTCATCACACACCTCATTTAATTCATCTGATTCGGGAAAAACTACGGGTAGTTTTTTCACACCCCACATAATACCCTTTTTTGTGGTACTTGTAGTATCAGAAATGTTCAAAACCTCCTTCATTGCCGTGATCATGTAACGTGTGGCCCTACTGGAAAATACGTTTGTTTCCTCACCGTCGACACTGGAGTCAGTGTCCGTGTCTGTATCGACCTGAGGTAACGGGCGGTTTAGAGCCCCTGACGGTGTTTGAGACGCCTGTACAGGTATTAACTGATTTGCCGGCTGTCTCATGTCGTCAACAGTCTTTTGTAAAGTGCTGACATTATCACGTAATTCTTTCCATAAGACCATCCAGTCAGGTGTCGACTCCCTAGGGGGTGACATCACTAACACAGGCAATTGCTCCGCCTCCACACCATTTTCCTCCTCATACATGTCGACACAACGTACCGACACACAGCACACACACAGGGAATGCTCTGATAGAGGACAGGACCCCACTAGCCCTTTGGGGAGACAGAGGGAGAGTTTGCCAGCACACACCAGAGCGCTATATATATATATACAGGGATAACCTTATATAAAAGTGTTTTTCCCTAATATAGCTGCTGTATATATTTATATGCCAATTTAGTGCCCCCCTCTCTTGTTTTACCCTGTTTCTGTAGTGCAGGACTGCAGGGGAGAGTCAGGGAGCCTTCCTCCAACGGAGCTGTGAGGAAAAAATGGCGCCTGTGTGCTGAGGAGATAGGCCGCCGAGAAGGGGGCGGAGCCTTTCTCCCGCTTTTTTATGGAAAAATTGGCAGGGGTTAAATGCATCCATATAGCCCAGGAGCTATATGTGATGTATTTTTAGCCAAAAAAGGTGTGTTATTGCGTCTCAGGGCGCCCCCCCCCCCCCAGCGCCCTGCACCCTCAGTGACCGGAGTGTGAAGTGTGCTGAGAGCAATGGCGCACAGCTGCGGTGCTGTGCGCTACCTTATTGAAGACAGGACGTCTTCTGCCGCCGATTTTCCGGACCTCTTCAGTCTTCTGGCTCTGTAAGGGGGCCGGCGGCGCGGCTCTGGGACCCATCCATGGCTGGGCCTGTGATCGTCCCTCTGGAGCTAATGTCCAGTAGCCTAAAAAGCCCAATCCACTCTGCACGCAGGTGAGTTCGCTTCTTCTCCCCTTAGTCCCTCGGTGCAGTGAGCCTGTTGCCAGCAGGTCTCACTGAAAATAAAAAACCTACTTTAAACTTTTACACTAAGCAGCTCAGGAGAGCCCCTTAGCCTGCACCCGTCTCGTTCGGGCACAAAAATCTAACTGAGGCTTGGAGGAGGGTCATAGGGGGAGGAGCCAGTGCACACCAGGTAGTCCTAAAGCTTTTTACTTTTGTGCCCAGTCTCCTGCGGAGCCGCTATTCCCCATGGTCCTTTCGGAGTCCCCAGCATCCACTAGGACGTTAGAGAAAACTCCGTTACAGCGCAGATATATAGAGTTTTTTCTCCAATTGTTTTTTAATATTAATCTAAAAATCTTTTCACTTATTTTGCTCAAATGTAAAACTCATTTTTACTTTTATTACTGTATGTTTTCTCTGTTGTATATATACTGTTATCCACATATATGGCATGTTTGTTTAAGCTTCTCGTGCATCTCCACAAAGACGTATAACTGTACTGTACCTCATGTTACTATTTTGGGAGGCATAATTTTTCAGTGTTTAGCATTTGAATAGGTAAAGAAGAAAGTAGAGGGAGCAGTCAAGTAAAAGCAAAACAAGCACATATGCCTTAACAATTACAGGTGGAGTCTCCCATATACAAAATACTTGAAACCAGGAGTATTTTGGATATCTGATTTTTCTGTATTTTGTAATATTTACATACCACAATGAGATATCTTTGGTCTGGGCTATTTTTAGGCTGCAGGGGATGGTTACGGTTAGGCTGCGGGGGAAGATTAGGTTTAGGCTGCAGGAAGGGGGTTTAGT
Source organism: Pseudophryne corroboree (assembly GCF_028390025.1). NCBI lineage: Eukaryota > Metazoa > Chordata > Amphibia > Anura > Myobatrachidae > Pseudophryne > Pseudophryne corroboree. Next base: position 419,621,568 of record NC_086444.1, on the reverse strand, counting down.
ATTAGGCTCCACCGGGGGGCGGGTTAGGCTGCAGGAAAGGAGGGTAAGGGGGGAAGGTTTGGCCAACTTACAGATGTAGCCACTATGAGGCAACATCTGCGCCCCAGCACATTGGGACGGTCGTGGCCGTGGCTGGGGTATGCTCGCATCACAGACGGGCAAACGCCCAATTTGCACAAATGGGAGCGTCTCTGTACGCTACCTTGACGCAGCTAGGCGTCGGATCGCCTAGCTGCACAGAGAGTGCCCGCCTGCGAAGTAGCCTCACTAGAGGAGTATAACTACATCTGTAACTTTCAATTGACAGGATCCTGCGCGCCGGGATGTTGCTGTAGGTATTCTGGCCACTGGATCCTGATACCACCCCAAAGTAATTTTATACAATAGTTTTCATAATTGTATATATTAAACAAAGTTTGTGTACACTGAACCTTGAGAAACCCAAGGTGTCAATATCTCCGTGGCATTCAAAAAAATGTGTATTTTAGGAATATTTTATTTTATTGAATTTTGGATATTGGAGACTCAACCTGTACCAGGAATCAAACTAAAAGAATGTCACCGTATAAGAGTGTCAGGGATGACAAGTATACAGTATATGTCAGTAGCACGAGAATAAACTATAGCACAGTGGTTCTCAAACCGAGTGCTGTGGCTCCCTGGGGTGCCTGAGGACACTTGCAGGGGTGCCTTGGATTCATAGGCGTGCGCAGCACATTTTATTAGGGGGTGCACCATCGGAGGGGTGTGTCTAGCACCATCTATTGACGGTCAACGCAATATAAAATATCCACCCTTGTACCAATCCTAATAAAGCAGATACATTGTCAGATGTTGTGGTGTGCACCAAACAAACACCCCTGATGGCACTCACTGCAATTACACTGCTCCTCCTCAGCCTGGTCTGGCTCCCTCTCACTTTCCCCTGCAAACTGCAGCAGCTTACTTACAAGTCAGTCACTCACTGACACTGACAGTCGCAGACTAGTACTGCTGCTGCTGGAAAAACGAGTGACGTGTCAATGCTGCTGCCGACCGCCTGCCAGTATTGAATTTGTCTTCCTAAGAGGAATGCTGGCTGCATGCTCATGCTCATCAGTGGCTGGCGTTGGCATAGCATAGAAGGAGAGAGGTGAGCATGTGGCGGGTGCGCGTGCGAGCAGCATGACGTAATCACATCACATCACGCTGTTTTTGTACGTGGAGGTGGAGCCGGGAGTTTGAAAGCCGGTGGCAGTGGCACCCTTGATTAACCCAGGCGTCCGGTCAGTAATACAGTCCTGACAGGGTGCAGCACAGAGGGGACAGTAATCAGCCTGCTCGGGGATCGCTGCATCAGGCATGTGTGATCGGAGTGCCAGACACTAGGGGGTGCCTGTGCGCACGAGGCACCCCCCCTGCGCACACCTATGCTTGGATTGGTGGTCCAGGACCAATTCAAATTATTTATGGTCCATGTAATAGGCCAAAGCCAGTGCTGGTGGATGCAAATCATAAAATATGTAGACAAACAGTAGCAAATCTAGTCCCTCACCACACAACTGAACCTAAGGATGATATATAAACACAATTTATTTAATTTAATATTTATTTTTAAATTTCTCAATAAGAAACCTTTGGCCTAGGGGTGCCGCAAAAACAATTCTGATACTCTAGGGCGCCGTGATTCAAAACGTTTGAGAATCACTGCTATCGAATATGAACCTGTGGCTGGACACATGTACTAAGGCCCATACACACTGGGCGATTCTGAGCTGAAAGCAGATCACTTTTGTTGTGTTGAGCTACTTTCAGCTCAAAGCCGCCCAGTTGTATGCACATGCAATCAGCGCTGATGCGCTCTCTCACTTCATCGCTGGTGGCCGGCGTTCATCTACTGGTATTACCAGTAGATGAACAGCAGAGTGAGCGGCTTTCCATAGCGTCCTGCTATGGAAAGCCGCTCACCCCCGCTGACATCGCTGGGCAGGGGGGAAAACATACACGATGTCAGCGATCATCGCTGTGCATACACGATGGGCAAAAACGCCCAGTGTGTATGTACCTATAGTCATTACAGAAAGGAAAGACGGCTTCTCAGGAGAGCTGAGGTTTGCACCTAACAAGACGGATTGTCCCAACAGTGTCATCTGCTTGGAGAGTTCTTGAAGTTAGGGTATGAAATGTATATAAAAAGCAGGTATTCAGCGCTATAAAACAAAGCAAAGAAGCATAAAATGGGTGGGAACCACTTGAAGTGATCATCTTTAACAATAAAGTATTATTGTTTGTAATAGCTGCAGAAGGGGAAGCGTAGCTGCACATAGCTCTGTAAGCGGAACAACACACTGTACGATTCTGCTGAAGTGCTGATAAGGACATTCACACAGACAATGTGTACAAATAGGAACAGGGTGGGCATGGGTGAGAACAATTTGCAGTCTAATCCCACCAAACAAAATCTATGGCTGATATCAGCTAAACAAACCATTGAGGCCACAAAACTTGGCACTCAGACTGAAACAACTATCGCACACAGACATATGAAATTGTTTAGAAAATATAAATGCTATGGTTCGAGATATGTCAAACTTTATTTACGTACAGTACGTAAGTAGTAAATTTATGTTGGTTAAATCCCACATGTATAGTAACATTCCAATATTCTCCTTTCACAACTATTGCAATATACAAACAAAATAAGTATTTGGTGAAGTTCAATTTGCATATTGTACAATCAAGGCAAAACTGTGTGATGGCCCATACACACTGGGCGATTTTGAGCTGAAAGCAGCGCACTTTTGGTGTGTTGAGCTGCTTTCAGCTCAAAGCCGCCCAGTGTGTATGAGCAAGCGATGAGCAGTGAGCGCTGATGTGTGCTCCCGCTTCATCGCTGGCGGCCACCGTTCTTCTACTGGTATTACCAGTAGATGAACGGCAGGGTGAGCGGCTTTCCATAGCGTCCTGCTATGGAAAGCCGCTCACCCCCGCTGACATCGCTGGGCAGGGGGGAAAAGCGCTCAGTGTGTATGCACTGAGCGCTTTTCAGCCCAGCGATGTCAGCCATCATCGCTGTTCATACACGCTGGGCAAAAACGCCCCGTGTGTATGCATCTTTACACTGTATAAGGACGGTTCAGGGAGCTGCAAGCACAGAAACAGGTATAGACCTCAAAGACACCACCCATGTCACGTACTACCGTATATATTGAAAACTGTAATCTCTTCAGAATGGTTTACGCAAGCATACATGACCTGGTGTGTAATTCCATCAGCGTATGTACATAGCATTTCCATTCAGAACATAAACTATAGCCCAGTGGTTCCCAAACTGTGCGCCGTGGCACTCTAGGGCAGGGTCGGATTAAGGCTGGTGGGGGTCCCCACTACTAAAATTGCTGGCAAACACCCCTGAGACTGACTGCTGTAGACAGAGGAGCTCCTCAGCGGCCGCTGTTAACTCCGCTTCAAACAGTAGTGTGTGGGGGCCCCGGGATGACTGCCCCTGTCACACCTCCCCTAATCCGACCCTGCCCTGGGGTGCCTTGTGGCTCTTGCGGGGGAGCCCTGTGCTGGCGGCAGAGGACCACTTCTAATTATTTATGGTCGTAATAGGCAAAACCAGTGCTTGAGGCTTTCAAGCATAACGTATGTGAACAAATAAAAGCAAATCCTGTCCATCATTACATAACTGAACCTAAGGATGACATATAAACACAATTTACAGAATTTAATGGGGGGGGGGGGGGGGGGTTCTGAATTTTTCAATAAGACACTTGTAGCCTAGGTGTGTTGTGTAAAAAAAAAATTATTCTAGGGTGCCATGATCCAAAAAAGTTTGTGAACCACTGCTATAGCCATAAAACAATCATGTCACAAAATGATGGTTTACTTTAGCTATAGAAGAACAATGTCACTGAGCTATAGGCTGATCAGAAGAAAATGTGCCGCCATATACATTTAATGATTACAATGAACCAGAAATGAATAACAAGCATAATGAACAGACTCTTTGTTTTTATTTTTTAACACAAGATGCCCTCAAATAACTCTACCTTTTTCAGACACACAGATGGCTATGCAAGCAAACATCACATATTATCTGACCATTCAGGCAACCGCAGGCTGGTATGTAGTAAATATTTCCAAAAGCATCCAATGACTGGGCCTTGCTGCAAATAACCTAGACAGTCTCAAGGACGAGGATGAGCATGAGGGGATTCTGAGAACTGTAAGATTTCCCACCATAAGATTATGCATCATACTTGGAAATAATTAACAATATTTGCTGTAGAACAGACATATAGCTGAAAGCAATCATGGCTCTGAAAAAATAAGAATTTACTTACCGATAATTCTATTTCTCATAGTCCGTAGTGGATGCTGGGAACTCCGTAAGGACCATGGGGAATAGCGGCTCCGCAGGAGACTGGGCACAAATAGAAAGCTTTAGTACTACCTGGTGTGCACTGGCTCCTCCCCCTATGACCCTCCTCCAAGCCTCAGTTAGGATACTGTGCCCGGACGAGCGTACACAATAAGGAAGGATTTTGAATCCAGGGTAAGACTCATACCAGCCACACCAATCACACCGTATAACTTGTGATCTGAACCCAGTTAACAGTATGATAAACAGAGGAGCCTCTAGAAAAGATGGCTCACTACAACAATAACCCGATTTAGTTAACCATAACTATGTACAAGTATTGCAGACAATCCGCACTTGGGATGGGCGCCCAGCATCCACTACGGACTATGAGAAATAGAATTATCGGTAAGTAAATTCTTATTTTCTCTGACGTCCTAGTGGATGCTGGGAACTCCGTAAGGACCATGGGGATTATACCAAAGCTCCCAAACGGGCGGGAGAGTGCGGATGACTCTGCAGCACCGAATGAGAGAACTCCAGGTCCTCCTCAGCCAGGGTATCAAATTTGTAGAATTTAGCAAACGTGTTTGCCCCTGACCAAGTAGCTGCTCGGCAAAGTTGTAAAGCCGAGACCCCTCGGGCGGCCGCCCAAGATGAGCCCACTTTCCGTGTGGAATGGGCTTTTACAGATTTTGGCTGTGGCAGGCCTGCCACAGAATGTGCAAGCTGAATTGTACTACAAATCCAACGAGCAATAGTCTGCTTAGAAGCAGGAGCACCCAGCTTGTTGGGTGCATACAGAATAAACAGCGAGTCAGATTTTCTGACTCCAGCCGTCCTGGAAACGTATATTTTCAGGGCCCTGACTACGTCCAGCAACTTGGAGTCCTCCAAGTCCCTAGTAGCCACAGGTACCACAATAGGCTGGTTCAGGTGAAACGCTGAAACCACCTTAGGGAGAAATTGAGGACGAGTCCTCAATTCTGCCCTATCCGTATGAAAAATTAGGTAAGGGCTTTTATAGGATAAAGCCGCTAATTCTGACACGCGCCTGGCTGAAGCCAGGGCCAATAGCATTACCACTTTCCATGTGAGATATTTTAAGTCCACAGTGGTGAGTGGTTCAAACCAATGTGATTTTAGGAACCCCAAAACCACACTGAGATCCCAAGGTGCCACTGGAGGCACAAAAGGAGGCTGTATATGCAGCACCCCTTTGACAAACGTCTGAACTTCAGGAACTGAAGCCAGTTCTTTTTGGAAGAAGATCGTCAGGGCCGAAATTTAAACCTAAATGAACCCTAATTTTAGGCCCATAGACAGTCCTGTTTGCAGGAAATGCAGGAAACGACCCAGTTGAAATTCCTCTGTTGGGGCCTTCCTGGCCTCGCACCACGCAACATATTTACGCCAAATACGGTGATAATGCTGCACGGTTACATCCTTCCTGGCTTTGATCAGGGTAGGGATGACTTCATCCGGAATGCCTTTTTCCTTCAGGATCCGGCGTTCAACCGCCATGCCGTCAAACGCAGCCGCGGTAAGTCTTGGAACAGACAGGGTCCCTGCTGGAGCAGGTCCCTTCGTAGACGTAGAGGCCACGGGTCCTCCGTGAGCATCTCTTGAAGTTCCGGGTACCAAGTCCTTCTTGGCCAATCCGGAACCACGAGTATAGTCCTTACTCCTCTCCTTCTTATGATTCTCAGTACTTTGGGTATGAGAGGCAGAGGAGGGAACACATACACTGACTGGTACACCCACGGTGTTACCAGAGCGTCCACAGCTATTGCCTGAGGGTCCCGTGACCTGGCGCAATACCTGTCTAGTTTTTTGTTGAGGCGTGACGCCATCATGTCCACCTTTGGTTTTTCCCAACGGTTCACAATCATGTGGAAAACTTCTGGGTGAAGTCCCCACTCTCCCGGGTGGAGGTCGTGCCTGCTGAGGAAGTCTGCTTCCCAGTTGTCCACTCCCGGAATGAACACTGCTGACAGTGCTATCACATGATTTTCCGCCCAGCGAAGAATCCTTGCAACTTCTGTCATTGCCCTCCTGCTTCTTGTGCCGCCCTGTCTGTTTACGTGGGCGACTGCCGTGATGTTGTCCGACTGGATCAGCACCGGCTGACCTTGAAGCAGAGGTCTTGCTAGGCTTAGAGCATTGTAGATGGCCCTTAGCTCCAGGATATTTATGTGAAGTGATGTCTCCAGGCTTGACCACAAGCCCTGGAAATTTTTTTCCCTGTGTGACTGCTCCCCAGCCTCTCAGGCTGGCATCCGTGGTCACCAGGACCCAGTCCTGAATGCCGAATCTGCGGCCCTCTAGAAGATGAGCACTTTGCAACCACCACAGAAGAGACACCCTTGTCTTTGGGGACAGGGTTATCCGCTGATGCATCTGAAGATGCGATCCGGACCATTTGTCCAGCAGATCCCACTGGAACGTTCTTGCGTGGAATCTGCCGAATGGAATCGCTTCGTAGGAAGCTACCATCTTTCCCAGGACTCTTGTGCATTGATGCACTGAGACTTGCCCTGGTTTCAGGAGGTTTCTGACTAGGTCGGATAACTCCCTGGCTTTTTCTTCCGGAAGGAACACCTTTTTCTGGACTGTGTCCAGAATCATCCCTAGGAACAGAAGACGTGTTGTCGGAATCAGCTGCGATTTTGGGATATTTAGAATCCAGCCATGCTGCCGTAGCACTACTTGAGATAGGGCTACTCCGACTGCTAACTGTTCTCTGGATCTTGCTCTTATCAGGAGATCGTCCAAGTAAGGGATAATTAAAACGCCTTTTCTTCGAAGAAGAATCATCATTTCGGCCATTACCTTGGTAAAGACCCGAGGTGCCGTGGATAATCCAAACGGCAGCGTCTGAAACTGATAGTGACAGTTTTCTACCACAAACCTGAGGTACCCTTGATGAGAAGGGTAAATGGGGACATGGAGGTAGGCATCTTTGATGTCCAGAGACACCATATAGTCCCCCTCTTCCAGGTTCGCGATCACCGCCCTGAGTGACTCCATCTTGAATTTGAACCTCTGTATGTAAGTGTTCAAAGACTTCAGATTTAAAATTGGTCTCACCGAGCCGTCCGGCTTCGGTACCACAAACAGCGTGGAATAATACCCCTTCCCTTGTTGCAGGAGGGGTATCTTGATTATCACCTGCTGGGAATACAGCTTGTGAACTGCCTCCAATACTGCCTCCCTGTCGGAGGGAGACGTTGGTAAAGCAGGAACCGGCGAGGGGGAGACGTCTCGAACTCCAATTTGTACCCCTGAGATACTACTTGCAGGATCCAGGGGTCCACCTGCGAGTGAGCCCACTGCGCGCTGAAATTCTTGAGACGGGCCCCCACCGTGCCTGAGTCCGCTTGTAAGGCCCCAGCGTCATGCTGAGGACTTGGCAGAAGCGGGGGAGGGCTTTTGTTCCTGGGAAGTGGCTGTCTGTTGCAGTCTTTTTCCCCTTCCTCTGCCCCGGGGCAGAAAAGAGGAACCTTTTGCCCGCTTGCCCTTATGGGGACGAAAGGACTGAGCCGGATAAGACGGCGTCTTTTTATGTTGAGAGGCTACCTGGGGTAAAAATGTGGATTTCCCAGCAGTTGCCGTGGCCACCAGGTCCGATAGACCGACCCCAAATAACTCCTCCCCTTTATAAGGCAATATTTCCATATGCCGTTTAGAGTCCGCATCACCTGACCACTGTCGCGTCCATAATCCTCTTCTGGCAGAAATGGACAGCGCACTCACTCTTGAAGCCAGAGTGGAAATATCCCTCTGTGCATCTCGCATATATAGAAATGCATCTTTTAAATGCTCTATAGTCAATAATATACTGTCCCTATCCAGGGTATCAATATTTTCAGTCAGGGAATCCGACCAAGCTACCCCAGCGCTGCACATCCAGGCTGAGGCGATTGCTGGTCGCAGTATAACACCAGTATGTGTGTATATACTTTTTAGGATATTTTCCAGTTTTCTGTCACCTGGTTCCTTGAGGGCGGCCGTATCCGGAGACGGTAACGCCACTTGTTTTGATAAGCGTGTGAGCGCTTTATCCACTCTAGGGGGTGTTTCCCAACGCGCCCTAACCTCTGGCGGGAAAGGGTATAATGCAAATAACTTTAGAAATTATCAGTTTTTTATCGGGGGAAACCCACGCTTCATCACACACCTCATTTAATTCGTCTGATTCAGGAAAAACTACAGGTAGTTTTTTCACACCCCACATAATACCCTTTTTAGTGGTACTTGCAGTATCAGAAATGTTTAACACCTCTCTCATTGCCGTGATCATGTAACGTGTGGCCCTACTGGAAGTCACGTTTGTCTCCTCACCGTCGACACTGGAGTCAGTATCCGTGTCGACGTCAGTATCCACCACCTGAGGTAACGGCCTTTTTAGAGCCCCTGATGGTTTCTGAGACGCCTGGACAGGGACTAGCTGATTAGTCGGCTGTCTCATGTCATCAACCGTCTTTTGTAAGGAGCTGACACTGTCACGTAAATCCTTCCATAAAGCCATCCACTCAGGTGTCGACTCCATAGGGGGTGACATCTCTATTATAGGCAATTGCCCCGCCTCCACATCATTTTCCTCCTCATACATGTCGACACAAACGTACCGACACACAGCACACGCACAGGGAATGCTCTGATAGAGGACAGGACCCCACTAGCCCTTTGGGGAGACAGAGGGAGAGTATGCCAACACACACCAGAGCGCTATATATAGATATAGGGACAACCTTATATAAGTGTTTCTCCCTTATAGCTGCTGTATTGTTAATATCCCGCCAATTAGTGCCCCCCTCTCTTTTTTACCCTGTTTCTGTAGTGCAGGACTGCAGGGGAGAGTCAGGGAGACGTCCTTCCAGCGGAGCTGTGAGGGAAAATGGCGCCTGTGTGCTGAGGAGATAGGCTCCGCCCCCTTCTAGGCGGCCTTTCTCCCGCTTTTTGTGAAAATCTGGCAGGGGTTAAAATTCATCCATATAGCCCAGGAGCTATATGTGATGTATTTTTAGCCAGCCAAGGTGTTTCTATTGCTGCTCAGGGCGCCCCCCCCCCAGCGCCCTGCACCCTCAGTGACCGGAGTGTGAAGTGTGCTGAGAAGCAATGGCGCACAGCTGCAGTGCTGTGCGCTACCTTGTGGAAGACAGGATGTCTTCTGCCGCCGATTTGCCGGACTCTTCTTGCTTCTGGCTCTGTAAGGGGGCCGGCGGCGCGGCTCTGGGACCGTGCTCCAAGGCTGGGCCTGTGATCGGTCCCTCTGGAGCTAATGGTGTCCAGTAGCCAAGAAGCCCAATCCACTCTGCACGCAGGTGAGTTCGCTTCTTCTCCCCTTAGTCCCTCGATGCAGTGAGCCTGTTGCCAGCAGGTCTCACTGAAAATAAAAAACCTAAACTAAAACTTTCACTAAGAAGCTCAGGAGAGCCCCTAGTGTGCACCCTTCTCGTTCGGGCACAAAAATCTAACTGAGGCTTGGAGGAGGGTCATAGGGGGAGGAGCCAGTGCACACCAGGTAGTACTAAAGCTTTCTATTTGTGTCCAGTCTCCTGCGGAGCCGCTATTCCCCATGGTCCTTACGGAGTTCCCAGCATCCACTAGGACGTCAGAGAAAAATCTGGTTAATCAAATAAAAATAAGAATTTACTTACCGATAATTCTATTTCTCGGAGTCCGTAGTGGATGCTGGGGTTCCTGAAAGGACCATGGGGAATAGCGGCTCCGCAGGAGACAGGGCACAAAAAAGTAAAGCTTTAGGATCAGGTGGTGTGCACTGGCTCCTCCCCCTATGACCCTCCTCCAAGCCAGTTAGGTACTGTGCCCGGACGAGCGTACACAATAAGGGAGGAATTTTGAATCCCGGGTAAGACTCATACCAGCCACACCAATCACACCGTACAACTTGTGATCTAAACCCAGTTAACAGTATGATAACAGCGGAGCCTCTGAAAAGATGGCTCACAACAATAATAACCCGATTTTTGTAACTATGTACAAGTATTGCAGATAATCCGCACTTGGGATGGGCGCCCAGCATCCACTACGGACTCCGAGAAATAGAATTATCGGTAAGTAAATTCTTATTTTCTCTATCGTCCTAGTGGATGCTGGGGTTCCTGAAAGGACCATGGGGATTATACCAAAGCTCCCAAACGGGCGGGAGAGTGCGGATGACTCTGCAGCACCGAATGAGAGAACTCCAGGTCCTCTTTTGCCAGGATATCAAATTTGTAGAAATTTACAAACGTGTTCTCCCCTGACCACGTAGCTGCTCGGCAGAGTTGTAATGCCGAGACCTCTCGGGCAGCCGCCCAAGATGAGCCCACCTTCCTTGTGGAATGGGCCTTAACCGATTTAGACTGTGGCAGGCCTGCCTCAGAATGTGCAAGTTGAATTGTGTTACAAATCCAACGAGCAATCGACTGCTTAGAAGCAGGCGCACCCAACTTGTTGGGTGCATACAGTATAAACAGCGAGTCAGGTTTTCTGACTCCAGCTGTCCTGGAACATATTTTCAGGGCCCTGACAACTTCTAGCAACTTGGAGTCCTCCAAGTCCCTAGTAGGTGCAAGGCACCACAATAAGCTGGTTCAGGTGAAACACTGACACCACCTTAGGGAGAGAACTGGGGACGAGTCCGCAGCTCTGCCCTGTCCGAATGGACAAACAGATATGGGCTTTTTTGAGAAAAAACCACCAATTTGACACTCGCCTGGTCCAGGCCAGGGCCAAGAGCATGGTCACTTTTTATGTGAGATGCTTCAAATCCACATATTTGACTGGTTTTAAACCAATGTGATTTGAGGAATCCCAGAACTACGTTGAGATCCCACAGTGCCACTGGAGGCACAAAAAAGGGTTTTGTATATGCAATACTCCCTTGACAAAGTTCTGGACTTCAGGAACTGAAGCCAATTCTTTCTGGAAGAAAATTTACAGGGCCGAATTTGAACCTTAATGGACCCCAATTTGAGGCCCATAGACACTCCTGTTTGCAGGAAATGCAGGAAACGACCGAGTTGAAATTTCTTTGTGGGTCCTTCCTGGCCTCACACCACGCAACATATTTTCGCCACATGTGGTGATAATGTTGTGCGGTCACCTCCTTTCTGGCTTTGACCAGGGTAGGAATGACCTCTTCCGGAATGCCTTTTTTCCCTTAGGATCCGGCTTTCCATCTCCATGCCGACAAACGCAGCTGCGGTAAGTCTTGGAACAGACATGGTACTTGCTGAAGCAAGTCCCTTCTTAGCGGCAGAGGCCATAAGACCTCTGTAAGCATCTCTTGAAGTTCCGGGTACCAAGTCCTCCTTGGCCAATCCGGAGCCATGAGTATAGTTCTTACTCCTCTACGTCTTATAATTCTCAGCACCTTAGGTATGAGAAGCAGAGGAGGGAACACATACACCGACTGGTACACCCACGGTGTTACCAGAACGTCCACATCTATTGCCTGAGGGTCTCTTGACCTGGCGCAATACCTGTCCCGTTTTTTGTTCAGACGGGACGCCATCATGTCCACCTTTGGTATTTCCCAACGGTTTACAATCATGTGGAAAAAAACTTCTCAATGAAGTTTCCACTCTCCCGGGTGGAGGTCGTGCTAAGGAAGTCTGCTTCCCAGTTTCCATTCCCGGAATGAAACACTGCTGACAGTGTTATCACATGATTTTCCGCCCAGCGAAAAGTCCTTGCAGTTTCTGCCATTGCCCTCCTGCTTCTTGTGTCGCCCTGTCTGTTTACGTGGGCGACTGCCGTGATGTTTTTCCCACTGGATCAATACCGGCTGACCTTGAAGCAGAGGTCTTGCTAAGCTTAGAGCATTATAAATTTACCCTTAGCTCCAGTATATTTATGTGGAGAAAAGTCTCCATACTTGATCACACTCCCTGGAAATTTTTCCCTTGTGTGACTGCTCCCCAGCCTCTCAGGCTGGGCTCCGTGGTTACCAGCATCCAATCCTGAATGCCGAATCTGCGGCCCTCTAGAAGATGAGCTCTCTATAACCACCACAGGAGAGACACCCTTGTCCTTGGATATTGGGTTATCCGCTGATGCATCTGAAGATGCGATCCGGACCATTTGTCCAGCAGATCCCACTGAAAAGTTCTTACGTGAAATCTGCCGAATGGAATTGCTTCGTAGGAAGCCACCATTTTTACCAGGACCCTTGTGCAATGATGCACTGTTTTTAGGAGGTTCCTGACTTGCTCGGATAACTCCCTGGCTTTCTCTTCCGGGAGAAACACCTTTTTCTGGACTGTGTCCAGAATCATCCCTAGGCACAGCAGACGTGTCGTCGGGATCAGCTGCGATTTTGGAATATTTAGAATCCACCTGTGCTGATTGTAGCAGTATCCGAGATAGTGCTACTCCGACCTCCAACTGTTCCCTGGACTATGCCCCTATCAGGAGATCGTCCAAGTAAGGGATAATTTAGACGCCTTTTCTTCGAAGAAGAATCATCAATTCGGCCATTACCTTGGTAAAGACCCCGGGGTGCCGTGGACAATCCAAACGGCAGCGTCTGAAACTGATAGTGACAGTTCTGCACCACGAACCTGAGGTACCCTTAGTGAGAAGGGCAAATTTGGGACATAGAGGTAAGCATCCCTGATGTCCCGGGACACTATATAGTCCCCTTCTTCCTGGTTCGTTATCACTGCTCTGAGTGACTTCATCTTAATTTGAACCTTTGTAAGTGTTCAAAAAAATTTTTTTAGAATAAGTCTCACCTAGCCCTCTGGCTTCAGTACCACAATATAGTGTGGAATAATACCCCTTTTCTGTAGTAGGAGGGGTAATTTAATTGTCACCTGCTGGGAATACAGCTTGTGAATTTTTTCCCATACTACCTCCTTGTCGGAGGGAGACTTGGTAAAGCAGACTTCAGGAGCCTGCGAAGGGGAAACGTCTCGACATTCCCATCTGTACCCCCGGGATACTACTTGTAGGATCCAGGGGTCCTGTACGGTCTCAGCGCCATGCTGAGAACTTGTCAGACGCGGTGAAACGCTTCTGTTCCTGGGAATAGGCTGCCTGCTGCAGTCTTCTTCCCTTTCCTCTATCCCTGGGCAGATATGATCTTATAGGGACGAGAGGACTGAGGCTGAAAAGACGGTGTCTTTTTCTGCAGAGATGTGACTTAGGGTAAAAAACTGTGGATTTTCCAGCAGTTGCCGTGACCACCAGGTCCGATGGACCGACCCCAAACAAGTCCTCTTCCTTTATACGGCCATACTGTGCCGTTTGGAATCTGCATCACCTGACCACTGTCGTGTACATAACATCTTCTGGCAGTTATGGACATCGCGTTTATTCATGATGCCAGAGTGCAAATATCCCTCTGTGCATCTCGCATATATAGAAATGCTCTATAGTCAATAAAATACTGTCCCTGTCAAGGGTATCAATATTTTTAGTCAGGGAATCCGACCAAGCCACCCTAGCTCTGCACATCCAGGCTGAGGCGATCGCTGGCCGCAGTATAACACCAGTATGTGTGTATATACTTTTTATTATATTTTCCAGCCTTGTCAGCTGGTCCTTGAGGACGGCCCTATCTATAGACGGTACCGCCACTTGTTTTGATAAGCGTGTGAGCGCCTTATCCACCTTAAGGGGTGTTTCCCAACGCGCCCTAACTTCTGGCGGGAAAGGGTATACCGCCCATAATTTTCTATCGGGGGGAACCCACGCATCATCACACACTTTATTTAATTTATCTGATTCAGGAAAAACTATGGTAGTTTTTTCACATCCCACATAATACCCTCTTTTGTGGTACTTGTAGTATCAGAAATACGTAACACCTCCTTCATTGCCTTTAACGTGTGGCCCTAATAAGGAATACGTTTGTTTATTCACCGTCGACACTGGATTCAGTGTCCCTGTCTGTGTCTGTGTCGACCGACTAAAGTAAACGGGCGTTTTAAAACCCTTGACGGTGTTTTTGAGACGTCTGGACCGTACTAATTGTTTGTCGGCCGTCTCATGTCGTCAACCGACCTTGCAGCGTGTTGACATTATCACGTAATTTCCTAAATAAGCCATCCATTCCGGTGTCGACTCCCTAGAGAGTGACATCACCATTACAGGCAATTGCTCCGCCTCCTCACCAACATCGTCCTCCTACCTGTCGACACACACGTACCGACACACAGCACACACACAGGGAATGCTCTGATAGAGGACAGGACCCACTAGCCCTTTGGAGAGACAGAGGGAGAGTTTGCCAGCACACACCAAAAACGCTATAATTATATAGGGACAACCTTATATAAGTGTTTTCCCTTATAGCATCTTAATATATATATAAGCATATCGCCAAATTAGTGCCCCCCCTCTCTGTTTTAACCCTGTTTCTGTAGTGCAGTGCAGGGGAGAGCCTGGGAGCCTTCCCTCCAGCCTTTCTGTGAGGGAAAATGGCGCTGTGTGCTGAGGAGATAGGCCCCGCCCCTTTTTCGGCGGCCTCGTCTCCCGCTCTTAACGGATTCTGGCAGGGGTTAAATATCTCCATATAGCCTCCGGAGGCTATATGTGAGGTATTTTTAGCCAAAATAGGTATTCATTTGCCTCCCAGGGCGCCCCCCTCCCAGCGCCCTGCACCCTCAGTGACTGCCGTGTGAAGTGTGCTGAGAGGAAAATGGCGCACAGCTGCAGTGCTGTGCGCTACCTTTAGAAGACTGAGGAGTCTTCTGCCGCCGATTCTGGACCTCTTCTTACTTCAGCATCTGCAAGGGGGCCGGCGGCAAGGCTCCGGTGACCATCCAGGCTGTACCTGTGATCGTCCCTCTGGAGCTGATGTCCAGTAGCCAAGAAGCCAATCCATCCTGCACGCAGGTGAGTTCACTTCTTCTCCCCTAAGTCCCTCGTTGCAGTGATCCTGTTGCCAGCAGGACTCACTGTAAAATAAAAAACCTAAGCTAAACTTTCCTAAGCAGCTCTTTAGGAGAGCCACCTAGATTGCACCCTTCTCGGCCGGGCACAAAAATCTAACTGGCTTGGAGGAGGGTCATAGGGGGAGGAGCCAGTGCACACCACCTGATCCTAAAGCTTTACTTTTTTGTGCCCTGTCTCCTGCGGAGCCGCTATTCCCCATGGTCCTTTCAGGAACCCCAGCATCCACTAGGACGATAGAGAAATTCTTTTAATCACATATAGTGATTTGTCGCTTTTAGTTTAACTTTCTACTATCATTTTTCTTTTGCATAGTAGAAATCAGGTTGTGGCCAATATGTATAGAGAGTAACCATTATCCTTCATACCCATCACAATGATAACAGGTCTCAATCCGCTCAATAGTCAGCCACAAGAAATGGAAAGTAGTAATTCTTTAATGCTAACTAGAATCAGATATGTACGTCATTAACAGATCAATTTACTACAACCTTATTTCCCATTCTACCTTATGCTATCAGTAAATTTACTGCCCACAACTGGCTCATCAAGACATGTCCTTTCCACTTACTTACTGAGGTCGCAACTCAGTGCTCTCAATGGGGTCAATTCTATTCAGCGACAGTTGAATAGTGCCGGGAGTTAACTCCCGGCGCTATTCAATTCAGCTCATGTTAAGTCGACGAAGGCCCGTTCTCGCCGACTTAACAGGTTGAATTGTCGGGAGAACGGCCATTCTCCGACTTAACTCCCCGCCGCGATGCCGATTCCCGACAGAATCAGCCTTGCGCCGGCCGCACTTTTGTCGGATTTCCTCTCTCATCCCTCGGGGGTGAGAGAAGAATTCCCGACAATTGGTGTCACTTGGCGCTGTATCGAATAGTGGCGGGAGCTATCTCCCGGCGCTATTCAACTGTCGCTGAATAGAACTGACCCCAATGGCATACAGGGAGCTTGATGTTCCATCACTGGAAATGATGGACCTGAGGATCTGTCTGTAAAATAACAAACTATTCAGAACACAGAGGAACCTTCATTTCATATCAAGAAAACACACCATCATTAAATTCTAAATACAAAGATATGGTAGAGGAGTGTTCAAACTTAGAAAGCAGTCAGCATGCATCTCCTCCATCACGTCACTATGTGCAGGTGTTTCTAGAAAGCCAATATATATGGAGAATGCACACAAGTACTACTCATAAAAAGACAAAACTGCAGCAAGCCATTCCGTGGGCGGAACAATAATCCCAATCAATTTATTAGGAATTAGCAACATCCCTGAGGTCTCAGATATGTCACTAAGAATTTGACATACCCAGAATAGATCAGCCCACAAAACGTGTTAATAGGTGATCCACTTTAATCATTGGCTAGAGTCCTTCTAGTAACGCTTCACCACACAACTTCTTAGGCAATTTATAATATATAGTCCACGGAGGAGATGAGATAAAATGCATTGTCAACATTTTATTAATACCCCCAGCAATAACCCCAGGATATTGCACATAAGTGCGCAGCAACCCGGGTTGCAGTGCAGTCTGAAAGGGTTAAGTTGAAATTATGTGGGCGAGCGACCTGGTATTTCAACTAGGGCAGCAAGCAGTGTGGTGTGAACGGGTCAACTAGGTCGATGGGACTCTGCCTAGAGAAGAAGTGGTGCTTGGAGAACATCTCCTCTCCAAGCACCATCTCCGCACACGTCGGCAGTGACGTCACCAACCCAGAATATTGTTGGGTCGGGCCGCCTGTCTGAAGGGGGTCTTGCAGAGTCGCACCCAGGAAGGAGACAAGTACAAATCCTGCGCGAGACTCGGCATTAGCAGTCTGAAAGGGGCGTAACAGACTTCAATTTTTCAAAAGAGGTAACAGAAAGGTGTTCAAATGGTCTTATAAAAGCTTACTGCTAGTGAATACCTTTTGGTAGAACTTTATGGGTTTATTTCAACATCTTATACTATTCTTGGAGCCTATGATCCCTAAGGCCTAGCTCTGGTGCACCCAGGGTGGCAGCCGCGTCAGCTACTGTTTGGTAGTCTCCTCCCAAAACAGTGCGGCTGTGTCCGTATTCCATCTGCTGAGCGGAATCGATGCCTTACCTTCTCCCCATGCTCCGGCCACAGCCTGGTAATGTCTGCTGGACCTGCTAGTATATCCGACACGGACGCCTGCCGAAACAGCACTGTACTCGTGTGTAAGCTTTGTTGCGACCCGGCGGAGAGTTGTTGGAGCGACTCTTTCTAAGGTACGTATAAGACGCTGTTTAGAAAGATCACTCAATAATTAGTAAGACTATAACAATAAAATAAGAAAGCTTAGGGCTGCTAAAAAACTGCAGCCCTCTGACCATGGTCCGGCTCCTGCCGCACCAAACAAAAAACTGATTTGCCTGAGCCAGTGGGCGGGGATATATGGACAGGCCCATTGCATCCTGGGAGGCCAGAAAGCTTTGATCGATTGGTGCCAATCCGCTGACGCTCCATCATATTCATTGTTATCCTGTGGATAACCTGTGCATCCTGCTGGAGAAAGGGTCTTATAAAAGCTTACTGCTAGTGAATACCTTTTGGTAGAACTTTAATGTGTTTATTTCAACATCTTAACACGTTACGATTTCTTAAATGGTCATGCTGGTTCCTAAGACTCTTTGTGACGCTCATATTGTATAGAAATGTGTCCCATGCTCAAAATTGTACAATATCCTTTATGTACTAAAAAGTGAGATGACTAAAATAAAAATTATACCATAATGATGCAGATTTCTACAAAAGAAAAAGCTAATTCCAGACAAAACTGAAAATTCAGCAATATCAAAATAAAAGTGCAGTGCCTACAAAGACATGTGAAAATAAAGCCCATTCTATTTTGTGTCCCCATAACCATTTACAGTCTGCATGCCTTTGTGTTATGGCACAGATATCTGAACGCTGCTTGCATACATTGATATATATGGGAACTCAATAGATAAATAACCACTAGGGCAGTGGTTCTCAAACTGTATGCAGTGGCATCCTGGGGTGTCGCAGGGTACGTGCAGGGGAGCCCTGGGTTGGTGGTCCAGAACTAATTCAATTTATTTATGGTCAATGCAATAGACAGAAGCAGTGCTTGTGGCTTCCGGTCATAAAATATGTGGACAAACAGAATGGAATTCTGTCCCTCATCACATAACTGAACCCAAGGATGACATATAAAGACAATTTACTTAATTTAATATATTTTTGAAGAATTTCTCAATAAGAAACTTTTCGCCTAGGGATGCCGTGAAAAAAATTCTGATACTCTAGGGCGCCGTGACTCAAAAAAGTTTGGGAACCACTGTCCTAGGGATGAAAATTAACAATGTATTGTATAAGTCAATGGGACATTCATTCCTATAAATTTCAATGGTTTCCGCTA
Organism: Pseudophryne corroboree; assembly: GCF_028390025.1. Taxonomy (NCBI): domain Eukaryota; kingdom Metazoa; phylum Chordata; class Amphibia; order Anura; family Myobatrachidae; genus Pseudophryne; species Pseudophryne corroboree. The sequence goes on along the minus strand of NC_086444.1, from coordinate 419,602,913 downwards.
CATGTAGAAAACATGCAAGATTAAAAAAAATCTCAATATTTACCTTTAGATTAAAAAAGTGGTATATATTCCTTTAGATTTGTATAATACACGTTTTGTCAATAAACTTAACATTTCACTTGAACTACTGAGGAGGCAAAGTTGGCAGTCACGAGGTTCCAATTCCACAAACCCACTGCCCAGGATTGCCAGTAGTCCCTTATCACGGAAGAAACAGCATCGCACCGGACACAAGCCGGAGAATGAAAGTTCTCCCGACAAAACACCCTGTTTAGTCCGGGACAACGTGCATTCTCCGATTTACCATTGCGCTGTATTGAATAGTCCCGGGAGCTAATTCCCGGAGCTATTCAACTAGCATTGTTTGGAATTGAGCCCAATGTCTAATTTTTTATTATTTGCTAGCAGATCTTCTCACCTTTGCCTCAGTGAGGTTCCAACATACTTGAAACACCTTTTGAAATCAATGGGCTATTGAAATGAACTGGAAAATTTCCATGAGAGATGTGAAACATATGGCTGTGAAAGATGGGTGGTATTCATGTGACCGGCGGTCAGCTGACCGACAGTCACATGACCTCCACCACCATCCCGACGGCTCACTATCCCAATGGTCGGCATGCCGACCAACAGGGACTATTTCCCAGAGTGGGAATAGAACCCGTGGTGACCGCAGGTCGCTACCGAACCCGCAGCGCGGCGAGTGCAGTGAGCCCGCAAGGGGCTTGCTGCACTCGCCCCTCCCCGCCGGGATCCCGGCGTCGGTAAGCTGACCGGCGGTCTCCTGACCGCCGGTCAGCCGTACTACACCCGTGAAAGATATGGTTACCCAGTAAAAATATTTACAGCTTAAAGACCATGGGGTATATTCAATTAGCGTCGGATCCATTCCGACATGCATTTGTCGGAATGGATCCGACAACCCCTATGCAATCTCATCTCAATTCGACTTTTTCAAGTCGAATTGAGATGAGGGACCCAGAGGAGGAGAGGTGGGGGGGGGAGCCGCGGGGAGACCAGCAGGGACAGCCGCCGGAGATCAGCGCTACAGTAGTGTTGCAGGAGGATGTCTCACAGACGCCCGACCTCACGGCAGTGTCCACACGGCCCCAGCAAACGTAAACCTCACTTGCTGGAGCCGGGTGGAAGCTGCCGTGAGCGGCGCGGCTGTGTGACATCCTGCTGCAGTGCTGTGCTGTAGCGCTGATCTCCCCTGTATGCCTGCAGATGTCCCCCGTCTCCCTGCGGCTATCGCCCCTCTGGTCCTCTGGGTCCCACATCTCAGTCCGACATTTTTTTATGTCGGACTGAGATGGTCGAAAAGGGGGCCTTTTCGACACAAGCACGTGGATCAGCAGCTATACCGCCGATCCACGTGCTTTTCGACAAGTCGAATTCCTCAACTGGTCGAATATATTGAATAGGTTGGAACCCCTTCCGACCTAAAAAAAAAAAAGTCGAAAACTGACGTCTTTTCGACAGACGGCAGCTTTCGACGTCAATTGAATATACCCCCATGTCTGCTTGAACAGAAGTGCATGTCAGAACATGAACTACACACATTGGGAGTTTTCCCAAGTGTGATGGGCAATTAAGGTATACACATTTAGTAGACAGGTAAACAGATATCTGATCAGAAAACGTTATTAATGTACATTAAAACTGTATAGTGTATTCCAAGTTAATTAGTGTGTATGCATTTAGCCAGCTGTTGTCCCGACTAGTATACAACCATGCGTCTTGTTTAGAGATATTGCATAATGCTAAATGCTCTAGAACAGGCATGTCCAAACTGCGGCCCTCCAGCTGTTGTGAAACTACATATCCCAGCATGCCCTGACACAGTTTTGCTGTCAAAGAATGATGCTGGGATGTGTAGTTTCTCAACAGCTGGAGGGCCGCAGTTTGGACATGCCTGCTCTAGAATGAACCTTGCTGTACTAGAGCACATGCATGCTAAACATGCCAAAATATGAGTGAGCTTCCTATAAAATCCCTAAATTCCCAGAGTCCAGGGCGAACCCTGTAAAACATCATTCTACAGGTATTAATGAGACCGTGAACAGCCAATGTACACACAGGAGAATGCTTAATGGAAACTGTGTCATCAAACTCTATGAAGTCTGCAAGCATTCAGGTGAAAGACTTAAGTATCACATGAGTGCAGTGTCACGGGAGCAACATCCTACACACAAAGGATCATTTAAATAATATCCAAGGCATTTTTATAAAGATAGACGGGATTAGTTTCATCAAGTATTCTTACAATTATATGGGGCAGATGCACTAAGCCTTGGAGATGGATAAAGTACCAAACCACTTCTGTCATTTGGCTGTTACTTTATCACTCTCCATGGCTTAGTACAGCACCCCTAGGCATGTTAACAGCTTTACATTGTAGTTAGGCTAACTTTACATTTTGCAAAATTGCACGATAGAGACATTAGAAAGTTCTCAGTGATTATTTCTGAAAGACATACCAGCAAAAGGAAAGCATAACATCAAGTAGACAATGACTGCACAGAAATCTGCAGACTTTAGGTATTAGTCATTAGACAGCAGAAGTAGAACACATACTGTATATGCTTGTAAGCCAGATCATGCAATCAGATATTAGTTCTCATCAGTCTGCCTACGCTGAACAGATAAACCCTGATGTCTGGTTGGTTGCCAAGTATTACTGTATATATTTGCTCTATGTACCTTGGCATTAAATAATACCGTCTGTGTACGAGAAGTTCACCCCAAGGGGTCTACAGAAGTTTGCTAGAAATTCAGAGACAGCAGTAAATGAATAGGCAAGATGGCTTCCTACCTGCAATTTGTCTAAGCTTAAATAGTGCAAATAACCTTAAAGACTACTGTTGCACAATCTCTTAGGAATCGGGCTGCAAATCACCATACAGGATTCCGGAGTTATGAAAGGTATTGCTCAATGGTGCATCTCTGCAAGATGTGTCTATGTGTCTGTTGTCTGCCACTCTCGTCTCTTCCATTAAGGCTGATAATCATTTAGCTGTAAACTTCTCTATCTGCACCTCCTTCATCTGTACTTGTTTGCTGTATTCAGTAGGATTTGTAACTCTGACTGTCCGACACTGCAACTTATAAATAAATGATGTACAAGGCTGTAGCTAGTGTACATGCAGGTATGGGAATACCCAACTGTTGTGAAAAGAATTTTTCAATGACAGGCTGAAAATTCCTGACAGATTAGGTATTTATTTCATTGTTACTCTCTGCCGAGTATGACACAGTTAGGAGACGTGCCAGAGAGTTTGTGGTTCACGCTGCTGGAATTTGGATTTTGCGTCTCACCTCCTAATCACATGACTGATTACTGAATTAACATAGCTAAGTATTAAAGGGACCTATTCCTACTTTTGTACTCAAACATATTATGATAGCAGAATTAATATCCAGAAAATGGCAACATATTTACAATATCGCATGTCAAGAAGCTCTTTTGGAACTCATGTATCTAATAAAATGGTTAAACATAACTGCACCCCAAAAAAAGTTTTATCACATATTTTCAAAAGAATATAATATAGATTTCGTGATTCTACTACATTCTTTATTAAGATAATGGGGCAGATGTATTAAAGAGGGGTACACACGGAGCAATGTTCAGCTAATTTCTAAGCAATCTGACTAGATTGCTTAGAAATTAGCGGAACGTTGCTCAGTGTGTAGGGGTGCTGGCGACAGCAATGCATGCTCCCGCGCGTCGCTATGACCGGTGCTAGATTGGCCTGCATTCAGGCACAATCTAGCAGGTTTCTCATTTCACTGCTGGGTGAAGTGAGCATCCCCCCGTGTCCGTGCCCCCTCGCTCATCACACATTGCGCTGTGCTGAGCAGGGGGAGAGATGTGTGCTGAGCGATCTGTGCTAGACCAATCAGCACACATCTCAGGGAAAATCTCCCCATCAGTACGGCACTTAAGCCTGGCAAAGGGATAAAGAAGTGATAAAGCAGTGATAAGCGCAAGGTGATAATGCACCAGCCAATCATTACGGATTTGAAAAATGACAGTTAGGAGCTGATTGGCTGGTGCGTTATCACCTTGCACTTATCCCTTCTTCAGGCTTAATACAGCTGCCCCTCTAACACACATATATATGGTATTGGTGTACCAGACATTAATTTTATGGAGTATTAAGAAATCATCACTTCAAATTTAGGGTACCCATAAAAATTGTTGGTTAATAGTCAACAATGTTTTCTAAAGTGCTGCCTTATATACAACAATTAGTCAGTAATTTGTATTGGCTCTAATGTGCTTAATGAGGAATAAAAGACCCATCTGGACTTTTATCAGCTTTAAGTGATTGTAAACATTACAGATTGATTGCATTTATTATTTTTATAATGCTGCAACCGACTAACCGTGCAGCGATCATTACATTTAGACCTCTGAACTGCTGCTGATCTTCGTAAAGCAGCTGCAGAAGTCTTTCGCTAAGTTTACATTCTGACAGCTTGCAACACACCTTGTACAGTACATGTTATCTTTCATCCATTCCCTGAATACTGTGTAACACAACTAATGCAGAAGCAATTCATCCTGTAAATGCCCCAGGAGGCTGCAGCTGATGCAAACCTCCAGTACTGAAGGAGTTAATGGCACTGTAATATTTGCCAAAGTTTTAATACTGTGTGCACTTGCGTCATTTTATAAACAAAACATACAACTGGATGAATTTTCACGATTCAATACGAAGCGGTCGTATACGTTCTTCTTAAACAAACAGCAAGTCAAATGACAGTAAGAAAAGATATATAAAAACACTGCTGATCTGTGTTAACATAATGTTGCGTGCACCTTTAGAAATGCACTTATTCATTTAACAGGCTGCTATTGATGCATATTAGTGTGACCACCAATTCCTCAGGAGGGTGAAAGGGCCATTGTTGCAAAGTGCAAGCAATAATCTTACAAATAAGTGCCAAAAGGACAATCGCTTAATACAACAAAAAAAGGGAAACAAAAAAATAAATAAAATTAACATATGTGTCAAAATGTAATTGCAATGTTATTGCTGGCAGTACATGACACTACCTTAAGGGATGATTTATGCAGAAATAAACCACATGTCATTAGTCCAAGATACATCATACAGCAAAAATTATGTTTTTAATTCATTTTCTCTGATGATCCCATAACATGCAATTACAATACGCCACATAGATGCAATAAAGGAAGGGTAACATCAGGATGTTGTGAATCTGGCACTATCCACATATACTATGTACAGCAAGTTATAGGTCAGCTCATACATGCCAACAGCATTCAATGGTCGTGATACACGCTCTTTTCCCCAAGCCAACTATTTTATAACACACACACCGTGCATATAGATGTATCTTACTATATATGTAAACATATAGGTAGCAGCTGATCGCCCAGGAACACATATGTACTCACAATAAGGGCATATATGATGACACAAAGAGTGGGCTGGGTGTAATGACACAAGCTCTATGGGGACCCTGGTTACCGTGCAGCTCTGTAGGATGAGGTCCCCGGTGTCAGCTGTCGTTCCCCCCCCTCCCCGTTGTCGGTTGCTGTCACTTCTGGCTCTGGGCTCTTCCTTCCTTCTCACAACCACAACAACATGGCGGAAGCGCGGGGACGCAGAGAAGGCCTGGCAGGGAGGGAGGGGGGCAACGTCACGAGAACGAGCACTCTCACGCACACGGGCACGCACACTGACAGGAGCCTCGTGCACGCGCGCACACACACCCACCTCCCAGCGGTGGCTCAGCCAAAAGCGTGTGTCAGCCTCAGCCAAACGGAACGGCTGGGACAGTGGGTGTGTCATGAGTGGGCGGAGCTTGCCGTGTTTTGGCTTCTGTCTACAACTAACTATATAATTGTATGTCATTATACTCTCTGATGTGGGCGGGGTTAAACAGTAGTGAAAGCATAGCTCTCAACCTGACCCGTTCCAGGAGGGACAAAATGCTCTGCGCTTGGACTTACCTCTTAATGTTTGACTGCTGTCACCTGTTTTGAAACAACTTCTCATCAAATAACTAGTTTACTGGTGATGGCAATCAGAATTAAGAGAAAAGTACAGGAACAGAGCATTTTGTCCCTCCTGGAATGGGTCTGGTTTGAAGGTATGGTGAAAGTAATTCTGGGTACTCGCTGGGCAATATATTATCCATTTGATGGAACGTATGGTATATATCGGTAGCAGGAAGGCTGGTGTATACACCCGATAGGTGTGTGAACAACGTTGTTCACAGACATACTATGGCATCAACGCTGCAGCACACTCAATGCCCAAAATATCTGCAGATATAGACAGGGGCTTCAGGGTCTTATCCAAAGATGGATGCAGCCGCTGCGTTTGCATGCAGCCGGCGCGACCATAGTTCTGCGCACATGCACGGGTCATAGTGTACGTGTGAGACCCTTTACCAAGTGATTGCATACCAGAAGGGATGTGATCGCATGGTGATTGACAGGCGACGTGCATGCGGGGGCAGCAACGTGGCGTTGGTGTGTGTGTGTGTGTGTGTGTGTGTGTGTGGAGGGGGGGGGGGTCGGAAAACTGTGCTGGGTGGCCCCCAGCATGTGAGTATTAAGATTTTTCTGCGTAAGCAAGATCTGTGTCCATCTCATATATATAAGCCTATTTATGAAATAATATTTTGTATTTCCTGGTTATACCATAGCGGGACTGCAGCAGATATTTAGCTTTCCTTGGTCCCCAACATCTAAACATACATACGCCTAATGTGTACCCAACCAATGGCAGTTACAATGGAATTATATATCATGCAGCCCATACACACTGCACGATCTGTTGAAGAACCAAACAATATATCATTCCCCTGCCACATACAAATGCATGGGGTCATCAAATTGACCTGCATATGTGACTGATCTGAAGATGCGACGGACGACCTGCAGGAGCATGCAATAGTGCATACACATTTGACGATTTGAATGATTTCTTGTTTCGATCCGATGGAAATTGGACAATCATTCATTATGCTTTGCATGCTCTCTGTGGGGTAAATTTACCAAAGCTTCTAAAACAGAGAATTGGTGATGTTGCTCATAGCAACCAATCAGATGCTGTCTATCAGTTTCTAAAAGTCAGTAGAGAAATAATAGTGAGCATCTGATTGGTTACTATAGGCAACATCACCAATTCTCTGTTTAAGAAGCTTAAGTAAATTTACCCCTGTGTGTGCACTACCCAGTACTGTTTTAGTTTGTGCTGCTGTAGAAAAAAGATTACCAAATTAATGGGCCCGGCGCCAATGAGACGAGATGTTTAACCTTTAAGCTGCTGACTATAGGGATAGTTAGTCCCTGAGAGGCACGGTTAGAAGATATATATACAGCGCTAGTAACTGGATATGGAATAAAACATATTTTCTTATACACGTAAAGATTGTTGCAACAAATAAACAATTAATATTAAAAATTAAAATTGGAGTTAAAATTAGAATAGTAGGGCAAGCACAGCAATTTCTTTTTAGTTTGTGCTGCACCTGGTGAGGTGATCACAACCCACAAAATAATAAATCCTTTCCAAGGTGCTAAGGTTTACATTTTTTTTTACTATGTAATGACAACTGGGTTTAGGTGGATGATAATAAATAACAGAACCACAATATCCAAATGATGGCACAGCTGGTCTGCTTTCTTCGATCCAATTAGATTGAACTTCTTCCTCTGCCAGTGGCGGAACTAGCGAGCGGTGGGTCCAGGTGCGACAAAATGCTTTGCCCCCCCCCCCCCCCATCCCGTCCAGGTCCACCCCCTCACCCCTGGAGAGGATCTGGTGAGGGGGGACCAGCTCAGGGCCAGGGAAATGGATACCTAGCAACAGTGGTGTAACTAGACATTTTTTCACTGTGTGCAGGAAACGGCATCGGAGCCCCCCCCTATGTAAAACAGGGGCAGTGCGCGCCTTAGGCGCGCACAAAAAATATAGGGGAGTGGCTTCATGGGGAAGGGGTGGGCCACAAAATAATACCAATTCATATAACGGTGCACAGTAGTCTCCATTATTCAAATTACGCCGCACAGTAGCACCACTACACCAGGTAGAGCCCCTTTTACACATTACGGCGGACAGCGTCCCCTTTTTACACATTACGGCAGAGAGCGTCCCCCTTTTTACACATTACGGCAGACAGCGTCCCCCTTTTTACACATTACGGCGGACAGCGTCCCCTTTTTACACATTACGGCAGACAGCGTCCCCCTTTTTACACATTACGGCAGACAGCGTCCCCCTTTTTACACATTACGGCAGACAGCATCCCCCTTTTTACACATTACGGCAGACAGCATCCCCTTATTACACATTACAACAGACAGCATCCCCCTTATTACACATTACGGCAGACAGCGTCCAGATTTTTGTGCACATCACACAACCCAACACCACTTATGCATTTTATACCTATCACCCCTAGACTCCCTCTATGCCTTTATGCCTATGACTCCCACACCCCAAATATACGCCTATCATCCCAAGCATTCACACACCCCTTGTATACATAATGCCTATCATCCCTCCCCCCACACCCCTTATATACTATACCTATTACTCCCCTTATTTACATAAAACATATCACCTATACTTTATGCCTATCAACCCCCCCTCCACATACTGAATACCTAAAGATCACCATGACATGCACTTTTTACCTGTTTGAATGATTGTGGCTGTTAGTCCCAGGATGAGAGGTTCCACGGCAGGCAGCAGCTCTGCTCTCCTCTGTGCATGCTAAGTGTCTTTTTGGAGCAGGAATCGGAAGAACTAGCCGGGGTCAAGCACGTGCAACGGAGCCAGGGACAGCACGGGCTGGTGAGCTGCTATGGCAGCATTTCATGGCAGTGGCCGGCAGTTTAGCAATATGACTTGATGCAGCGGGCTGGGGGCAGCGATCACATCTGCTTGCCCGCATCTCTGAGAGGGGCTGCAGAGCCCAGTCAGCCTGGCTGCAGCCGCTGCCGGATTGCATCTAAAGTGTACCAACCGGGGGGAATATGTCACCCTGCCCCCTACCCAGCCACTGCTGATGGTCGGGAGACAGTGGAGGAGCCAGTTGCCCTCTTCAGTGCTGGAGCCTGGAGGCAACAGACTCCGTTGCCTCCCGGACTTGACTTCCGCCCCTGATTCCATCCTAATCAGTGTGGCGGCAGGATGTGCTGTGCCGCTGCTCAGCAGCTCAGCTCCTCGGAGTCAGCGGCAGCAGCAGGGACGGGCTGGCGTGGGGTCAAGCGAGTGACGCCGCGACGCTGGCAGCACGGAACCAGTTCAGACCAATACCTAGTGACGGGGTAAGCGAGGGGGCGGTGCCTTTGGCCGGACAGCGGCATGTAATGTGTCAGTTTGACTCATTACATGCCGCGCTGGCTTTGGGCCCCTTGGCAGTGGCGGGCCCCAGTGCAAGGCACTGCCTGCACTGGCGGTAGTTCCGCCACTGTCCTCTGCTAATGCCTCTTTGGATATGTTTGATTTTATAACCATGCAAAGCAGTCTGATCGCAGCAGCAAATTTGTTAGCTAATGGGCAAAACCATGTGCACTTGCAGGGGGGGCATATGTAACACATACTTGCCTACTTTTGAAAAAGCATTTCAGGGAGATGTGAAAGTAACACCTATCAGTGCGCACGTACTGCTACCTCTGAGAGGCGTGTCATAAAAATGATTTACATCCAAATGTAAATGAGCCCCAAAGTTAGTAAGTCTACTTGTTGAAGACACTTATATTTAGCTGAATTTGTTTGTGTATTGTGCTTTACAAGCGGTTCCATATACTGTAAGTGGCCACGAGAAACTTTATTTCTCTATCGTCCTAGTGGATGCTGGGGTTCCTGAAAGGACCATGGGGAATAGCGGCTCCGCAGGAGACAGGGCACAAAAAGTAAAGCTTTAGGATCAGGTGGTGTGCACTGGCTCCTCCCCCTATGACCCTCCTCCAAGCCTCAGTTAGATTTTTGTGCCCGGCCGAGAAGGGTGCAATCTAGGTGGCTCTCCTAAAGAGCTGCTTAGAAAAGTTTAGCTTAGGTTTTTTATTTTACAGTGAGTCCTGCTGGCAACAGGATCACTGCAACGAGGGACTTAGGGGAGAAGAAGTGAACTCACCTGCGTGCAGGATGGATTGGCTTCTTTGGCTACTGGACATTAGCTCCAGAGGGACGATCACAGGTACAGCCTGGATGGTCACCGGAGCCTCGCCGCCGGCCCCCTTGCAGATGCTGAAACAAGAAGAAGGTCCAGAATCGGCGGCATGAAGACTCCTCAGTCTTCTTAAGGTAGCGCACAGCACTGCAGCTGTGCGCCATTTCCTCTCAGCACACTTCACACGGCAGTCACTGAGGGTGCAGGGCGCTGGGAGGGGGGCGCCCTGGGAGGCAATGAAAACCTATTTTTGGCTAAAAATACCTCACATATAGCCTCCGGGGGCTATATGGAGATATTTAACCCCTGCCAGAATCCGTTAAGAGCGGGAGACGAGGCCGCCGAAAAAGGGGCGGGGCCTATCTCCTCAGCACACAGCGCCATTTTCCCTCACAGAAAGGCTGGAGGGAAGGCTCCCAGGCTCTCCCCTGCACTGCACTACAGAAACAGGGTTAAAACAGAGAGGGGGGGCACTAATTTGGCGTTAGAAATATATAAAAAAGATGCTATAAGGGAAAACACTTATATAAGGTTGTCCCTATATAATTATAGCGTTTTTGGTGTGTGCTGGCAAACTCTCCCTCTGTCTCTCCAAAGGGCTAGTAGGTCCTGTCCTCTATCAGAGCATTCCCTGTGTGTGTGCTGTGTGTCGGTACGTGTGTGTCGACATGTATGAGGACGATGTTGGTGAGGAGGCGGAGCAATTGCCTGTAATGGTGATGTCACTCTCTAGGGAGTCGACACCGGAATGGATGGCTTATTTAGGGAATTACGTGATAATGTCAACACGCGGCAAGGTCGGTTGACGACATGAGACGGCCGACAAACAATTAGTACCGGTCCAGACGTCTCAAAAACACCGTCATGGGTTTTAAAACGCCCGTTTACTTTAGTCGGTCGACACAGACACAGACAGGGACACTGAATCCAGTGTCGACGGTGAATAAACAAACGTATTCCTTATTAGGGCCACACGTTAAGGGCAATGAAGGAGGTGTTACATATTTCTGATACTACAAGTACCACAAAAGAGGGTATTATGTGGGATGTGAAAAAACTACCGTAGTTTTTCCTGAATCAGATAAATTAAATGAAGTGTGTGATGATGCGTGGGTTCCCCCCGATAGAAAATATGGGCGGTATACCCTTTCCCGCCAGAAGTTAGGGCGCGTTGGGAAACACCCCTTAGGGTGGATAAGGCGCTCACACGCTTATCAGAACAAGTGGCGGTACCGTCTATAGATAGGGCCGTCCTCAAGGAGCCAGCTGACAGGAGGCTGGAAAATATCATAAAAAGTATATACACACATACTGGTGTTATACTGCGACCAGCGATCGCCTCAGCCTGGATGTGCAGAGCTGGGGTGGCTTGGTCGGATTCCCTGACTAAAAATATTGATACCCTTGACAGGGACAGTATTTTATTGACTATAGAGCATTTAAAGGATGCATTTCTATATATGCGAGATGCACAGAGGGATATTTGCACTCTGGCATCAAGAGTAAGTGCGATGTCCATATCTGCCAGAAGATGTTTATGGACACGACAGTGGTCAGGTGATGCAGATTCCAAACGGCACAAAGGTGTATTGCCGTATAAAGGAAGAGGAGTTATTTGGGGTCGGTCCATCGGACCTGGTGGCCACGGCAACTGCTGGAAAATCCACCGTTTTTTACCCTAAGTCACATCTCTGCAGAAAAAGACACCGTCTTTTCAGCCTCAGTCCTTTCGTCCCTATAAGAGTCATATCTGCCCAGGGATAGAGGAAAGGGAAGAAGACTGCAGCAGGCAGCCCATTCCCAGGAACAGAAGCGTTCCACCGCTTCTGACAAGCTCTCAGCATGACGCTGAGACCGTACAGGACCCCTGGATCCTACAAGTAGTATCCCAGGGGTACAGATTGGAATGTCGAGACGTTTCCCCTGCGCAGGCTCCTGAAGTCTGCTTTACCAAGGTCTCCCTCCGACAAGGAGGCAGTATGGGAAACAATTCACGAGCTGTATTCCCAGCAGGTGATAATTAAATTACCCCTCCTACAACAAGAAAAGGGGTATTATTCCACACTATATTGTGGTACTGAAGCCAGAAGGCTAGGTGAGACCTATTCTAAATCTAAAAAAATTTGAACACTTACAAAGGTTCAAATCAAGATGGAGTCACTCAGAGCAGTGATAACGAACCGGGAAGAAGGGGACTATATGGTGTCCCGAGACATCAGGGATGCTTACCTCCATGTCCCAAATTTGCCCTTATCACTAAGGGTACCTCAGGTTCGTGGTACAGAACTGTCACTATCAGTTTCAGACGCTGCCGTTTGGATTGTCCACGGCACCCCGGGTCTTTACCAAGGTAATGGCCGAAATGATGGTTCTTCTTCGAAGAAAAGGCGTCTTAATTATCCCTTACTTGGACGATCTCTTGATAAGGGCAAAGTCCAGGGAACAGTTGTAGGTCGGAGTAGCACTATCTCGGATACTGTTACAACAGCAGGGGTGGATTCTAAATATTCCAAAATCGCAGCTGATCCCGACAACAAGTCTCCTGTGCTTAGGGATGATTCTGGACACAGTCCAGAAAAAGGTGTTTCTCCCGGAAGAGAAAGCCAGGGAGTTATCCGAGCTAGTCAGGAACCTCCTAAAATCAGTGCATCATTGCACAAGGGCCATGGTAAAAAAAATGGTGACTTCCTTCGAAGCAATTCCAGTCGGCAGATTTCATGCAAGAACTTTTCAGTGGGATCTGCTGGACAAATGGTCCGGATCGCATCTTCAGATGCATCAGCGGATAACCCTATATCCAAGGACAAGGGTGTCTCTCCTGTGGTGGTTACAGAGTGCTCATCTTCTAGAGGGCCGCAGATTCGGCATTCAGTTTTGGATGTTGGTGACCACGGAGGCCAGCCCGAGAGGCTGGGGAGCAGTCACACAAGGAAAAAATTTCCAGGGAGTGTGATCAAGTCTGGAGACTTTTCTCCACATAAATATAGCTAAGGGTAAATTTATAATGCTCTAAGCTTAGCAAGACCTCTGCTTCAAGGTCAGCCGGTATTGATCCAGTGGGATAAAACATCACGGCAGTCGCCCACGTAAATAGACAGGGCGGCACAAGAAGCAGGAGAGCAGTGGCAAAAACTGCAAGGACTTTTCGCTGGGCGGAAAATCATGTGATAGCACTGTCAGCAGTGTTTCATTCCGGGAATGGAAACTGGGAAGCAGACTTCCTCAGTAGGCACGACCTCCACCCGGCAGAGTGGGAACTTCATGGGGAAGTTTTCCACATGATTGTAAACCGTTGGGAATTACCAAAGGTGGACATGATGGCGTCCCGTCTGAACAAAAAACGGGACAGGTATTGCGCCAGGTTAAGAGACCCTCAGGCAATAGCTGTGGACGTTCTGGTAACACCGTGGGTGTACCAGTCGGTGTATGTGTTCCATCCTCTGCTTTTCATACCTAAGGTACTGAGAATTATAAGACGTAGAGGAGTAAGAACTATACTCATGGCTCCGGATTGGCCAAGAAGGACTTGGTACCCGGAACTTCAAGAGATGCTCACAGAGGACTTATGGCCTCTGCCGCTAAGAAGGGACTTGTTTCAGCAAGTACCATGTCTGTTCCAAGACTTACCGCAGCTGCGTTTGACGGCATGGCGGTGGAACGCCGGATCCTAAGGGAAAAGGCATTCAGGAAGAGGTCATTCCTACCCTGGTCAAAGCCAGAAAGGAGGTGACCGCACAACATTATCACCACATGTGGCGAAAATATGTTGCGTGGTGTGAGGCCAGGAAGGCCCCACGAAGAAATTTCAACTCGGTCGATTCCTGCATTTCCTGCAAACAGGAGTGTCTATGGGCCTCAAATTGGGGTCCATTAAGGTTCAAATTTCGGCCCTGTCGATTTTTCTTCCAGAAAGAATTGGCTTCAGTTCCTGAAGTCCAGAAGTTTGTCAAGGGAGTATTGCATATACAACCCCCTTTTGTGCCTCCAGTGGCACTGTGGGATCTCAACGTAGTTCTGGGATTCCTCAAAACACATTGGTTTAAAACCAGTCAAATCTGTGGATTTGAAGCATCTCACATGAAAAGTGAACATGCTCTTGGACCTGGCCTGGACCAGGCGAGTGTCAAATTGGTGGTTTTTTTTCTCAAAAAAGCCCATATCTGTTTGTCCATTCGGACAGGGCAGAGCTGCGGACTCGTCCCCAGTTCTCTCCCTAAGGTGGTGTCAGTGTTTCACCTGAACCAGCTTATTGTGGTGTCTTGCGCCTACTAGGGACTTGGAGGACTCCAAGTTGCTAGATGTGGTCAGGGCCCTGAAAATATAGGTTCCAGGACGGCTGGAGTCAGGAAAACTGACTTGCTGTTATCCTGTATGCACCCAACAAACTGGGTGCTCTTGCTTCTAAGCAGACTTTTGCTAGTTGGATGTGTAATACAATTCAGCTTGCACATTCTGTGGCAGGCCTGCCACAGCCAAAATATGTAAATGCCCATTCCACAAGGAAGGTGGGCTCATCTTGGGCGGCTGCCCGAGGGGTCTCGGCTTTACAACTTTGCCGAGCGGCTATTTAGTCAGGGGCAAACACGTTTGTAAAATCCTACAAATTTGATAACCTGGCTAAGGAGGACCTGGAGTTCTCTCATTCGGTGCTGCAGAGTCATCCGCACTCTCCCGCCCGTTTGGGAGCTTTGGTATAATCCCCATGGTCCTTTCAGGAACCCCAGCATCCACTAGGACGATAGAGAAAATAAGAATTTACTTACCGATAATTCTATTTCTCGGAGTCCGTAGTGGATGCTGGGCGCCCATCCCAAGTGCGGATTATCTGCAATACTTGTACATAGTTACAAAAATCGGGTTATTATTGTTGTGAGCCATCTTTCAGAGGCTCCGCTGTTATCATACTGTTAACTGGGTTCAGATCACAGGTTGTACAGTGTGATTGGTGTGGCTGGTATGAGTCTTACCCGGGATTCATAAATCCTTCCTTATTGTGTACGCTCGTCCGGGCACAGTATCCTAACTGAGGCTTGGAGGAGGGTCATAGGGGGAGGAGCCAGTGCACACCACCTGATCCTAAAGCTTTACTTTTTGTGCCCTGTCTCCTGCGGAGCCGCTATTCCCCATGGTCCTTTCAGGAACCCCAGCATCCACTACGGACTCCGAGAAATAGAATTATCGGTAAGTAAATTCTTATTTTAAAATGCATGTAGCCATAGGGATCATTGAGGCAGATTTATTATCATTTACTTTACGTTCCTTATTGACGCTATCTCTCTTCTCCTGTTTTTCGCCGGGATCTGCCTGCACATATCACCGGAATGTATGATCCCCCAGCCTGCCCTCTTAGCAATGCGCTATCTAGGTCCCTCAGCGATTCGCGGTTTTGGCTTTCAGCGCCGTTCGTAATGCGCGGTTAAGCTGTGAGGACGCCGTGCGGCACCGGGCATTGAGGAGATGCGGGGAGACGTGTCGGGGTAATGTCAGACGCCGCTGTGGAGGTGTGTGGCGGCGAGCAATAAAGTTAGTTTGATGAACAAAAGAAAAACAACACATAACGAACACCCTGCAGAACGGCATCGCCAGCCCCGACCACACGGTAAGATACTGCCCCAACTTTAATATATCGGGGACACAACACCTGCAGATAGGCACAGCGCCGCAGCCGAAACTGCGACGTGTGCTACCTGCGGTGGTCATTCCGAGTTGTTCGCTCGCTAGCAGTTTGTAGCAGTCATGCAAACGCTAAGCCGCCGCCCTCTGGGAGAGTATTTTAGCTTAGCAGAAGTGCGAACGAAAGGATCGCAGAGCGGTTACAAAAAAAAATTGTGCAGTTTCAGAGCAGCTCCAGACCTACTCAGCGCTTGCGATCACTTCAGACTATTCAGTTCCTGTTTTGACGTCACGAACACGCCCTGCGTTCGGCCAACCACGCCTGCGCCACACTCCCTGAAAACGGTCAGTACACACCCAGAAATGCCCTCTTCCTGTCAATCACTCTGCGGCCAGCAGTGCGACTGAAATGCAGCGCTAGACCTTGTGTGAAACTGCATCAGCCGTTGTGAAAGTACATTGAGCGTGCGCATTGCGCCGCATACGCATGCGCAGAAGTGCCGCTTTTTTGCCTGATCGCTGCGCAGTGACCGAAAACAGCTAGCGAACAACTCGGAATGACCACCTGCTTTCCTTAAGGAGCCGCATCATACATCCCGGTGATGCGGTTACAGCGGGAGTTAATGTGCGCTATGTGCAAAAATCACATAGCACACGTTTGTACATCTGCCTCATTGTGCCTTATAACCAATGCAGGGAAATGGCACTGATGTTCCCATTTGAATGTATGTATCAGTGATTTATTTATTTCCACCAGGGGGTAAATTTACTAAGATGGGAGTTCTATTTGAGATGGGATGTTGCCCATAGCAACCAATCAGACTCCAGGGCCAATATTTACTAAGAATTCGAGTTTGTCCGTTTTGTGTTTTTTTTTTCTAAGTCCCAATCCGGGAATTCACTAAGCACCAATCTCGGCAGTGTTTGGACTATTCGTAATGGTTTGATTTGCAAAGTTTCGAAATACGAATGAATAGACCATCGGTCAAACGCGGCTGTTATTTCATACAATACGGGAATTCACTATCCATTCGTATTTGGGTGTTAGTTTCTGAGTGCTCAATTGCGGTCGTATTTATTTGCGAATCTGTAAAAAAAGCGGCAAAAAAATAGACCTGCTTTTTTCAATCGTGTTTACATGTGTTGCAACTGAAAAATCAATCACACCTGAATTAGGATGCCTATAAAAGGATGTTAGGCCCATTTGTTACGCACACCAGTGCTAACAGGAGTATACCGGTGTATGAACAGAGAGGGAAGCGAAGCAAACAAACTCACAGACAGTATAACATAACATACACAGGAGGTGATGGAATAACTAATAAACACAAAGTGAACGGAGAAGCCCAAAGGCTCAGGAATTGGGTGTCTCCCTAGTGTCAGGAATGCTCAGATGGAATAGAGCGGACAATGAAGCGAGGTGTAGTGATTTAACATGTGGAGCACCTGAAATGATGTTGCTAAGAGCAACAGAAAAAACCCCCAAAGGGTTACCAACGGGTGTGGGAATAAACTCCTTGGTCAGAGATAGAAATATAGACACAAAGAGAGTATCCACAATCCTAACCCCCACTTGCAGGGCACAGGTTCAGCTTACTGCCACTAAACTGACACCTGGACGCCCTGCACAGTGAGGGAGGATTAAGCAAGCAGGTCTGAGAGTACAGCCGCAAACCTGCTGGGTTCACAGAATAGCAAAAGAACCCCAGCAGGTCAAACAACTGACTCCAGTCTTACTGCTAGGTCCGGATTGGCAGAATGAAGTACCGAATCCCAAGGCCTATTCGCAGTAAGCAACAAGTAAATACAAAGTCACACAGTACTAGCTAACTCTCTGGAACTGACTAACAAACAAAGATTCAGCAGCATTTGCCTAGCCTGAGAGGATGGTTTATATAGCAGGTGCTGTCCACGCCCCACTCAGACCTCACAGACTGTGAGCACAAAACCAGCGCCGGATTCCCTGCCGTGCACAGAGCCTGTAACCACTACACAGTAAAAACCCGGACCGGAGTATCAGCTGCGCTCAGGTTACTTCGCTAACACTTGCCTCCCGGTTGCCATGGCGACGTGGCAGCACAGAGCAGGAGATCCTAACGGTACCCCCCCTCTGACGAGGGGTCAAAGAACCCCTACCACCGGGTTTATCGGGGAACTGCGAGAAGAAAGAGCGTATCAGTCTGGGGGCATGAAGATCACAACTGCGCACCCACGACCGCTCCTCCGGGCCATACCCCTTCCAGTGCACCAAAAATGACAGCCGACCCCGAACCATCTTGGAGTCAAGAACCCTTTCAACCACAAACTCCCTTTGACCCCGTATCAGAAGAGGAGAAGGTCTTCCACTGGAAGAAGGATTACTAACCGCCAGTTTTAAAAGGGAACAATGAAATGTTTTATTGATACCCAATGAATGGGGCAGATCTAACTGAAATGCCACCGGATTGATAACCCTGGTGATCTTATAAGGGCCGATGAACCGGGGGCCTAACTTATGAGATGGCTATCTCAACTTCAAATTCTTGGTGGACAACCAGACGAAGTCTCCTAATTTGAAGCTGCAGGGTCTTCTCCGCTTATCAAAAACCCTTTTGGTCACTAATGACACAGACACAAGGGCTTTCTTCACTTTCCTCCAAATACCCCTAAGGACCGAAACAACAGAGGAACCACCAGGCGTGGAATCCAGGGGGTCAAAAGAATTGGCCTTAGGATGATGCCCATACACACAAAGGAAGGGAGAGATCCCTGTAGCAGAGTGAGCCGCGTTGTTATAGGCAAACTCCGCCATGGACAGATGAGCAACCCAGTCAGTATGACACTTGGAGACATAACACCTGAGGAACTGCTCCAAGCAAGGACTGGTTCACCATCTCAGTCTGCCCATTAGACTGTGGATGGTAGCCTGACGACAAGCTCACAGAAATCTGGAGATCAGAACAAAATGCCCTCCAGAATTTGGCCACAAACTGGGATCCACGGTCAGAGACCACATCAAGTGGCAACCCGTGGAGGCGCACAACATGCTGCATAAATAACTCAGACAGGCGTCTGGCCGATGGCAACCCAACCAGTGGAACCATTTTCGAAAACCTGTCAACGACAACCCAAATGGCTGTCATCCCCGAGGATTTGGGCAAGTCCACCACAAAATCCATGGAAATGTGGGTCCATGGCTTAGACGGAATAGAGAGTGGATGTAATGGGCCGACAGGAACCCCTCTAGGAGTTTTATTTCGGGCACAAACGTCACATGCCCGAACCCACTGATCCACATCCCTAGCCACCGAGGGCCACCACACCGCCCTAGACAGCAACTCCCGAGTTCTGGCAATACCCGGATGCCCTGCCGACCTCTTGGCATGGAATTCCAGGAACACTCGCTGTCTTAACCTAGGAGGCACAAACAAGAGACCTACCGGAAGGTCTGGAGGAGTCTGCTCCTGTGCTCTAAGGACTAATGACAAGAGGTCCTGGGTAATGCCCACTTTAAAACATGATGGGGACACAATGGGCAATGGCTCCTCGGTGGTCTCTTGAACTGGAGCAAAACTCTGCGAGAGCGCATCAGCCTTGATGTTTTTTGACCCAGGGCGATATGTTATCAAAAAATTAAAGCGAGCAAAAAACAAAGCCCATCGTGCCTGCCTGGCATTGAGCCACTTCGCTGACTCTAAATATGCCAGATTCTTATGGTCGGTGAGAATTGAGACCACAAACTTAGCCCCCTCAAGCCAGTGTCTCCACTCCCCGAGTGCATCCTTTATAGCCAACAATTCTCGGTTACCTACATCATAATTCATCTCGGCAGACGAAAATTTACGGGAAAAGTAAGCACAGGGATGAAGGCGATTATCAGACACCCCCATCTGAGAGAGCACTGCCCCAATACCTATCTCAGAGGCATCCACTTCTACCACAAAAGGACGCTCTGGATCTGGGTGTCGCAGCACCTTGGCCGAGACAAATGCCCTTTTGAGACGGGCAAAGGCCGCTTTGGCCTCACAAGACCAGTGAGCAACATCCGCCCCTTTCTTAGTGAGTGCCACCAAGGGGGCCACTATAGACGAAAATCCAGCGATAAACCGTCTATAAAAATTTGCAAAGCCCAGAAAACGCTGAAGCGCCTTCAAACTAGTGGGCTGCACCCAATCCAGGACTGCCTGTACCTTAGAACCCTCCATTTGGAAACCTTCTGAGGAGATAATATACCCTAGAAATGCGATTTGCTGGACTTCAAACTCGCACTTCTCCAGCTTCGCCCCAAGCTGGTGGTCTCTGAGTTTCTGGAGGACTAAGCGTACATGCTTCCGATGTTCCTCCAGGGAATGAGAGAAGATTAGGATGTCATCTAGATAAACAACTAAGAATCTATCCAAATATTCCCTGAGCACATCGTTCATGAATTCCTGGAAGACTGCCGGGGCATTAGAGAGCCCAAAAGGCATCACCAAATATTCATAATGCCCTGAGTGGGTATTAAAGGCAGTCTTCCATTCATCCCCCTCTCTTATTCGGATTAGATTGTAAGCACCGCGTAGGTCAATCTTAGAAAAAATGGTGGCAGTACGAAGCTGGTCAAACAAAACCGAAATGAGAGGCAGTGGGTACGAGTTTTTAATCGTGATACGGTTCAATTCCCTGAAGTCGATGCAGGGTCGCAACGAACCGTCCTGTTTACCCACGAAGAAGAACCCCGACCCAGCTGGGGACTGTGAGGGTCTGATAAATCCCTTAGCCAAGTTCTCCTGAATGTACTCTGCCATAGCCTGAGTCTCAGGACGTGACAGGGAGTACAACCTGCTCTTGGGAAGCTTAGCATCCGGCAACAAATCAATGGCACAGTCATAGGGGCGATGGGGAGGTAGTACCTCCGCAACTTTTTTGGAGAACACATCCGCAAAATCTGCATAACATCCTGGCAATCCTGGCAAACTTAGCTGCGAGAGCCTGACTGGAAGGCTCAAGCAACTCCTGAAACAATCACTACCCCAACTAAGAATCTCCCCAGAGACCCAGTCAAATTGAGGGTTATGGGCCCTTAACCAGGGTAACCCCAAAACCAATGGGGCAAAAGAACAGACAGTCACATAAAAAGACAATTTTTCAGAGTGTGTGGCTCCAATAAACAAAGGAATTTGGCTGGTGCAGGAGGTAATTTTACCCTGGGACAATGGTTCCCCGTTTAACCCACAGATCTCAATCTCTGATGCCAAAGGTACTGAGGGAACAGAGTGTTCCAGGGCGAATTGACGGTCCATGAAAACCCCATCGGCCCCACTGTCAACAAAGGCCTCAGTCTTGACAGTTTGACCGAGGATCTCCAAAGTCACCGGAATGAGAAAAGTCTTTTTGGGAAATTCTGACATCTGGCCTGACAGGATATTTCCCATCACCCTCAGGCCCTGAAGTTTTCCGGTTTTTCTGGGCATGATACTACAACATGACCTTTATTCCCACAGTACAAACACAAACCCTGCTGTCTCCTCCGCGTCTTCTCACGCGAGGAGAGTCGGGTAGCCCCAATCTGCATAGACTCCTCGGAATATTCCTCAGAGTCTGAGGTTCCCTTGGGAAAAAAGGAAACTGCGGTCTCCCTTTCAAGCCTACGCTCTCTCAGCCGTCTATCCACCCGGATGGATAACTGCATGAGCTGATCTAAGCTATCAGGCGAGGGATATTGTACCAGTTGGTCCTTTATCTGGTCAGAAAGGCCCCTTCGGTACTGGTTTCTCAGGGCTGGGTCATTCCACTGGGTATCATGAGCCAACCTCCGAAACTCCGTACTATAAACCTCAGCTGGCCGTCGCCCTTGCTTAAGAACCGTAATCTGAGCCTCGGCTGAAGCCATCTTGTCAGGGTCATCATACAAAATGCCCAGTGCCATAAAAAAAGCATCAACACTTTTAAGCGACGGACAGTCAGGCTGTAACCCATATGCCCAGACCTGTGGGTCTCCTTGTAGCAAGGAAATCACCATGCCCACCCGCTGAATCTCCGACCCAGAAGACTGGGGCCTAAGCCTGAAATATAGCTTACAGCTCTCCTTGAAACAAAAGAACTGCGAGCGATCTCCAGAAAAACGATCCGGGAGAATTACTTTCGGCTCCTTAACCCCTGAACTTGCCGCTGCTGCTGCGGGAGCTCCGCTAGCGGCCAGCGTGGTGTTCATTTTAATGGACATCTCATTAAATTGTCGAGTCAGGACCTGCACCTGATCGACCACCTGTTGCAAAGTATTTTGAGGGGTATGCTCCATATTCCCACAAAATTTCAACAGGAGTAGGGCTGCTGAATATGTTACGCACACCAGTGCTAACAGGAGTATACCGGTGTATGAACAGAGAGGGAAGCGAAGCAAAAAACTCACAGACAGTATAACATAACATACACAGGAGGTGATGGAATAACTAATAAACACAAAGTGAACGGAGAAGCCCAAAGGCTCAGGAATTGGGTGTCTCCCTAGTGTCAGGAATGCTCAGATGGAATAGAGCGGACAATGAAGCGAGGTGTAGTGATTTAACATGTGGAGCACCTGAAATGATGTTGCTAAGAGCAACAGAAAAAACCCCCAAAGGGTTACCAACGGGTGTGGGAATAAACTCCTTGGTCAGAGATAGAAATATAGACACAAAGAGAGTATCCACAATCCTAACCCCCACTTGCAGGGCACAGGTTCAGCTTACTGCCACTAAACTGACACCTGGACGCCCTGCACAGTGAGGGAGGATTAAGCAAGCAGGTCTGAGAGTACAGCCGCAAACCTGCTGGGTTCACAGAATAGCAAAAGAACCCCAGCAGGTCAAACAACTGACTCCAGTCTTACTGCTAGGTCCGGATTGGCAGAATGAAGTACCGAATCCCAAGGCCTATTCGCAGTAAGCAACAAGTAAATACAAAGTCACACAGTACTAGCTAACTCTCTGGAACTGACTAACAAACAAAGATTCAGCAGCATTTGCCTAGCCTGAGAGGATGGTTTATATAGCAGGTGCTGTCCACGCCCCACTCAGACCTCACAGACTGTGAGCACAAAACCAGCGCCGGATTCCCTGCCGTGCACAGAGCCTGTAACCACTACACAGTAAAAACCCGGACCGGAGTATCAGCTGCGCTCAGGTTACTTCGCTAACACTTGCCTCCCGGTTGCCATGGCGACGTGGCAGCACAGAGCAGGAGATCCTAACACCATTTCAATACACCTACACTCAGAAATGGCAGCAGGACTGTGGGCCAGTGATCTTTTGTGTGCTGTGGGATTCCTCAGACTCAGACATCAGCCTGTAAGTACCCAGGGCCAAGAAACTGAACATGGTCAGCAGGTTGTACAGGTTCCGCGGAGGCTGCGCAGGCCTCGTTTTTTTAGGGGGCGTTTAAACTTGAACGCATTGTCCGATGATAAGGTCATACAGATGTTCCGTCTAAATTGTAACAACATTTTCCGTCTGTATGACCTTGTCAAACTGGGCCTAGACCCTGAGACAGCACGCTCTCGCTCTGTCTCAGGCCTGCACAAACTCCTGGCTGTGTTGCACTTTCTGGCTACTGGCAGCTTTCAGGCTGTGTCTGGGGATGTCATAGGAATCTCACAGCCCTCATTTTCCAGAATCTTAACACAGGTGATGTATACCTAACTACCTCTTCTGTTTTGTGTTTGTTTTAATTTATCGGTGGCCAGTTCTGTCCTAAAATCTCATGTTTATTGTTCTTTAAAATATACACACAGGTGTTGGCTGTTTTGCAGCCCCACATCGAGGCCTCAATCTGCTTCCCTACCCAGGAGTCTCAGTGGCATGCCGTCAGGGTAGATTTCTATGAGCTGGCTGGCATGCCCAATGTGCTTGGAGCCATAGATTGCACACACATTCAGCTGAGACCACCTAGGGGCAGGCAGCACATATATACTAATCGCCATTTCGAACACTCCACAAATGTGCAGGTGGTTTGTGATGCAAATCTCAAAATAATGAGTGTTGTTGCTGGTTACCCTGGGGGCTGCCATGACTCCTTCATCCTCAGTCAGTCATCCCTCTTTGATAAGTTTGAGGACGGACAAATGCCAGATGGATGGCTGCTGGGTATGTAATTTGATATGTGTAGGCCTGCGTATACTTTGTCCAAATACAGGTGCAGATGTATTAACCTGTAGAAGGCATAAGGAAGTGAGAAACCAGTGATCTGTGCAAGGTGATAAAGGCACCAGCCAATCAGCTCCAATATGTAAATGAACATTTAGGAACAGATTGTCTGCTGCCTTTATTACCTTGCACATATCACTGGTTTTTCACTTCCTTATGCCTTCTACAGGTTAATACATCTGCCCCACAGTGTGTTACTTATGTGTTGCTGTATCTTAACATGAATCACGTTACTATATCTGTCTTTTAGGTGATGAAGGATATGGCTGTTTCTCTTGGCTTCTAACTCCATTGTCCCGACCTGATACCCCTACTGAACACAATTACAATCATGCACATAAGTCCACGCGGAATGTGATAGAAAGATGTTTTGGTGTGCTGAAATCTAGGTTTCGGTGTCTGGATAAGTCTGGTGGCCTTTTGTTGTATAGTCCCTCCAAGGTGACTCAAATTGTGTTCTGCTGCTGCTTTCTTCATAACATGTGTTTGCAACAACATCTGCCACATGTGGAGGAGGAGGAGGAGGAAGAAGAAAGCAGCCAGCAAGCAGAGGAATTAGAGACATCTGGTGATACTTGGAGTACAGATGTAGGGAGGCAGGTTAGGCAAGAGATCATCACTCGCTATTTCTAAGGTAAGTTTGGTTTGCTTATTTCATTTGTTGTGTAATCATAAATAGATGTTTTGCCATTTTTATTGCCAAAACCATTACTCAGAATGTGTCTGTCTCCTTGACACATACAAACATACCCTCGCTTTATGAAAAACAAATGTCGCATGTGTATTGTGTGTATTTTTAAACTCAAAACAACAGATTATGAGTGGCATGCATTAAGTCTGGATAAGTGATCGTAAACTTGCATTGCTAATTTCTTACAAGCCCACATAATCCATTTAGTATTTCACTTTATCATTGTGTGTAACGTCCTAATGCACAGGTTCACAAACTCGGCCCTCAGGACCACACACAGTGCATGCTTTTCACGTAACCCAGTAGAAGCACAGGTGTATGAATTACTCACAGACATATGTTAAAAGGTTCACAGGTGGAGCTAATTATGTCACTTGTGATTCTGTGAGGAGACCTGCAAAACATGCACTGTGTGGGTTCCTGAGGGCCAAGTTTGAGAACCAGTGTTCCCAAAAAACACTCCTCAACATATAATATGTTAGCCTTGAGGAATACATGTGTCCCTATGTGTGATGCACCATCATATTTAAGACACCCAAACTTACTGTAATCAGGAATAATTTATTTCCTAGTGTTTGATGCAGTAAACTTGATGATGTATAAGTAAATACACAGTTTGCCACATATATACATTATTATACACATTCTTTGATTTTTTTTTTTAAAGTACATATTTGTTTGTTTCAGCATCATGTGTAATAACATTCTTACTAATTTTTAACACACACAAACATGTCCCAACAATACTGACATTCATTTTGTCAATGTTTTATAAAAAATTCAAAGCCAACATATTAAAAGCTTTTTACGCAACTCAATTGTGTTCTTCTTGTAATGTTGTATAGAGAAGAAAGGTAAAATATGTATCAATAACATTGTAATTTGGATTGTCTGCAGGAAAAGAGAATGATTGGAATCTAGAAAGAGTAATGATTAGAAAAAAATCAAGTGGTCAGTTTACTTCCTGCTAACATGTATGTGCTGCTCCATCAACATTTCCCTCCTCCAATACAAAAAAAAAGGTAAATAATAAATGTGCGTACAAATGTTATGTTGTTGTTTGTACCACTTATAATTAATGATGTTGTCAAAATTGACAAGGAGCTAAGTGTTATATATTTTTTGCCAAACATACACTTACTAACTATTTTGAGTTACTTATCACAAATGTCTAACTTGTATTTTTTTCACTTTTTTTTGGTGGCTGCTTGTCCTGCCCTTTGCCTTTAGCACTGTCATGTTGTCGTGCTCTGGTGGAGCGTCTTGGTGGTGATGAGACTGGCGTGATATTTGGAGTAGTCGTACCAGAACTGCTGCTTGTTTGCTGTTGGTGCATGCATCTGAGTGTTTCATTCAGGTTAGTGAGGGTGGCATTGAGTTCACGTGTAGCAGCATTTTGATTGTCTACTATTCTGAATAAACTTTCATTAATCTTTTGATTGTTTTGAAAAATGTTCATATAACTTTGCTGTTGTCTGTGCTGTTCTTCCATTAGTCTGTGCTGTTCTTCCATTAGTCTGTACTGTTCTTCCATTATGCGCTGTAAGTTGCCCATGACCTGTGTAATGTCTGTACGCATGAGTTCCATGGTATTGCCTATTCTGGTTGTTTGTTCATTTTGTCTACTCAGATTTCTTGATATTCTTCTGAGGTGAGATGGTAGGCTTGCAAACATTTGTGTCTGCCTACGCAGGCAATCTTCATTAGTGGCCTGCTGTCTAGCCCAAATGGACCAAAACACCTGGTCAGGGCCTTGTGTTCCTGGTGTTGTTGGGTTGTGGTGGTGTGCTTTGCTGTGGTGGTGTACTCACAGGTGCTGGGGGGCTCATTCCTTGCCTTAATGGCTGCATTTCTAAGATGTTTGTCTCCTCCATGTCACTGTGTTGCTGTTGTTGCGGAGGGATGCTGTTCCCAGGACTAGAAGCTGAAATGTTAAACAAATCTCCGTTAGCTACCCATATGTTTGAGAAATGTAAACAAATCACTACACATGGAACACATGTCATTCACTGTTGCTTTCAACTATTCTGCCTAGCAACATCATCACTCATAGCTTAAATACATACATATGCCTGTTTGTGGCAAATGTGTCTGGTTACTTAATTGTGGAAGCAACACTTTAGTTTTATTGTAGCTCACACATACTCCACCATAAAAACACATTGGAATACATAATGTGTTACCTTATAGCTTTGATCAAACAAACATAGTAATGTTTTTATATGTATTTTGCAATGTTACCTCAAACACACATGTGAAATTTGGAAAAACAACCTTACTTTTTTCAACAACAAAAACATGCTTTTTTGTTGCAGCATTTTACACACAATGTCATACTGTATGGCTCAAGTGGAAATACATATCTTTACTGGATGTGGACAAGGCCATTTAGCTTGGATTCCATTTCAGCTTTTACTTACTACGGTAAGTATTTAAGTTTTTGATGTGTTTTGACTTAATGCGGTTATGAAATATTTTGATTACGTTCTGAAATTTTTCTCATTTATTTCAGTTTGATACTCACAATCAAGATGAGGGGAGTGTGGATGACGTCTTGGAGGTGTGTCCAAAATTTGGAGTGGGGGGACAGAACATATGGATGATAATCTTCGTGGCGGGGTAGCCTTCTGTGTTTGTGCCGGGACATACGACCTTGCTTTCTTTTCGGCCACAGGTTTTTTGTGGTGATGTCTTACAGAAGTTCCACTTCTGCTGCTCCATACTTCTTTTGATGGACCTTTTAATGAAAGTGCAATTTTGTTATGGCCATTCCTTTACAAGCATACCCTATACTACAATGGACACTTTACCTGCTTCCGCAGCATCATCACACATATCCTCACATGTCTTCTCATTCTATGCCATAGATAGCACCTTTCCTTGTGTACATATGCCTATTTCCCTATAGATTGTAAGCTTGCGAGCAGGGCCTTCCTACCTCTATGACTGTTATCACCCAGTTTGTTATTGTTATTTCAAATTGTAAAGCGCAACGGAATTTGCTGCGCTATATAAGAAACTGTTAATAAATAAATAATAAATAATAAATAATCATCATCAGATGTGATAGGAGTTACTGGCCGACGAGTAGTACTGCTTTTTTCTAACACTGTATAAAATAAAAAAATAAAAAATGTTCATGCTATTGTGTATACATCCACCCATTATGCTTAGAAACATTTATTCTTTTAGAAATGCTTGGTTTGTTTAAAAAAAAAAAAAAGGACCGGAAAAAAACAAACAAACAATAAACATTGTCCAATAGACATATGCACTATGGCAAAATCAACACAGGAAAACATGTACAGGACACTGACATAGGCCACAAGTAAAAAAAAACAACAACCAAAAACACACACATCTTCATTTTGTACTGAAAGGATAAATATTACAGATGCAATATATAAATTGCTTTGTGATGTGGCACTCCAAAGACACATTACCACTATATGAGCCAAAACAAAATGTAGCAATTTTTTTTTAAATTACACTGCAGTGTGGTGTCACGGTACAAATACAAGCAAAAAATTATCAAAGAAATAGTGTTATTTTGATTAAAAATTTAACATTATCTAATAATGACATTACACATGTAAGTGGTTTCCAAACCACTTTCCACTACTCCAGCCTCTAACATGACAACCACTGTTTTTTAAACATTGCACATGGATCGCTTAAATATAAAACATAGTCACAATTTTAATTTAAAAATCGCCCAAAAGGAAAACATTATTGCAGGACAATTCAGAGACACACCAAGTCCAAACTACACACGCAAAATATCTTTCTGAAAAACACATGACATACAATAAAGTAAGATGTTACATTGGCTTTTGTATAAAACATTAACCAAAACAATGTATTGGCTGACACACACTTGAAGATGGGAGTAATATGCAACGTCACAAATTTAAAAAAACAAAAACAAACAAACATAGAATGTAAATGCAAATACACATGCTCACCATTCTTCCTGGGCCGATCTGAATCCCGGACATGGGTTGCAGAGACAACTTCAGGAGGTATTACACTCCGCATGGGCTCCTCATACTCCAGATATCTTGCAATATAGGGCTGCCCACCACTGGTTTTCCGAGCCGACTTGGCCTCCTTGGCCATTTTGGACTTGACACGTCGCTTTATGTCATAGTACCGTTTGCGGCACGTGTCCTCCGTCCGCTTGACCACCCCCTCACTATTGACAGCAGCAACAACTTTCGCCCACAACACCGTCTTCCTCCGTGTTGGCACCTTGGCGGACTCAGGGCCAAATAGCTGCCTCTGATACTTCATCAGCTCACGCACCAATGCCACATTTTCAGCAAAACTAAACTTTACATTCCGCCCAGTCTTAGTAGTGGTGCGTGGCTGCGGAGCACTCTGACTGTAACTATCACTTGAGGCTGCTGCAGCAACCTCACCCACCTCCTCCACCTCACTAACACTCACCTCCTCCACCTGACCGACCTCCTCCCACTCACTCACACCCTCCACCTCACCCACCTCTGAGTCACACATAATTGTGTGTCTAAACAGTTAACACAGAAAAAACAAACAACACACTCCTCCACTACCACTACACAACACACACACACACACACACACACACACACACACACACACACTGACAAGGGACTATAAAGAAAAATAACTTGGACTAAAAATGAGACACAACCACAAAATACAAGACAACAAGAATGACAAGACGACTTTCAAACACAATACCACACTCAGAAATCGCTACCAACACTCCTCACCAAACCACAAATTCACCTACCTCCACAGCACAACCTCCCTTCTCCTCACCACTAACTAAACCCACGAGGTGCGGACGGTTTGGGGCGTATTTATATGATTGCGCCCAGACAATCCTACCATCTGAAACACAACCAATCACGAACGGGGATGAAAATCGAAACTGAAAGTGAAAATGCGGCCGCGGGGAAAAAAAAAACCCTGCCGCGTTTAACTTAGGAAAAAAAACAGCAAATACAACAAAAACACGTACGCAAACGACAATGACGGCCGTAAATGTGCCCAAAAAAAACGACTGCGTATGCAGGTGGTCCGCCGTCATTTTCTTGATTAGAGCGGCTGTGTGTGAAGTCAAACAGCTGCCCCAAAAATACCACCGACCCACTCCCATTTTGGCCGCAACGCTCCTTCACTGCCCCCCGCCCCCACGCAAATACCTCTGCCTGTTAATCAGGCAGAGGCATTCATAGCCAATGCGCTCAGATTGCATTGGCTGCTATTGCACGTGCAGGACAGGACCTGCATGTATGCATTGCCGCCTGGAATGAGGTTATTGCGGTCGCATTGATTAGCGATGTGACCTGAATAACCCCATTATACAAAGGTGCTGCAGTATATACTGCTGGAAATCTGGTGAGTTTTGATCAGAGATGTGCCTAAAAAATGGTAGGCAAGTGAGGCACTCACCTGTCATAGACTTTACATCAGGGATGGGGAACCTTCGGCTCTCCAGCTGTTGTTGAACTAAACATCCCAGCATGCCCTGCAACAGTTTTAGAATGGCCAAAATAGCAAAACTGTAGCAAGGCATGCTGGTATGTGTAGTTCAACAACAGCTGGAGGGCAGAAGGTTCCCCATCCCTGCTTTACATGCTAGAGTTTTGATTATAAAAGGGATTAGAATAATACAGAAATATTTATAATATATGCTTTATATTTTTCATATAATGTTTATAGTCAAAACTCTGGCGTATGACAGGAAAGGCTCTGCCTCATCTCACCACACGTCACTGAATTCTGGTGCCTCAATTCCCATAGTGAGCCTCTACCTTATTGATCCTGTTGCAGTGTTATAGGATCGCACTGCCAAAGTTGGCAACCTATGACTTCCTTGACCTGTAGAGGATGTGAAGATAGACTATGGGAAAAGATAAGAATGGCATTGAGATAGACAACTACGCACTTGTATAACATATCCAAAATCTCGTTCACAAATCCTTGGAACACAGCCGGGGCATTGCTTAGGCCGAATGGCATTACCAGGTAATCATAGTGCCTATCTGTGTTATTAAATCACCTTGTCTTATCCTTATAAGATTGTAAGCCCCTCTGAAATCCAATTTAGTGAAGACAGTTGCTCCCCAGACCCTATCAAATAATTCTGTGATAAGGGGTAATGGATATCCATTCTTAATAGTAATGTCATTTAACCTGCAATAATCAATGCAGGGTCACAACCATCCATCCTACTTTTCTCAAGTAAAATTCCTGTTCCAGCTGGGGAAGTGGAAGGTCAGATAAAGCCTTTTTACAGATCTTCATTTATATACTCAGACATGGCCTGCGTTTCAGGTAAGGACAATGGATATGTTTGCCCCTTAGGAGGCATCTTTCTAGGAATTAAATCTATTGGGCATCCCAGATTCTACTGTATGTGGCAGGAGCTTGTCTGCGGCTTGCTCTGAGAAAACATCTGCAAACTCCTCGTACGTGTCTGGAAGTGAATTATTGATCAAACTGTTGTTTTCTCATAATGGTTGCACCCGGTTTAAACAATTTGAAAAACAATGAGAACTCCAAGACAAAATCTGCAACGTAGACAAATTGAATTGTGGATTGTATAACTGGTGCCAGGGCAGGCCAAGGACAATGTCTTCTGATATATGGGTTGGTGAGGCGGGTACGTTCCAGATGACCAATGGGAGGCAGAGGTATTGCAAACAAGTAAGCTTTATTTCCGGCTGACAGGCATAGCCACTGCAATAGCTTCTTACAAAGGGTACTGTCAACAATTCAAATATAACAGCTCAGTTTACTTGAAGACAGCAGTGTAAACAGGCAGAATATTCACAGCAGTTTCAGTGTGTAGATTTCTCCAGAATAGAGAGAGCTGCCAATGGTACAGCCTCTCCCACACCTTCCACCCTACTAACTCATCTGGCCTGAATTTTATACCTTAATTAAGGAAAGGGTGTGGTTCCTCCCTGAGCTGCAGGTGATTAACCCTTTCCTCAACATGTGGGAGAGACCCACTCTGCCACATACCTCCCCCGTCAAAGGCCGAACCTAGATCGCCCTTGGCGGAAGCTCGGCTTTCCAGCCCTGTTCGGGACAAAAAATCCACATTCATATGTAGACGGCCCGGTTGATGCTGGACTTCAAAAGAAAAAGGCTGGAGAGCCAGGTTCCACCTTGTCAGTCCCGCGTTATAATCTTTCATAGAATGCAACCATTTTAACAGCGCATGATCTGTAACCACGGTAAACTTGACCCCATAAAGATAATTTCTCAAAGCCTCAAGAGCCCATTATATAGCAAGGCATTATTTTTCTACTACAGAATACTTAGTATCTTGTGGAAACGATTTTCTACTCAAATATAGAATGGGGAGTTCAATGCCATCAATTTCCTGACACAAAACTGCCCCCGAATCTACATCTGAGGCGTTTGCAAAATCTGGAGACTTTAAAACCGGGCCTTTATACAAAAGCACTTTAATTTTGGAGAACGCAGTCTGACACTCTTTAGACCACTCAAGTTTATTTGGGGCATAATTTTTCAAACAATCTGTCAACGGGGCCGCTAGGTTAGAAAAGTCAGCCAAAAACCTTCTGTAATAGCCAGCCAAACCCAAGAAGGATCTGAATTATTTTTTGGAAGCTGGAACCGCAGCATCGGCTAGGGCCTGTACATTACTCACAAGAGGCTTCAGACACCCACTGCCCACTACATAGCCTAAGTATTTAGTTTCATTTTTATCCATAACACATTTTTTTAAATTAGCAGTTAAACCTGCTTTGCACAAAGACTGAAGAACAGCCCTAAGCCTGCTAAGCCTGTTAACATTGGCATTCCAATGCTGACTATATATGACAGTATCGTCCAAATAGGCTGCAGCATAATTTTGATGAGGACGAAGCACCCAGTCCATTAACCTCTGAAATGAGGCTAGGGCACCATGCAAGCCGAAGGGCATTGTTTTGAATTGAAAGAGGCCTAAGAGAGTGGAGAAATCAGTCTTCTTCTTAGCTTCCTCCGACAACTCAATTTGCCAATACCCCTTCGTAAGGTCAAGGGTAGAAATATATCTGGCCAAACCTAATCTTTCAAACTGTCACGCCTGAGGTCCGACTCTGACCAGTGGAGATCTCAGGCGTAGGGGCAGACTGGAATGTGAATCTGGGAGCTTTGATACATAACCAGGATATGGTAAACTTGAGCGTAGGCCCGAAGGCGTGACCAGAATAGAGGAGAATATAAGATAAAACAAGTCTTTTATTCAGCACGCAAGATGGTACAGATAGCGGCAGATGGTATTAGACTCAGTGATCGGTATCACAGATAATGCAGTAACAATGGCACAGGGACAAGGTAATGCAGAAACATATGTAACATCGATGGCAAGATGTAATATGAGATGCAGTGTGAACCACTGATGAAGTCCCAATATAATGAGCACACGATAGCAGATACAGTTGCAGTGTAAACCACTGATGAAGTCAATGTAGAGGAATACACAATGTTACTGACCACTGGAGAAGAAAGGATACCGATGGTACTGGGTATTGATAACAGAGCACCAATGAAGCTAGAGATCGATGGCAGAACACCAATGAAGCTAGAGATCGATGGCGGAACACCGATGGAGCTAGAGATCGATGGCAGAACACCGATGGAGCTAGAGATCGATGGCGGAACACCGATGGAGCTAGAGATCGATGGCAGAACACCGATGGAGCTAGAGATCGATAACGGAACACCGATAGAGCTGGAGATCGATGGCGGAACACCAATGGAGCCAGGCAGAGCTGCAAGCAGGATGGAACTCAGGTCTCAGAGCAGAATGGAATCTCCTGGAGCAAGGTAACCTGGAAGCAGCTGAGAGCAAACATCCATCAGGGTATGACAATCATAGCACTGGCAATCAGGCAGTCCTTACCCAGCATTCTTATAGGAGCCAGTGTGCAGGGATTGGCTGAGATGATCAGGTGGTGTAGGGAAGCTCAGAGTCACAAAATTAAATGTGCTGCAGTCAGGTGATCAGGACTTGTCACAGCAGTACTCAAGGCTTAGGCTCTGATGTGGATTGAGGCCTAGTAGGCCCAAACACTAGGAAGCAGACATTATGTTGAGAGAGCTATGCAGGAACAGCATGTAAAGACTTTTCTTTACTGCAAGCTGAGTGTGATGAACAGAGAGCCTGGTTGCTGAACACTGGATCTTGGCAATTACACACACAGTGGAATTCCTGCTCAGGTGCTACCCAGCAAGTAATCAACACTGCTGTTTGTAGGTGAAGCAGATGCCTGTTTACAGAATAAGCAGAGGTAAGTCACAGAACATGAGAAATCCAGTCAGGATTATGACACAAACAGGTCGTCAACCCTTGGCATTGGGTAGGCATCAAATTTTGAAACTGCATTAACTTTTAAGAAGTTTAAACAAAACCTTGTAGAACCATCTGGCTTCGGGACCAACACAATAGGGCTACACCTGTCGCTAAACGACTCCTCAATTATCCCTAATTTCAAACATCTCCTATACTTAGTTGATTATTTGTGCTTATTTTCCCTTTGGAAGTCTATAAGGTCTTTTGTCTAACCCCTAGTGGGGATATGATGTCATGTAAGACTAAATTGGTTTTCCCTGGTCTATCTGAAAAAACATCTGAGAACTCTTTAAGAAGGTTCCCCAAGGGAGGTTTCAAGTTGTCTGAACCTAGAGGTTCAATAGGAGAAGAGACGCCTTCCAAATGAGGAACCTGTAGACCATGGTCAGTATGGTCACTAGCAGAGTCTACAAAAAAATCTCTTGGTCCTTCCACGCTTTCAACAAATAGACATGGTAGATCTGCCTACCTCTATGGGAGTCAGGTTGGGAGACCTCAAAATTTAAGTCCCCAACCTTTGTAATCACTTCAAATGGCCCTGAGTAGGCAGCAACAAAAGGACTTTATCACCTGGTGAAAAAAATCTAGGACGGGCATTGCAGTTATAGAGAAACGTTTGAGCCTCCTGGGCATTTACCAAATTATTCTGTGCCAATTGACCTAGTAGGTCCATGCGATTACCCATCTGGACCACATATTGAAAGACGCTTTCCCCCTCTATTGGATGTTTTTCGCATGCCTCATGCAAAATGTCGAGAATACCACATGGGCCAATATTTACTAATATTCGTGTTTGAGTCGGTTTGTGTAGTGTTTAAACTCGTTTTGTATCGGGTGCATTTTCATGCAACTTTTTGAATCCATATACGCAAAGTTACGAAGCAGTCGACTTTATGGTTTTCGTGTTTTCCGATGTCGATGCCAGTTGTTGTTTTTTTGGCACATTTACGGCCGTCATTGTCGTTTGCGTACGTGTTTTTGTTGTATTTGCTGGTATTTTTCCTAAGTTAAATGCGGCTGGGTTTTTATTTTCCCGTGGCCGCATTTTCACTTTCAGTTTCGATTTTCATCCCCGTTCGTGATTGGTTGTGTTTCAGGTGGTAGGAGTGTCTGTGCGCAACCATATAAATACGCCCCAAACCGTCCGCACCTCGTGGGTTTAGATAGTGGTGAGGAGGAGGGAGGTTGTGCTGTGGAGGTAGGTGAATTTGTGGTTTGGTGAGGAGTGTTGGTAGCGATTTCTGAGTGTGGTATTGTGTTTGAAAGTCGTCTTGTCATTCTTGTTGTCTTGTATTTTGTGGTTTTGTCTCATTTTTAGTCCAAGTTATTTTTCTTTATAGTCCCTTGTCAGTGTGTGTGTGTGTGTGTGTGTGTGTGTGTGTGTGTGTGTGTGTGGGGGTGGGTGTGTGTGTGTGAGTTGTGTAGTGGTAGTGGAGGAGTGTGTTTTTTTTTTCTGTGTTAACTGTTTAGACACACAATTATGTGTGACTCAGGTGGGTGAGGTGGAGGGTATGAGTGAGGGGGAGGAGGTCGGTCAGGTGGAGGAGGTGAGTGTTAGTGAGGTTAGTGAGGTGGAGGAGGTGGGTGTGGTTGCTGCAGCAGCCTCAAGTGATAGTGACAGTCAGAGTGCTCCGCAGCCACGCACCACTACTAAGACTGGGCGGAATGTAAAGTTTAGTTTTGCTGAAAATGTGGCATTGGTGCGTGAGCTGATGAAGTATCAGAGGCAGCTATTTGGCCCTGAGTCCGCCAAGGTGCCAACACGGAGGAAGACGGTGTTGTGGGCGAAAGTTGTTGCTGCTGTCAATAGTGAGGGGGTGGTCAAGCGGACGGAGGACACGTGCCGCAAACAGTACTATGACATAAAGCGACGTGTCAAGTCCAAAATGGCCAAGGAGGCCAAGGAGGCTCGGAAAACCGGTGGTGGGCAGCCCTATATTGCAAGATATCTGGAGTATGAGGAGCCCATGCGGAGAGTAATACCTCCTGAAGTTGTCTCTGCAACCCATGTCCGGGATTCAGATCGGCCCAGGAAGAATGGTGAGCATGTGTATTTGCATTTACATTCTATGGGTTTTTTTTTGTAAATGTGTGTCATGTGACGTTGCATATTACTCCCATCTTCAAGTGTGTGTCAGGCAATACATTGTTTTGGTTAATGTTTTATACAAAAGCCAATGTAACATCTTACTTTATTGTATGTCATGTGTTTTTCAGAAAGATATTTTGCGTGTGTAGTTTGGACTTGGTGTGTCTCTGAATTGTCCTGCAATAATGTTTTCCCTTTGGGCGTTTTTTTATTAAAAATTGTGACTATGTTTTATATTTAAGTGATCCATGTGCAATGTTTAAAAAACAGTGGTTGTCATGTTAGAGGCTGGAGTAGTGGAAAGTGGTTTGGAAACCACTTACATGTGTAATGTCATTATTAGATAATGTTAAATTTTTTAATCAAAATAACACTATTTCTTTGATAATTTTTTGCTTGAACTTGTACCGTGACACCACACTGCAGTGTAATTTTAAAAAAATTGCTACATTTTGTTTTGGCTCATATAGTGGTAATGTGTGTTTGGAGTGCCACATCACAGAGCAATTTATATATTGTATCTGTAATATTTATCCTTGTGTGTGTTTTTTATTGTTTTTTTTTTTTTTTTTTAACTTGTGGCCTATGTCAGTGTCCTGTACATGTTTACCTGTGTTGATTTTGCCATAGTGCATATGTCTATTGGACAATGTTTATTGGTTGTTGTTTTTTCCGGTCCTTTTTATTTTATTTTATACAGTGTTAGAAAAAAGCAGTACTACTCGTCGGCCAGTAACTCCTATCACATCTGATGATGATGACGCTGCGGAAGCAGGTAAAGTGTCCGTTGTAGTATAGGGTATGCTTGTAAAGGAATGGCCATAACAAAATTGTACTTTCATTAAAAGGTCCATCAAAAGAAGTATGGAACAGCAGAAGTGGCACTTCTGTAAGACATTACCACAAAAAAACTGTGGACGAAAAGAAAGCAAGGTCGTATGTCCCGGCCCAAACACAGCAGGCTACCCCGCCACGAAGATTATCGTCCGTATGTTCTGTCCCCCCACTCCAAATTTTGGACACACCTCCAAGACGTCATCCACACTCCCCTCATCTTGATTGTGAGTATCAAACTGAAATAAATGAGAAAAATTTCAGAACGTATTCAAAATATTTCATAACCGCATTAAGTCAAAACACATCAAAAACTTAAATACTTACCGCAGTAAGTAAAAGCTGAAATGGAATCCAAGCTAAATGGCCTTGTCCACATCCAGTAAAGATATGTATGTGCACTTGAGCCATACAGTATGACATTGTGTGTAAGATGCTGCAACAAAAAAGCATGTTTTTTTTATTGCAAAAAGTAAGGTTGTTTTTCCAAATTTCACATGTGTGTTTGAGGTAACATTGCAAAATACATATAAAAACATTACTATGTTTGTTTGATCAAAGCTATAAGGTAACACATTATGAATTCCAATGTGTTTTTATGGTGGAGTATGTGTGAGCTACAATAAAACTAAAGTGTTTGCTTTCACAATTAAGTAACCAGACACATTTGCCACAAACAGGCATATGTATGTATTTAAGCTATGAGTGATGATGTTGCTAGGCAGAATAGTTGAAAGCAACAGTGAATGACATGTGTTCCATGTGTAGTGATTTGTTTACATTTCTCAAACATATGGATAGCTAACGGAGATTTGTTTAACATTTCAGCTTCTAGCCCTGGGAACAGCATCCCTCGGCAACAACAGCAACACAGTGACATGGAGGAGACAAACATCTTAGAAATGCAGCCATTAAGGCAAGGAATGAGCCCCCCAGCACCTGTGAGTACACTACCACAGCAAAGCACACCACCACCACAACACAGCCCAACAACACCAGGAACACAAGGCCCTGATCAGGTGTTTTGGTCCATTTGGGCTAGACAGCAGGCCACTAATGAAGATTGCCTGCGTAGGCAGACACAAATGTTTGCAAGCCTACCATCTCACCTCAGAAGAATATCAAGAAATCTGAGTAGACAAAATGAACAAACAACCAGAATAGGAAATACCATGGAACTCATGCGTACAGACATTACACAGGTCATGGGCAACTTACAGCACATAATGGAAGAACAGCACAGACTAATGGAAGAACAGCACAGACTAATGGAAGAACAGCACAGACAACAGCAAAGTTATATGAACATTTTTCAAAACAATCAAAAGATTAATGAAAGTTTATTCAGAATAGTAGACAATCAAAATGCTGCTACACGTGAACTCAATGCCACCCTCACTAACCTGAATGAAACACTCAGATGCATGCACCAACAGCAAACAAGCAGCAGTTCTGGTACGACTACTCCAAATATCACGCCAGTCTCATCACCACCAAGACGCTCCACCAGAGCACGACAACATGACAGTGCTGAAGGCAAAGGGCAGGACAAGCAGCCACCAAAAAAAACGTGAAAAAAATACAAGTTAGACATTTGTGATAAGTAACTCAAAATAGTTAGTAAGTGTATGTTTGGCAAAAAATATATAACACTTAGCTCCTTGACAATTTTTACAACATCATTAATTATAAGTGGTACAAACAACATAAAATTTGTACGCACATTTATTCTTTACCATTTTTTTTGGTATTGGAGGAGGGAAATGTTGATGGAGCCGCACATACATGTTAGCAGGAAGTAAACTGACCACTTGATTTTTTTTTCTAATCATTACTCTTTCTAGATTCCAATCATTCTCTTTTCCTGCAGACACAATAATTGGCAGCCAGGCAGAATGTCTTTAGCAGGAAGTAAACTGACCACTTGATTTTTCTCTAATCATTACTCTTTCTAGATTCCAATCATTCTC
The DNA here is from genome assembly GCF_028390025.1 of Pseudophryne corroboree. NCBI lineage: Eukaryota > Metazoa > Chordata > Amphibia > Anura > Myobatrachidae > Pseudophryne > Pseudophryne corroboree. The sequence continues at coordinate 419,564,044 of NC_086444.1, read as the reverse complement.
TTTTCCTGCAGACAATCCAAATTACAATGTTATTGATACATATTTTTCCTTTCTTCTCTATACAACATTACAAGAAGAACACAATTGAGTTGCGTAAAAAGCTTTTAATATGTTGGCTTTGAATTTTTTATAAAACATTGACAAAATGAATGTCAGTATTGTTGGGACATGTTTGTGTGTGTTAAAAAATTAGTAAGAATGTTATTACACATGATGCTGAAACAAACAAATGTGTACTTTTAAAACAAAAATCAAAGAATGTGTATAATAATGTATATATGTGGCAAACTGTGTATTTACTTACACATCATCAAGTTTACTGCATCAAACATTAGGAAATAAATTATTCCTGATTACAGTAAGATTGTGTGTCTTAAATATGATGGTGCATCACACATAGGGACACATGTATTCCTCAAGGCTAACATATTATATGTTGAGGAGTGTTTTTTTGGGAACACAGGTTCTCAAACTCAGCCCTCAGGAACCCACACAGTGCATGTTTTGCAGGTCTCCTCACAGAATCACAAGTGACATAATTAGCTCCACCTGTGAACCTTTTAACATATGTCTGTGAGTAATTCATACACCTGTGCTTCTACTGGGTTACGTGAAAAACATGCACTGTGTGTGGTCCTGAGGGCTGAGTTTGTGAACCTGTGCATTAGGACGTTACACACAATGATAAAGTGAAATACTAAATGGATTATGTGGGCTTGTAAGAAATTAGCAATGCAAGTTTACGAACAGTTATCCAGACTTAATGCATGCCACTCATAATCTGTTGTTTTGAGTTTAAAAATACACACAATACACATGCGACATTTGTTTTTCATAAAGCGAGGGTATGTTTGTATGTGTCAAGGAGACAGACACATTCTGAATAATGGTTTTGGCAATAAAAATGGCAAAACATCTATTTATGATTACACAACAAATGAAATAAGCAAACCAAACTTACCTTAGAAATAGCGAGTGATGAGCTCTTGCCTAACCTGCCTCCCTACATCTGTACTCCAAGTATCACCAGATGTCTCTAATTCCTCTGCTTGCTGGCTGCTTTCTTCCTCCTCCTCCTCCTCAACATGTGGCAGATGTTGTTGCAAACACATGTTATGAAGAAAGCAGCAGCAGAACACAATTTGAGTCACCTTGGAGGGACTATACAACAAAAGGCCACCAGACTTATCCAGACAACGAAACCTAGATTTCAGCACACCAAAACATCTTTCTATCACATTCCGCGTGGACTTATGTGCATGATTGTAATTGTGTTCAGCAGGGGTATCAGGTCGGGACAATGGAGTTGGAAGCCAAGAGAAACAGCCATATCCTCCATCACCTAAAAGACAGATATAGTAACGTGATTCATGTTAAGATACAGCAACACATAAGTAACACACTGTGGGGCAGATGTATTAACCTGTAGAAGGCATAAGGAAGTGAAAAACCAGTGATATGTGCAAGGTAATAAAGGCAGCAGACAATCTGTTCCTAAATGTTCATTTACATATTGGAGCTGATTGGCTGGTGCCTTTATCACCTTGCACAGATCACTGGTTTCTCACTTCCTTATGCCTTCTACAGGTTAATACATCTGCACCTGTATTTGAACAAAGTATACGCAGGCCTACACATATCAAATTACATACCCAGCAGCCATCCATCTGGCATTTGTCCGTCCTCAAACTTATCAAAGAGGGATGACTGACTGAGGATGAAGGAGTCATGGCAGCCCCCAGGGTAACCAGCAACAACACTCATTATTTTGAGATTTGCATCACAAACCACTTGCACATTTGTGGAGTGTTCGAAATGGCGATTTGTATATATGTGCTGCCTGCCCCTAGGTGGTCTCAGCTGAATGTGTGTGCAATCTATGGCTCCAAGCACATTGGGCATGCCAGCCAGCTCATAGAAATCTACCCTGACGGCATGCCACTGAGACTCCTGGGTGGGGAAGCAGATTGAGGCCTCGATGTGGGGCTGCAAAACAGCCAACACCTGTGTGTATATTTTAAAGAACAATACACATGAGATTTTAGGACAGAACTGGCCACCGAGAAATTAAAACAAACAAAAAACAGAAGAGGTAGTTAGGTATACATCACCTGTGTTAAGATTCTGGGAAATGAGGGCTGTGAGATTCCTATGACATCCCCAGACACAGCCTGAAAGCTGCCAGTAGCCAGAAAGTGCAACACAGCCAGGAGTTTGTGCAGGCCTGAAACAGAGTGAGAGCATGCTGTCTCAGGGTCTAGGCCCAGTTTGACAAGGTCATACAGACGGAAAATGTTGTTACGATTTAGACGGAACATCTGTATGACCTTATCATCGGACAATGAGTTCAAGTTTAAATGCCCCCTAAAAAAACGAGGCCTGCGCAGCCTCCGCGGAACCTGTACAACCTGCTGACCATGTTCAGTTTCTTGGCCCTGGGTACTTACAGGCTGATGTCTGAGTCTGAGGAATCCCACAGCACACAAAAGATCACTGGCCCACAGTCCTGCTGCCATTTCTGAGTGTAGGTGTATTGAAATGGGCCTAACATCCTTTTATAGGCATCCTAATTCAGGTGTGATTGATTTTTGAGTTGCAACACATGTAAACACGATTGAAAAAAGCAGGTCTATTTTTTTGCCGCTTTTTTTACCGATTCGCAAAAAATACGACCGCAATTGAGCACTCAGAAACTAACACCCAAATACAAATGAATAGTGAATTCCCGTATTGTATGAAATAACAGCCGCGTTTGACCGATGGTCTATTCATTCGTATTTCGGAACTTTGCTAATCAAACCATTACGAATAGTCCAAACACTGCCGAGATTGGTGCTTAGTGAATTTCCGGATTGGGACTTAGAAAAAAAAACACAAAACGGAAAAACTCGAATTCTTAGTAAATATTGGCCATGGTTTCCTCCCATACATAAGATCAAAAGGGGCAAAGCCAGTAGAAGCCTGGGGAAACTCCCTAATTGCAAACAACAAATAGGGTAGAAGCTCATCCCATCTTTTTTCCATTTCCATTAACTTCTTTAACATAGATTTCTCTAACGTCCTTGAGGATGCTGGGACTCCGTAAGGACCATGGGGAATAGACGGACTCCGCAGGAGATAGGGCACTTTAAGAAAGCTTTGGATTCTGGGTGTGCACTGGCTCCTCCCTCTATGCCCCTCCTCCAGACCTCAGTTTTACACTGTGCCCAGAGCGAGATGGGTGCACTGCAGGGAGCTCCCTGAGTTCTCTGTCTAGAAAGCATTTTTGTTTGGATTTTTTCTACATTTTTACAGGGAGCACTGCTGGCAACAGGCTCCCTGCATCGAGGGACTGAGGAGAGAGGGGCAGACCTTCTTGTCTAAGATAGGCTCTGCTTCCTCGGCTACTGGACACCATTAGCTCCAGAGGGGGTGAACACAGGTTCTTACTGGGCGTCCAACCCCAGAGCCGCGCTGCCGTTCTCACAGAGCCAGAAGAAACGAAGTCAGAAGACGTCTCAGGCGGCAGAAGCCTTCAGAGCTTCACTGAGGTAACGCACAGCACCGCAGCTGTGCGTCATTGCTCCCATACACCTCACATACTCCGGTCACTGTAAGGGTGCAGGGAGGGGGGGGGGGGGGCGCCCTGGGCAGCAATATAACACCTCTCTTATGGCAAAAAGTATATATACATGTACAGGTGGGCACTATACATGTATATAAAAGAGCCCCCGCCATATTTTAGTAAGTTTGAGCGGGACAGAAGCCCGCCGCCGAGGGGGCGGGGCTTCTCCCTCAGCACTCACCAGCGCCATTTTATCTCCACAGCACCGCTGAGAGGAAGCTCCCCGGGCTCTCCCCTGCTTGACACACGGTGAAGAGTGTTTTAAAGTAGAGGGGGGGGCACATATTTGGCGATTATACATTACAGCAGCGCTACTGGGTAAACATTCTGTGTTTTTTCCTGGGTTATATAGCGCTGGGGTGTGTGCTGGCATTCTCTCTCTCTGTCTCTCCAAAGGGCCTGAGAGGGGAACCTGTCTTCAGATAAGAGATTCCCGGTGTGTGTGTGGAGTGTGTCGGTACGTGTGTGTCGACATGTCTGCAGTAAAAGGCTCTCCTAAGGAAGAGATGGAGCAAATCTGTGTGGGTGCGTGGTGTCTCCGTCGACTACGCCGACACCTGATTGGATATGTGAAATTAAGTGCTAAGATGAATTTATTACAAAAGATTAGAGAACAGACAGGGAATCTACCCATGTCTGCCCATATGTCACAGAGACCTTCAGAGTCTCACAACGCTCACTATCCAAAATAATAGACATCGACACGGAGTCTGACTCCAGTGTCGACTACGTTAATGCAAAGTACAGCCAAGACTGGCAGAAAAGTATTCAATATATGATTATTGTAATAAAAGATGTTTTGCATATCACTGATGACTCATCTGTCCCTGACACGAGGGTACACATGTTTAAGGGGAAGAAAGCTGAGGTAAATTTCCCTCCTCTCATGAAGAAAAAGAGCGGGAATCTCCAGACAAGAGACTGCAGTTTCCCACAAAGAATTCTCAGGGAGTATCCTTTCCACACTAGGGCCAGGATACGATGGGAATCTTCCCCTAGGGTGTCACGTTTGCCCAAAAGGTAGCGCTGACTTAACAGCTATCCTCAGGGATCCTGCAGATAGCATGCAGTAAAAGTACTTTGAAGTCCATTTACACACATTCTGGTACACTACTCAGACCGGCGATTGTGTCGACATGGGTTTAGAGCGCGGTAGCAGCGTAGTCAGATACCCTATGAGCGGAGGTTGAAACCCTAGATGTTATGATTCCAGCACTCTGGTCTGAGGAGATCTTATTGCAAGGACCGGAGCACTGGAACGTAATGCTGGGAAAGGGGAATGGAAAGGGAATAGCCCCTGGCGCCCTATCTCCGTTGTCTCGCCCGTGCTGTCAGTACACTCTTGCGAGACTATGGTTGCTTGAGCCCATGGCAGCCGCGTTTGAAGGGCGGATTACGTCTGCCCAACTTCGATGCCCCCTCAGGTCTTAATGAGAGACAAAGAGTGTACCGAGACAGGGTGATAACAAGGGGCCCTCTTACTGAAACAACCAAAAGCCAGGGGCTACTAACTAGCCTAAAACTAAATGTATGTGCGGTTTGCCACCAAAGGAAAAGAACAACAAAGGAAATGCTGACCACACGCCCACACAATACTTTTGTGTACCGGCGGTGACAGCATAAGCAGAACCCTCTGCAAAACACCAGTGACAGAAATAATAATGGAATACAGCGGCCTAGGCCGACGGACGCGGCAGAGCCGCTACTCACGGAACCGGTACGAATACTGGCAAACGGACAGGAACTCCCAATGCTGCTGACATAGACTCTAAGAACTGGAGGACAGGCAGAATCCCAAACGAAAGACCGGTGGACACAAAGAAGCCAGAAACTTGACCAGGCACAGGCAAAGGCACTGGACCTCAGGACAGGAACGCCTCACGGCAGGACACGGGATCAGACATAGGAATCGACACAGGGACTGACACAGGAATCGACACAGGAAGCTCAGGAACTAGCAGGAACCAAGCTCAGAACTCAAGCAGACTGGATACCCAGAAATATCACCAGCATCTGTGAATTGCAGTCAGCCAGCATATAACAGAGAGGCCTAATTAATAATCTCATGCAGCTGCCCTGTTGCATGACTCCAAACTGACAAGATGCAATTAGCAGCCAGGTGAGGCTGAACACATGGGAACAAGCTGCAATTACACAGACTCACCAGCGGCAGCAGACAAGAGTATTCTAAAACAGAGCAACAGGAAATCCTGGCATGCAAGACAACTTTATAAACATAAAATAGGAATGAACCACTACCTGTGGTTCATAACACTAGATAAGGATGACATATTATTGTCCCTAGTATATATATATATATATATATATATATATATTTATATGTAAAAGATGTTGGCTTATATATATATATATATATATATAAGACATGCCCAAAGAGATGTTAGTCTACTGGGTTCTAGATTCAACGCTATGTCGATTTCTGCTAGACTTGTCCTGTGGTACATGCAATGGACAGGTGATGCCGACTAAAAGAGGCATATGGAGGGTTTACCTCACAAACCTGAGGAATTGTTTGGAGAAGGGCTCTCGGACCTGGTCTCCACAGCTATAGCAGGTAATTCTGATCTTTTGCCTTATATTCCCTCACAGACTAAGAAAGCACGACATTATCAAATGCAGTCCTTTCGGACGCAGAATAACAAAAAAGTATGAGGAGTGTCCTTTCTTACCAGAGGTAGGGCACGGGGCACAGCTAGTTTCCAGGAACAGAAGTCCTCCCCGGCCTCTACTACATCCACCGCAGGATGCGGGAGCTCCGCTAAGGGAGTCTGTCCCAGGGGGAGCACGTTTTCGACTCTTCAGCCACATCTGAGTTCACTCACAGGTGGATCCCCGGGGCAATAAAAATTGTTCTCAGGGTTACAAAGGAATTCGAAAGGTGCCTCCTCGCCGGTTTTTCCTTATCGGACCTACCGGTTTCTCCCCCAGAAGGGGAGATATATTCAATACAATTCACACATTGTATCTCCAACAGGTGGTGCTCAAGGTTCTCCTCCTGCAACAAGGAAGGGGCTATTACTCAACCTTGGCTGTAGTTCCGAATACGTACGGTTCGGTCAGACCTATTTAAAATTAAAACCTCTGAACCTATACTAGAAAAGGTTCAAAATTAAAGGGGAATCGCTCAGAGCGATCATGGCCAGCCTGAAAAGGGGGGATTTGATGGTGTATCTAGACATAAAGGCTGCATACCTTTATGTTCTCATTTATCCACCCCATCAGGCGTACCTGACAATTGCGGTACAGTATTGTCATTACCAATTTCAGGGTAATTGGCAGAAATGATGGTGCTCCTACGCAAGCAAGGAGTCACAGTTATCCCATACTTGGACGATCTCCTATGAGGCGAGATCAAAAGAGCAGTTGTTGAACAGCGTGTCACTTTCGCTGAAGGTGTCACAGCAACACTACTAGTTTCTCAATATCCGGAAGTCACAGTTGGTTCCTATGACTAGTCTGCCCTTCTTGGGTATGATTCTGGATACGGACCAGAAAGGGGTTTACCTTTAGATAGAGAAGGCCCAGGAACTCATGACTCTGGTCAGGAACTTTTTGAAACCAAGACAGGTGTCGGCATCGCTGCACCCGAGTCCGGGGAAAATCATTCCCTTCGGCAGGTTCCATGCAAGGTCTTTCAAATGGGACATACTGGACAAGTGGTCCGGGTCACATCTACAGATTCATCAGTTGATCACCCTCTCCCCTAGGGCCAGGGTATCTCTCCTGTGGTGGCTGCAAGATGCTCACCTTCTATAGGGCCGCAGGTTCGGCATTCAGGACTGGAACCTGGTGACCATGGACGCGAGCCTCCGAGATTGGGGAGCAGTCACACAGGGAAAAATAAAATGTCCAAGGTCTTTGGTCAAGTCAAGAGACTTGTCTTCACTTCTTGGAGCTAAGGGCTATATACAACGCCCTACGTCAGGCGGAGACCTTACTTCGCGACCAACCGGTTCTGATCCAGTCGGACAACGTCACCGCAGTAGCTCATCTAAACCGCCAAGGCGGCACAAGGAACAGAGTGGCGATGGCGGAAGCCATCAGAATTCTTCGCTGGGTGGAGAATCATATAAGAGCACTGTCAGCAGTGTTCATTCCGGGAGTGGACGACTGGGAAGCAGACTTCCTCAGCGGACACGACCTACGTCCTGGAGAGTGGGGACGTCATCGGGAAGTTTTAGCACAGATTGCAATTCGGTGGAGACTGCCACTGATAGACATGATGGCGTCCCGCCTCAACAAGAAGCCGCAGAGTTATTGCGCCAGGTCAGGAGACCCTCAGGCAGTAAGCTATGAACGCCCTAGTGACACCGTGGGTGTTCCAGTCAGTTTCTGTGTTTACTCTTCTTCCTCTCATACCCATGGTGTTGAGGATAATAAGAAAAAGAGGAGTGAGACCAATTCTCATTGTTCCAGATTGAACACGGAGGACCTGGTATCCAGATCTGCAGGAAATGCTCACAGAGAATCCGTGGCCTCTTCGTCTAAGACAGGACCTGCTGCAGCAGGGGCCTTGTCTGTTCCCAGACTTACCGCGGCTGCGTTTGACGGCATGGCGGTTCAACGCAGGATCCTAGCGGTAATGGGTATTCCGGAGGAGGTCATTCCTACCCTAATTAAGGCTAGGAAGGAAGTGACATTGAAACATTATCACCGAATATGGCGAAAATATATTTCCTGATGTGAGGCCAGGAATGCTCCTACGGAGGAATTCCTTTTGGGCCGTCTGCTTCACTTCCTTCAAACTGGAGTGAATTTGGGCCTAAAATTAGGATCGATAAAGGTTCAAATTTCGGCCTTATCCATTTTCTTCCAAAAAGATTTGGCTTCTCTTCCTGAAGTACAAACGTTTGTGTAGGCAGTACGGCATTTTTAGCCTCCTTTTGTACCGCCGGTGGCGCCTTGGGACCTTAACGTGGTGTTACGGTTCCTTAAGTCTCATTGGTTTGAACCACTTAAGTCAGTGTTGTTGAAATATTTCACCTGGAAGGTGGTCATGTTGTTAGCCTTGACTTTGGCTAGGCGAGTTTCGGAATTGGAGGCTTTTATCACTAAAAGCCCTATCTGATTGTCCATATGGATAGAGCGAAATTGCGGACCCGTCCTCAATTCCTGCCAAAGGTGGTCTCATCCTTTCATATGAACCAACCTATTGTCGTGCCTGTGGCTACGCGTGACTTGGAGGATTCCGAGTCCCTTGATGTGGTCAGGGCTTTGAAAATTTACGTGGCCAGAACGGCTAGGATCTGCAAAACAGAAGCACTGTTTGTCCTGTATACAGCCAACAAGGTTGGCGGCCCTGCTTCAAAGCAGACTATTGCCATTACCTAAATCGGTTTAGGCCCATTACACTAGGAAGGTGGGCTCTTCTTGGGCGGCTGCCCGAGGGGTCTCGGCACTACAGCTGTGCCGAGCTGCTACTTGGTCGGGGTCAAATACCTTTGCAAAGTTCTGTAAGTTTGATACCCTGACTGAGGAGGACCTCCTGTTTCCTCAATTCCGTGCTGCAGAGTCATCCGCACTCTCCCGCCCGTTTGGGAGCTTTGGTATAATCCCCATGGTCCTTACGGAGTCCCAGCATCCTCAAGGACGTTAGAGAAAATAAGATTTTACTTACCGGTAAATCTATTTCTCGTAGTCCGTAGAGGATGCTGGGCGCCCGTCCCAAGTGCGGACTTCTTCTGCAAGACTTGTATATAGTTATTGCTTACATAAAGGTTATGTTATAGTTTATCGGTTGAACCGAGGCTATGTTGTTGTTCATACTGTTAACTGGGTAGTTTATCACAAGTTATACGGTGTGATTGGTGTGGCTGGTATGGATCTCGCCCTTAGATTTACAAAAATCCTTCCTCGTACTGTCCATCTTCTCTGGGCACAGTTTCCCTAACTGAGGTCTGGAGGAGGGGTATAGAGGGAGGAGCCAGTGCACACCCAGAATCCAAAGCTTTCTTAAAGTGCCCTATCTCCTGCGGAGCCCGTCTATTCCCCATGGTCCTCACGGAGTCCTAGCATCCTCTACGGACTACAAGAAATAGATTTACTGGTAAGTAAAATCTTATTTTTAACGTACTGTACAATTGAATCTTTCCACTAAGCCATCAGTTTGGGGATGATATACCAAGATTCTGACAGATTTAATTTTAAACAACTTTAACACCCCCTGCATTAATTTAGACATAAAGTTTGTCCCTTGGTCAGTAAGGATTTCCTTGGGTAACCCAACCCTGGAAAACAGCTCCAACAATTTAGTGGAGACCTGTATGGCTGTGGCTACCCTCAAAGGAAATGCTTCCGGATAACGTGTGGTGTATCAACCACAACTAAAATGAATTTATACCCTTTAGAAGGCAGTTCAATCGGACCCACTAAATCAACTCCTATTTTTTTTTTTTTTTTCAAAAAACACCCCCATAATTAGGAGAGGGATCAGTGGAGCAGGAGATGGTCGGTTTGACACTCTGAACAAGTGACACAAAACCAAGAGACTTCAGCATAAACACCCGGCCAATAGAACCGGGAGGTTATCCTATCCACTGTCATATCCCATCCCTAATGACCACCCAAGGGAACTGCATGGGCCAAAACCAATACTTGTTTGTTAAAAGGGCCTGAGACTACCAACTGTCGCATCACCCCCCTCATTTGTGCTTGTCCAGACAATATAAAATCTCTCCAAATAACACAAAATGGGGATAATCCAACTTTGTTGCATGTGACAACATGACAACATCCACTGAAACATTTTCAAAGGCCCTTTTTAAAGCAGGATTTTCCCATTGAGTCTTACTTAAATCAGGCTAAGGCGCAAGGGGAAGCGATAAGAAGCTGTTCATTAATAGTAGTTAACTGGATATCAGCATATCTAGGCACATTAGTATTGTCAGGTTCATCAGGATTAATAGGCACAATAGCATGAGCAGGCACATCAACATTTACAGGCACATTATGATCAGTATTGTTATGGGAAAATATCTTTTGTCCCACCAAAACATGACGAGTAAGCCAGTCTCTGTGATCCCTTCTCCTAGGTTTCTTAGGTTTAGGAGCCTTTATTTGGGACAGAAACAAATCTGCGTAAAATGGAAATGTCTCTCCAAGGGTCTCTTCATGTACCTGCTCCTCTGGCAAAACAAGGGGCCGGAAGTCAGGCCAGTCCCAACCCACTAACACAGGGGCTGGTAACCACGGACAAACCCCAACATATAGTTTGGCTGTCTTTCCCTGATCGACAAATGGAACAAGGCAGTAGGGCTGATCTGAACATCTCCGTGTACACAACAAATGCAGACTTGATTATGGGGTAACAACAACTCTGGGGACAACAGATCACTATGTATCAGAGTAGTAGCAGAGCCAGAGACGACCAAGCCCTCAACCAGTCTATTACACACGTACCTGTATTCTAGGTGGGAGACACTGGAGAAAGAACAATCCATCTGCAGACATACCCACTCCTGGTGCCCCTCCTGGCCACATGAGGAAGGGATGTTGGGGAAGTCACAAAATCTGGACCTCTAACTTCCAGGAAAGGAGCGGCCAACGCCTTCCCTATTTAACAACTTCTTGGCCGAAAAACCCTCAACATGAAGGGAGGAGCAGTGGGCCTCGATTTCTCCAAGTTTGGTGCATGCAAGAAAGTCTAGCATCTATACTGATCCTGACGTGGGGGCACCTTACTCCAAGACAAGGGTCACTGCAGGGACAGACGTGGAGACTCCAGCACAATTAAAGTGTAAAGGTTCTCCATATCTTCCTGCGCCAGCATTTTCCACTAGCCGGACTGTGTAGTCTAAAGTGACAACTCGATACAGCTAGACCCAGCAAGCAACCTCGGCAGGAAGGAGAGCAGTAAACTGTTCCAAGGTGATCAACTCCACTAGCCAGGCAGAATTATTTCAGTCTGGCTGGAGACACTTAACAGCAAGGCTGGCTAGCCTTTGGGCCACAACACACGGCCTCACATCAGGGTCATAGGAGACAGACCTACAGATGGAGCTAACTGTGGCTCTGTCTACGACTCAGTGTGCCCGGGGAAGCACACTTCCTGGAACGAATGGGACACGCGTATGTCATAGACGCGCATGCGCCCCATTCAAAGTGAATGGAGCATCTCTTTACACTGGCTGGCTCCATCTGCAAATTTTTGCCAGTACGCTTCTGGATAAAGGCCAAATCAGTCGGCTACTGCAGCCTTCACGCAGTCATAATCTTTTGCATCTTCCAGCAAGAGGTCGGCATATGCAGTTTGGACCTCCCCTGTTAGCAAAGGTGGCAATCTGCAGGGCCCAGGATTTTTTGGGCCATGCATGCAAGGTAGCAACCCTTTCAAAGGTGGTAAGAAAGGACTACATGTCGTCTGAGGCCCGCATTTTGGGGAGTACTGGAGCATTCACTACTGCTTGCTGCTGTTTAAAGAAGTCCAACATTTGTTGCATAACGGCTTCCATGGTCGCCCGTTTAGGATCCTCTGCACAGGACTAACTTATCCCACTGCTGACACCACTATGTAGTGGGTAAGTTCCAGACAACCAAGGTATTCCAAACAAGTAAGCTGTATTTCTGGCTGACAGGCATAGCCACTGTAATAGCTTCTTACAAAGGGTACTGTCAACAATTCAAATATAACAGTTCAGTTTACTTGAAGACAGCAGTGCAAACAGGCAGGGTATTCACAGCAGTTTCAGTGTGAAGACTTCTCCAGAGAGCGGCCAAAGGTACAGCCTCTCCCACACCTTCCACCCTACTAACTCATCTGGCCTGATTTTTATACCTTAAATAAGGAAAGGGTGTGGTTCCTCCCTGAGCTGCAGGTAATTAACCCTTTCCTCAACATGTGGGAGAGACCCACTCTGCCACAGTTCCATTGACTGCAGTTAACATTATTGGCTAGACCAAAGACTTGCTTGACTGAGGATGAGGGCGTTACTGTACTGACGATGAGTGGGAAGAAGCTGGAAGCGAGGTTCGAAAACTGGAAGTCGCCGCCCGGGACAGAGAGTGGCAGGTAGCTGCTCCAGTGTGCGGGTGTGTGTGTGAGATAGTGAGAAGAGGAGAGCACAGCTACTGAGAGCTGCCACTGTGTGTGCGTGTGTGTGTGTGTGTGTGTGTGTGTGTGAAGGAGCTTAATTACCTGCAGCTAGGGGCAGGCAGCAGGAGAGACAACTGCTGCTCCGGGTGAGTGTGGGAATGTGGGAAGGAGCATCTGAGCAGCAGGAGTGGGGGTAAGTGTGTGCTGGTGAGTCGCTTACCTACTGGAGTGGGCAGTGTGTTTTTTTTTTTAAATCTTTCTGCTACAGGCGGAGTTGCTGAATCCCCCCGGAAGCCGAGTGCACATCAGCAAATGGGACGGAGGTGCAAGGAGACGGAGCAACTGCAAGTGGAGAGGACATTGGCGAAAGGAGTAGGGAGGTGGTGAAGCGGTATCACAGGAGATGGCCCCCGCTTATAAGTATTAGCTTTCCTACTTTATTATAAAAGTGATTGTTTTCTTCTTTCCTCTCTCCCATTGTCCTTGATTGAATTAGCTATTTCTGTTCTGTTGTGAATATTGTTTCTCTTCACAGCTAGCCCATAGTACATTATCGTATTGCATAGTTTGAATTGTTTATATTGTTCGTATTGTTTCTTTTTTGGAAGGTAATAGGGAGTTAGAGTTGTCAAGCAAATGGGTGGGGCCGTGATTGAGAATCTCACTCAGTGCATGTCGTGTAAGATGTATGCGCACCTAGAGCAACCGTCCCAGTGTGAATACATCTGCGTAAGGCATGTGCGAATGGCTGCTCTGGAAGCCCAGGTAACTGATCTAGAGTAAGCCGTTATGCGCCTGAAGGATATTCACAATCTCGAGCAAAGCTTAGAACCGTGGAGGACTGCAGGGGACACACACTGGTAGACGAGGACAACCAGGTAGCCAGCTGGGTCTCAGTTAGAAGGAAGAAAAAGAGGGGGAGGCACGACATCTTTGAACTACCAAACCCCAATAAATTTGCCCGATTGGACGATGATTCAGAGGATGGTGGTGAGGAAATGATGGAGTTGGAGGAGACTGTACCCTCTAGCAACCAGAGGAGCAGTCCATCCAGCATAGATGGGGCAAAAGAAAGCGAGGTACCTAGTCAGATTGTGGTGGTAGGGGATTCTATTATCAGGAACACAGATAGGGCAATCTGCTACCGGGGACCGTGATCGCTGTACAGTTTGTTGTCTCCCGGGTGCTCGAGTATGGCACATCACGGACCAGGTAGAAAGATTGTTGGGAGGGGCTGGGAAAGACCCGGCGGTCTTGGTGCTCGATGGCACCAACGACAAAGTTAGTGGTAGGTGGGATGTCCTTAAGAAAGATTATAGGGACTTAGGCCAGAAACTAAAGGAAGGGACATCTAAGGTAATATTCTCCGAAATATTACCCGTGCCATGCCCAGGGAGGCAGGGGGAGATTAGGGAGGTAAATGTGTGGCTTAGGACTGGTGTAGCAAAAAATGTTCCCGGAACATTGGGCAGACTTCTCAGTCAGGCGCCATCTTTTTTGTTGCGAAGGATTGCACCTGAATGAGGAGGGGGCAGCAGTGCTCGGGGGAAGGATGGTTAGAAAGTTGTAGGAGTTTTTAAACTAGGTGCCGGGGGGAGGGTTTAGCTAGAAACTACGGGTCATGCAGTGAGAATAGTGAGGATGGAGGTAGTGAACGAAATGGGGGTGGAGAAGGGGAGAGGGAAAGAGCAGCCAGCAAGGGCAAGGGTATTAACATGGGTACTAACAAGGGTACTACCAAAGGTATTGCCAAAACACTAACAATGATTATGGGTCATCTTTACTGCATATAGAAAATGATGTCCCTAGCACAAGGGGAAATACTTATCTTAATTGATTGTATGTAAATGCTAGAAGCCTTACAGGTAAAAAGGGGTAACTAGAAATCTGTGCAGTAAGCAATTAGTATGATATCATAGGCATTATTGAAACTTGGTGGGATGAATTTCATGATTGGACAGTCAATCTAGAGGGTTATACGCTGTTCAGGAGAGACAGATTAAATAAACGGGGTGGAGGGGTATATCTCTACATAAACCTGATAAAACCTGATACACAGGAAGATATTCACGAGGGGACTGTAAATACTGTTGAGACATTATAGGTAGAAATTGCAAGCAGGGGAAAGGGAACAAAAAAGATAGTACTGAGGCTATGCTACATGCCTGGTATTAATGTGTCTGATGAGGAAATGTTACTGAAGCAAATTGAAAAAGCAGCAGGAGTAGGAGACGTAATAGTGATGGGAGATTTTAACTATCCGGAGATAAATTGGACAAACGATTCATGTGATACTGCTATGGGTAATATGTTTTTAAACACACTAAATGGTAACTGCTTACTTCAACTAATCGAGGAACCAACTAGGCAATGCAATCTTAACTAACAATGGGGAATTGATATCAAATATTATAGTAGGGGAGCCCATGGGAAACAGCAACCACAATATGGTCACATTCAATATCAGTTTTCATAAGCAGTCCTATATTGGCTTAACTAGGAGTCTAAACTTTAGCAAAGCCAATTTTGACATGATGAGGGAAGCTTTAAGGGACAGTGAATGGGAAATTTTGTTTCGAGGAAAAAATACTACGGAGAAATGGGAAGTATTAAAATCACTGCTCGTTAATAATACTCACAAATTTAATCCCTTGGGCAGCAAACAAAGGACTAAAAACTCCAAACCAATGTGGCTTAACAAAAAGATTAAGGAACTAATGGGCAAAAAAAGGCGAGCATTAAAAAATTACAAATCAGACGGGAATGCAGTCATTCCAGCACTATAAGGATTGTAACAAAATAGGTAAAAAAGAAATAAAGTCGAAACTGAAAAGTTAGTAGCAAAGGAAAGCAAATTTAACCCCAGTTTTTTTTAAATATTTCAACAGCAAAAGATTAAAGAAGGAGAGTATAGGCCCTTTAAAGGACATGCAGGGAGTCTTAATCAAAAACGATAATGACATAGCGGATAAATGAAATTAGTTTTTCTCATCGGTATTTACAAGAGAGGACCAGATGCAGGGATTAACACACAATCTCAACAAAGATAATGTCTCACTGCTAAGTGCTTATTTATGTGAAGAGGTAGTCTGTGACCGATTAAAAAAATTAAGATTAATAAATCACCTAGACTCGGAGGGGACATGATCAACATTTACAAATATATAAGGGAACAATACACAGAGCTTGCGGGGGATCTATTTTTGGTAAAACCCAACACAGAGGACACGTGGACACCCGCTTAGGTTAGAGGGGAGGAGATTTCGCACACAGAGGCGTAAAGGTTTTTTTCACAGTAATGATAATACGTGTTTGGAATTCCCTGCATGAGAGAGTAGTAATGGTGGACTCAGTCAACACTTTTGAGAATGCGCTAGATAAACGGATAAGGATATACAGGTTTATGGTGCGTAGTCACGCACTATAGTTATAAAGAAAAAATGAGGAATAAACACAACAGCCAACATTAGCAACAGACAAATGTAGTCCTAAAAATAATACAGTGTAGGAGACCACAAATAGGTTGAAGTCGATGGACAAACTGTCTTTTTTCAACCTCAGAAACTATGATATAACTGCATTTCCTGTGCTATGGTTGACGAAATTAAGTTTCCGGCAGCACCGGAGTTCACCAATGCTAACAACACTTTGGACGTGGGCAAGCTCTCCATAATAACTATTATTTAATAGTCAGTACAAGGAGAAGATTTAGATAAGAATCCCAACTTGACTCCTCCAAGTTAGGCTTGTCCGTTTCCTGGACATAACTTGCAAGCTCTTATGAAGTGATCTGAGGAACCTCAGTACAAAGACTAGCTCCTCTTGTCAGCATAGATGTTCCTCAGGAGCTAACCATGAACGGTTAATTTGCATTGGCTCATCTTGTGCTGCAGGGATTGGCTGTGGCAAACGATGGGATCTACCCCGCTCACCACGACTCTTTTAGTTTCCCTGCTCGTGAATGCATAGATCAACTTTCACGCAGAGGGAGATCAAATCCTTCAGCTGATCAGGTGGATCTCTCGCAGCCAACTCATCCTTCAATCTGTCGGACAAACCGTTCCAGTAGGCCGGTCTGAGAGCGTTGTTGTTCCACTTAAGTTCCGACGCTACGGTTTGGAACTGTATTATGCATTGACCAACTGTATGGGAACCTTGAAGAAGACGTAGAAAATTGGTTGAAGCAGCAGATGGTCTCCCTGTTTCATCAAATATACTCCAAAAGGATTAAATTAAATCTGTGTAATTAGATACCAGGGGATCCGCACGTTCCCACAACGGAGATACCCAGTCGAGGGCTGAACCTTCTAGCAAGGAAATAATACATGCAATTTTGGATCTTGGTGGTAGGAAGTTATGAGGCAATAACTCAAAGTGCACCTCACACTGATTAAGAAAGCCTCGACAGTTCTTGAGATTCCCATTAAAACGAGGTGGTGCCAACAGTTGTAATCAAGATCTTATACTATCTTGAGATTGTACAGTGGAAACTGAAGCTACTGGGGCTGAGCCCATAGGCGTGGAAGGAATAAGGACCGCTTGGATTCTGTCCAATCGATCTGACAATTCACGTAGATACTCAGAACTTGACCGTGAGCAGCCTCTTGACTTTGTACCTAGGAAGCGAGATTCTGTAGGGCACTTGCTCCTACACTTTGAACCTCCGAATCCATTTGGCCTGAACAAACTGTCATGGGGCTTGAAGATATTGTTTCTGGAGAGACTTCCGGTGTTCAGGAAGTGCTGCCAGCAGAGTGTAGGAACTGAGGAGGCCTGATATAAGTCTTCCTCATACAGTGAGTTGTGGGAACGGTAACCAGCAATAGAGTTCCAGGTGCAGGGAATCAGTAGATTCAGCGAATGGCTAGCAAAATCTGGGGTCACTCCAGTAGAGTGGACCAGATACCGTAAGGAGCAGCGTCCAAATTAATTACTCTAAATTAGATCTTGGCAAAGCAAAGAAGCAGGCTCTGTGGATTTAAACCAGACTGGACCTGGATTGGCAAAGCCGGATCTGTGGATTTAACCAGGCTGGACCTGGATTTGCAAAGCAGGCTCTGTGGATTTTGACCAGGCTGAATCTGAATTAGCGAAGCAGGCTCTGTGGATTTTAACCAGGCTGGACCTGGTACAATGAATTAACAGCTCTGTATAATACAGGCTGGATTCTAGAACGTAGCTCGGGAGCTATATTCAGGCGCCAATGCTTTGCTCTGTGCTTTCTTTTAAACCTCCTGCCCCACCGCCATTGGATCCGTGATTCATGTGACCCAGTGGGGTGCTGCAAATGGCTATTCTGCCAAGCTGATCCGTTGGAAAGATGGCAGCACCAAGGGACTGCAGCTGACGGGGACTATCCAACATGGATGCCGGCCGCCCGGAGCCTGCTACTCCGCTGGTAACAACTGACCATGGGGTTCTGACTCTGAACTGGGACCAGCACGAACTGCGGAGTGGTAAGAAAGACGACCACTGCTGCTCGTCTGTGACAATCGGTTAGAGAAACTCATGGGACTTGCACAAGCGAATCTTGTGAAAGAGCATACCAAGTAGAAAATGACCATTGTGCATGTGCCAGGGTCTTTGGAATAGGGCAGAAGGTGCTGGTTCTGGTGTCATGTATCAGAACATACCAATATATGCCAAGAACCTTGGATATGATGTTATTATTTTAATGGTGTATGGTGCACCTGCATTCTTGTTCCTATATTGTATTGTAAGAAGCTAGGGTGTGCAGTCCAGGCCCCCTCTCCATAATATATTTGCATATTACAGCATCACTGAAACCACTGCTGATTGGCTGTATTATTTTCATTGCTATTTGCAATTATGTATTCTTGCCCTGTGATCGCAAATACCTCAGTCACAGGAGGGGCTAATCAAGTAAAAGTGTATTAAAGACTAGGGACTCTATTCAGCATAAGTTACAGTTTTGCTAAAATAGCAAAACTGCAACTGCTTGCGAGCGCATACTAGGGGCTGCCCAGCACAGGACAAGGCCACCCAGCATGCTATTGGCGGATAGTGCATCGCTAAATAAGGGAAGCCCCTGCCTCCTCAGCCTGGCCACCCCCGTTTCCGACAGCATGCCCCCACAACGTCATATTGCCATCCCCACAAAGGCTGTGTTGCCGCTCCCCGACTGCTTCGCGAACGCTTATGCCTGTTAAACAGGCAGAGGTGTTCACATCAATGCGATGCAGAGTTGTACTCTCATTTGGTGGATATTCACCCAGAACCTTGGCACTTGGGGTGTGGACTGGTTATATCCCTTTGGTGTGGACTGAATAAGCACTAAATGTGCACATTCTAAATGTATCTATTTTGGGGGGATTTGGGGGAAAGTCCCTAGTGTACGGATTAGCTGATATTTCATTTTGCGCAAACGGTGTATCTTTGTTTCATATTTGGCTTTGTTTTCAGCTGATTCACTTTGCAGCAATAATGTTTACACAAAGGGATAGTAGGAGAGAATTTTTGAAAGATATTTTTCTGAAAAAAACGGAAGGTGAAGTTAGTGATGAAGATCTACCAAGTGTTTTACATAAATTGAAGAATGTCATTTTGAAGGAAAATCATATATGGTGGGAAGTTATAACATTATAAAAATATTAGATAGACTCATTGATACCCAAAGGGAGGCCTGTCCAACCTGTGGCTCTCCAGCTGTTGTTAAATTACACATCTCAGCATGCCCTGCCACAGTTTTAGCATTCCCTAATAGCAAAACTGTGGTAAGGCATGCTGGGATTTGTAGTTGCACAACAGCTGGAGAGCCACAGGTTGGCCAGGCCTGCTCAAAGGGTTGCAGATAAATAAACCACCATCCTTCAATTCAGGAAATAAGAGTTTTAGAAAAGAATGGGAGTCAATTTTAAATAATTGTTCTTTTAGACTTATAGATTTAATTTTAAAAGAAAGAAAATCGACTCTTAATATTTTAAAATTAAGAAATAAATTTGTTACAAAGCATGATACAACCCTTTACAGATTTGGAAGCTTTTAAAGAGGCAGAGATAAAAATAAACAGGAAAATTAATAAAGATACACGTGAGTTAACACGTGAGTTAAAAGAAAAAAAGCAGTAGTATTGGAGAGACTATAAGTTGGCTAAAGGGATAAATAATAAATAAGATTTTACTCACCGGTAAATCTATTTCTCGTAGTCCGTAGTGGATGCTGGGGACTCCGTAAGGACCATGGGGAATAGACGGCTCCGCAGGAGACTGGGCACATCTAAGAAAGATTTAGGACTATCTGGTGTGCACTGGCTCCTCCCCCTATGACCCTCCTCCAAGCCTCAGTTAGGAACTGTGCCCGGAAGAGCTGACACAATAAGGAAGGATTTTTTAATCCCGGGTAAGACTCATACCAGCCACACCAATCACACCATATAACACGTGATAGGAACCCCGGTTAACAGTATGATAACAAATGGAGCCTCTGAAGAGATGGCTCACAACAAAACCCGATTTTTGTAACAACAACTATGTACAGGTATTGCAGACAATCCGCACTTGGGATGGGCGCCCAGCATCCACTACGGACTACGAGAAATAGATTTACCGGTGAGTAAAATCTTATTTTCTCTAACGTCCTAGTGGATGCTGGGGACTCCGTAAGGACCATGGGGATTATACCAAAGCTCCCAAACGGGCGGGAGAGTGCGGATGACTCTGCAGCACCGAATGAGAGAATTCCAGGTCCTCCTCAGCCAGGGTATCAAATTTGTAGAATTTTGCAAACGTGTTTGCCCCGACCAAGTAGCTGCTCGGCAAAGTTGTAAAGCCGAGACCCCTCGGGCAGCCGCCCAGGATGAGCCCACCTTCCGTGTGGAATGGGCTTTTACAGATTTAGGCTACGGTAAGCCTACCGCAGAATGCACCAGCTGAATAGTGCTACAAATCCAGCGCGCAATAGACTGCTTAGAAGCAGGAGCACCCAGCTTGGTGGGTGCATACAGGATAAACAGCGAGTCAGTCTTTCTGACTCAAGCCGTCCTGGAAATATAAATTTTTAGGGCCCTGACTACGTCCAGCAACTTGGAATCCTCCAAGTCCCTAGTAGCCGCAGGCACCACAATAGGTTGGTTCAAGTGAAAAGCTGAGACCACCTTTGGGATAAACTGAGGACGAGTCCTCAATTCTGCCCTATCCATATGGAAAATCAGATAAGGGCTTTTACAAGACAAAGCCGCCAATTCTGAAACCCGCCTGGCCGACGCCAAGGCCAACAGCATGACCACTTTCCACGTGAGATATTTTAAATCCACAGTCTTAAGTGGTTCGAACCAATGTGATTTCAGGAATGCCAAAACCACATTGAGATCCCAAGGTGCCACTGGGGGCACAAAAGGAGGCTGAATATGCAGTACTCCTTTGACAAAAGTCTGAACCTCGGGCAGTGAAGCCAGTTCTTTTTGGAAGAAAATCGACAGAGCCGAAATCTGGACCTTTATGGACCCCAATTTGAGGCTCAACGTCACCCCTGCTTGCTTTGATCAGGGTAGGGATGACTTCCTCCGGATAACTTTTTTCCTTCAGGATCCGGTGTTCAACCGCCATGCCGTCAAACGCAGCCGCGGTAAGTCTTGGAACAGACAGGGTCCCTGCTGCAGCAGGTCTTGTCTGAGCGGCAGAGGCCAAGGGTCCTCTGTAAGCATCTCTTGAAGTTCCGGGGTGCCAAGCTCTTCTTGGCCAATCCGGAACCACGAGTATGGTTTTCACTCCTCGCCTTCTTATTATTCTCAGTACCTTGGGTATGAGAGGTAGAGGAGGAAACACATAAACCGATTGGTACACCCATGGTGTCACTAGAGCTTCCACCGCTATCGCCTGAGGGTCTCTTGACCGGGCGCAATATCTTTTCAACTTCTTGTTGAGGCGGGACGCCATCATGTCTACCTGTGGTTTTTCCCACCGGTTGACCAGCATTTGGAAGACTTCTGGATGAAGTCCCCATTCTCCCGGGTGGAGGTCGTGCCTGCTGAGGAAGTCTGCTTCCCAGTTGTCCACTCCCGGAATGAACACTGCCGTCAGTGCTAACACATGATTCTCTGCCCATCTGAGAATCCTTGTGGCTTCTGCCATCGCCATCCTGCTTCTCGTGCCGCCCTGTCTGTTTACATGGGCGACCGCCGTGATGTTGTCTGACTGGATCAGTACCGGCTGGTTTTGAAGCAGGGGTCTTGCCTGGCTTAGGGCATTGTAAATGGCCCTTAGCTCCAGGATATTTATGTGAAGAGAAATCTCCTGATTTGACCACAGTCCTTGGAAATTTCTTCCCTTTGTGACTGCTCCCCAGCCCCGAAGGCTGGCATCCGTGGTCACCAGGACCAAGTCCTGTATTCCGAATCTGCGGCCCTCTAGTAGATGAGCCCTCTGCAGCCACCACAGCAGCGACACCCTGGTTCTGGCCGATAGGGTTATCCGCTGTTGCATCTGGAGATGGGACCCGGACCATTTGTCCAACAGGTCCCACTGGAACGTCCTTGCGTGGAACCTTCCGAATGGAATTGCTTCGTACGAAGCTACCATTTTTCCCAGGACTCGTGTGCAT